>NC_089255.1:66512517-66819672 GCF_963930625.1 Muntiacus reevesi
AGGCCTCCCTGTCCCTCACCATCTCATGGAGTTTGCCAAGTTCATGTTCATTGCATCAGTGATGCCATCCAGCCATCTCATCCTCTGAGGCCATCTTCTCCTTCTGCCTTCAATCTTTCCCAGCATCAGGGACTTTTCCAATTAGTCAGATGATCACATCAGATTATCAAAATACTAGAGCTTCAGTTGCAGCATCAGTCCTTGCAGTGACTATTCAGGGTTGATTTCCCTTAAGATTGACTGGTTTGATCTCCTTGCTGTCCAAGGGACTCTCAGGAGTCTTCTCAAGTACCACAGTTCAAAGGCATCACTGCCTTGTCAAGGCAAAGGGGCTTGTGTTACTCAATGAAGCTATGAGGCATGCCATGCAGGGCCACCCAAGACGGACCAGTCATAGCAGAGAGTTCTGACAAAACGTGATCCACTGGAGAAGGGAATGGCAAACCACCCTAGTATACTTGTATAAAAGGCCAAAATATATTAGTGTCACTTATCTCTTTTTTACTTTTTAATGTAGCTATTAGAAAATTTAAAGTAATTCTTGTGTCTTGCATTCTATTTCTATTGGACAGAGCTGCCCTGGACTCCATTGTCCAGTGGTATCCTGGGTCTGACCATGATGTCTCATTGATTAAAGCTTTTTCAAAGCAGAAGATGAGATGAGGTCAAATTTGAGATGAGGTCAAATTAAGGGAGAGTAGATAAAGGACAAAGGTAAAATAAGGGCAGAAATGAAGTTTTTCCTCCACCCCCTCCCCCCACCCCTACTTCAGGGCTATGTTTACAACAGGGTCTGAAAGAAACTTGCAGCATTGTAAAGGTGAAAGCTGCAGATTGACATCTGTGTTATATCACTCATATCCTGTTAGGTATTAATCTACCCTGTTGTGGAGGATTAGAGTCTGCTGAAAATACTTAAGACTCCTCCCATGAGGAGCTGGGTCTGTGTCTGTCTCACACACACACACACACACACACACACACACACACACACACCCCAGACTCTGTGACTGCTCCACCAGCTCTGGGTCCAGCTTCTAGGAAGACTGGAAGTCTCTGCTGCCTTCCTCAAGAGCTTTAAACACTGTGGGAAAAGTTCTACACCCTCTCGGGGGAGTGATGACTACATGAAGGAGAGGAAACCAGTTGAACCTACCACTGAGTACACTGAGGTGGTAGGACATGCAAGGAAATCCATCTTGGGCCCTCCTGACCAGACCAGCCACTGGCTGATACCACCAAGCACCTCCGCTGATATCACATGGAACCAAAGACTCACCCAGCAGAACCCTGCCCAAATTCCTGACCCATGGATTTATAATAAAAATCAAATTGGTTGAAGCTACCAAGATTTGAGTAGTTTATGACGCAGCAGTAGTCAACTGAAAAACCTGTAAATCACCCACTGTTGGCTTATGTGTTCGCAGGCAGGTACCACTACTCCAGTCAAATATTCATTTAATCACTCACCATTCCTTTGGGAACACATAGGTCTTGAAAGAAAGCAGTAGAGAGTCAGGAATATTAAGGCCAATTTACAGTCTTGAATTCAAGGCTAAAGAGTTAGATTTTATTACAGAGGCGGTAGAGAGCCACCAGATATTTTGAATGGGGAGTAATTTAATCATGGATGTGCTTTATAAATATCACTTAACATCTTTGTGAAAAATGGATTGGAGAAAGGAGAGATTAGAAGTGAGAAGGCCAATTAGATCATCCAAAATTCAACATCTCTGATGGAAGTAAATTGCCAGAACAGAGTAGTGACAGTGGAAAATTTCCTGTGTTTCTCAGCTGGGAAGACATTGAACCTGGGAGCTACTTGAGAATGTCTAGAGATGTTTCTGATTATCACAATGACAGAAGCGCATTTAGTTGGCAGGGGTCAAGAATGTTAAATACTCTGCAGTGCATAAGATAGTCCCACAAAATGAAGACTTATTCTACCCACCATGCTCTGTTGAATCATAGTAGTAGATATAAAACTCTACACAAAGTCAATAAAACTCAGCAAGGGATTGAATGAGGATAGAGCAAAGGAGGAGACTGGAGTCAGGGACCATGCTGAGGTTTCTAGATAGGATTACAAATATAAACAGGCATTTCCCTGGTGGCTCAGATGGTAAGGAGTCTGCCTGCAATGCAGAGATCCAGGTTTGATCCCTGGGTTGGGAAGATCCCCTGGAGAAGGGAACGGCTACCTAACCCAATACTCTTGCCTGGAGAATTCCATGGACAGAGGAGTCTGGCAGGCTACAGAGATGGAAATTCAGGAAAAGGAACAGACTTGGGTGGAAGTTGTAAAGTTTGAGGTGCTCACGAAGCCTCCAGATGGTGGTATCTCACCTGTAGCAGGATAGAAGTCAGCAAACACTCAGAAAAGAGGCCATGGGGTGGAAGTGTTGTAAAACCAGCCACCACTGTCCCATGTATGGTTTCACCACTCTTCAGGGGATGCATATCCACTGCCTTAGGTCTTATACAAGGTGCATGGCTCCCTGTTTTATCATAGCAGACTGCCCTTTGGCCTGGAGACAGCCATCAGCATTTAGAGATCATCTAAGCTGGAAAGCCAGCAAATCTGGAAAACTCAGCAGTGGCCACAGGACTGAAAAAGGTCAGTTTTCCTTCCAATACCAAAGAAAGGCAATGCCAAAGAATGTTCAGACTACCACACAATTGCATTTATCTCAAATGCTAGCAAGTGAAAAGTGAAAGTCACTTAGTTGTGTCAGACTGCTTGTGACCCCATGGACTATACAGTCCATGGAATTCTTCAGGCCGGAATACTGGAGTGGGTAGCCTTTCTCTTCTCCAGGGGAATCTTCCCAACCCAGGGATTGAACCCAGCTCTCCTGCATTGCAGGCAGATTCTTTACCAGCTGAGCCACAAGGGCAATCAAAGTAATGCTAAAAATTCTCCAAGCAAGGCTTCAACAGTACATAACCGTAAACTTCCAGATGTCCAAGCTGGATTTAGAAAAGGAAGAGGAACCAGAGATCAAATTGCCAACATCCATTGGATCATAGAAAAAGCAAGAGAATTCCAGAAAAACATCTACTTTTCCTTCATTGACTATGCCAAAGCTTTGGACTGTGTGGATCACAACAAACTGTGGAAAATTCTTCAAGAGATGGGAATACCAGACCACCTGACCTGCCTCCTGAGAAATCTGTATGCAGGTCAAGAAGCAACAGTTAGAACTGGACATGGAACAACAGACTGGTTCCAAATCAGGAAAGAAGAACGTCGAGGCTGTATATTGTCACCCTGCTTATTTAAATTATATGCACAGTACATCACGCAAAATGCTGGGAAGATGAAGCACAAGCTGGAATAAAGATTGCCAGGAAAAATATCAATATGCAGATACTGATATGCAGATGACACCACTCTACGGCAGATAGCTAAGAGGAACTAAAGAACCTCTTGATGCAAGTGAAAGAGGAGAGTGAAAAGACTGGCTTAAAACTCAACCTTCAAAAACCTAAGATAATGGCAACAGGTCCCATCACTTCATGGCAAATAGACGGGGAAACAATAGAAACAGTGAGAGACTTTATTTTCATCGGCTCCAAAATCACTGCAGGTGGTGACTGCAGCCATGAAATTAAAAGACACTTGCTCCTTGGAAGAAAAGCTATCACCAACCTACACAGTATATTAAAAAGCAGAGATATTACTTTACCAACAAAGGTCCATCTAGTCAAAGCTATGGTTTTTCCAGTAGTCATGTATGGATGTGAGAGTTGGATCAAAAAGGAAGCTGAGTGCAGGAGAATTGTTGCTTTTGAACTGCGGTCCCAGAGAAGACTCTTGAGAGTCCCTTGGACTGCAAGGAGATCAAACCAGTCAATCCTAAAGGAAATCAGTCCTGAATATTCATTAGAAGGACTGATGCTAAAGCTGAAACTCCAATACTTTGGCCACCTGATGTGAAGAGCTGATTCATTGGAAAAGATCCCGATGCTGGGAAAGACTGAAGGCAGGAGGAGAAGGGAATGACAGAGGATGAGATGGTTAGATGGTATCATGGACTCAATGGACCTAAGTTTGAGCAAACTCCTGGAGTTGGTGATGGACAGAGGAGCCTGGCATGCTACAGTCCATGGGGTCACAAAGAGTGAGACATAACTGAGTGACTGAACTGAACTGAAACTGAGAAAAGTGACTGTAGGCAGGGAGGATGCTGGGCCAAGGAGTGGCAACCATGGTCTGCAACAGGCTCTGCTCCTTCCCCACCATGTAGACACAGCCAAGCAGTTGACCTTCTGTAAACAGCAGTGTTTGAACCACTGGATGTGCCATGAGGAAACTGTGCCAACTCTAAAGGACCCACCACTCCAGGGAAGGACCTTCATCACGAGGGTCCTCCTGCAGGTGGGGAAAGGGTTCTCATAAAACCACAAGGGGCTCTCTAAAATGACAAGCCAGTACCCCACAACAGAAGAAAAGGGGTTTTTCATGGATATTCAGGTTCAGATGATGGACAACATAAGCTTTGCTCTCTCTCTCCCTTGATTCTGTTCTAACCTAAGGCCTGTCTTCTGCTCATCTTGCGCCTGCTCTTTTCTCAAGGACTGGCAAGAAGCATCTTCCCCTGTTCCACTAGGCGACCACATCAGGCCTGAGCCTGCGCATTGTTTCAGTACTCTCCTCCCCGTCTTCCTGCAGGCAGGTGCAACAAGCCTTGTTTTCTGTGTGAGAAATAAAGTGGAATATGGCAATGACCATCCACTGTCATTTCTGCAATGCATTACAGAGCAAGGGAGTTTGGGGAACCATAGCCGCTAAGTGACACCTTTGCTCCCCAGGGTGGTATTTGAAAGTGACGTCATCCCCCAACACCCAATTAAAATTCACACCCTTTAACCTCCATAGTCATCTGAGATCCCTATCATCAAGTCTGATTCCGGTAAGATGCCTTGATATTTTAAATTATTTGTCAGCCTGGCACAGCAAATAAACATTTGTGAAATTCATTTCAAAAGATGTTAACACTGGTGAAACCCACATGCCCCCAGAGGGATTATACAAATTTCCATGTCAAATATTTGAGGCAAAGTACTTGTAGAGACACAGTGTTTTTTTGTGTTTTGATGCCTTTCATTTCCATAAACTAGATTACTTTCTGAAATTACTTTCACACAGAGAACAGTTTCTATTGAATTCCAGTCAGTGAACTCCTCTGAGTGTGAGGTGAATAAAATATCTCGGGGCTGCGAGGCCTGCTTGATGCATATGTACCTGTGTTGTGTAAGGAAGGCAAGCTGAGTTGAGATGTTATCTTTAGAGAGCTCATGTACCCAGATCTGCTGTCTTACAGTAATTGCTAAACAACCAATTCATTTAGAGCCTAACAAGGAAGCTCTGGGGCTTTTTCTTCCCTCCCCATCTCTCCTACCTGGCTAACAATGACTCCAGCTCTGTTGTTAACTGGAGATTTTGCTGGCAGGCAGCTGCTTGCTACAGCGAGGTTCTCCCACAGTCAAGTTTTATCTGCTGCTTGCAAACACTGATTCTGCCAAAAAAATTCGCACAAAAAAAATTGATCCAAGCAAACATTGTCCTATTGTCCTAGTTCTGTCAAGCCCATAAAATTAAAACAGACTTAGTTTTCTTAAAGGGAAGAAAAAAGAGAAAAAGTGGTTGAAGGCCCAAATAGATGAAAGCTGCTGGGTTCAAAGTTGCTTGAAACAAACAGACGTTTCCTATAGGTGTGGGCTCCCATGTGGTGACTCCTGTCTGGGTGGGGACAAAGGGGACAATCTCTCCTTAGATAAAGTCACTAGAAGGTCTTATCTTTCAGGGCTAGGAGGGAAGAGTTCCCGGATCTGGGGTAGACACTTCCTAGCAAATCTAACCTTGGCCAACTTGAAAATGACCAGCTGATTAGCATGTGAAGATAACTGGAACCCAGGTGTGGCCCTGAAAGCATCAGCAGTCCTGGTGCTCTCACAGGGAGGGAGGGAGAACAAAAGGGCAGTTGCCTCGAGCAGGCAGGACTTGTTTCTGGTTTTGTTTTTTTCCAGAAAGCCGCAGTAAAGAGAGCAGTTTCCAGCTCGACTCCTCAGGGTGAGGTGAAAACCACTGGAGGGTGTAATCCAAGGAGCCAGCTGATCTGATTTGCTTTTTTAACGAGATCACTCAGGCTGCTGAGTTGAGCAGACCAACAGAAGGAAAGATGGAAGGTTGTTGGAATGACCAAAGCGAGACATGATGTTGACTTAGACCAAAGTGGCAGCGGAGGAAATGATGAGAAAAGATTCTAGATTTATTTGAAGGTGAACCAACCCTTTCAGGATGTTAGAATAAAGGAAGATGAAACGATGACCCCAAATCTGTTGTCCTGAGCAGCTGGGAAAATGAAGTAGCCATTCATTAGTACTTAGTGCTCTGCTCAGTCGCTCAATCGTGTCCGATTCTTTGCGACCCCATGGACTGTAGCCTCCCAGGTCTCTCTGTCCACGGAATTCTCCAGGCAAGAATACTGGAATGGGTTGCCAAGCCCGTCTCTGGGGGATCTTCCCAACGCAGGGATCAAAGCCAGGTCTCCAACATTGCAGGTGGATTCTTTACATCTGACCTACCAGATAGAGAAAGCTGCAGATGGAAACTAGGATTTGGACATACAATCTTGATCTTGAGATGTTTATTAGACTTCCCAGTGGAAATGTCAGATAGAGAAGGTAGTCTACATGGAATATAAATTTGAGTTATCTATTTGTCTATTTATAGATGCATTTAAAACCCTTGAAGGTGGATTAGATCACCAAAGAGGTGCAAATAAAGATAAGAAAAAGTCCTGGGACACTTCAACCTTAGGCAAATTTGTAGCCTATCAAAATGTGATACAAATGCATAATCAGCTGACTTTGTGCAAAAAAAATTCGCTATCTGGTCACTCAATGAACCCTGGAGAACTGAACTGCAGGAGGCATATTATAAAGAAGACAAGGCGAGGTCACAAGGAAATGATGACATCTAAGGCGCTGGGAGGAACAGTGGTGATACTTCCCATCTTTAGCATAGAATCACCCAGGAAGTAGAGGATGTGGCAAAGGTCACAGTGCAAGTGAGGAAAATGGGGCATCCTGGGAAGTCATTAAAGAGTTGAAGGAGAACATAAAGAGACAAGTGAGCTGATGCCCAAGGGACGATCTCTCTTCAAAAGTTTCGCTTGGTTTCCTTGTTCCTCCTCCGCCCTCTATGTCACTGGCCTCGCTCTGAGCCCTCCACACAGGGCAGGTGCCCCTCTGTGTGCCCACGGGCAGCCCCACACATTCTTCCCATCCAGGAAAGAGACAGAGAACATGGTGCCCTCTGCTGGAGACAGGCCTGAGGCTAAGTGGGAAGACGCTCAAGAGCCGCCCTCGCCCTTCAGTTCTCTCTCCCCTTCCACTGCTTCATGGTGCTTCATCTCCTCCCCACTGCCCCTGCCTCTTCACATGTCTCTCTACTGTCTTCTCAACCACCAGGTTAAAGACTCCATGAGGAAGAGACTTGGTTTTTGTCACCACTGTATCCTTAGTGCCAGGAGCTGTGTCGAGCACATAGTGCTCGATAAAGTTCTGTATAATGGACTTCCTTATGGGTCCAGTGGTTAAGGTGGGTCCCACCTTGAAACGCAGGGGACACCAGTTTGATCCCTAGTCCGGGGAGATTCCACATGCCTTGGGGCAACTAAGCTCATGCACCTCAACTGCTGAAGATCACACACACTAGGGCCTGTGTTCCACAATAAGAGGGTGGCCTCTGCTCACCACAACTAGAGAAAGTTCTCTCACAGCAGCGAAGACTCAGGGCAACCAAAGAGTAATTAATTAATTAAAGAAGATAAAGTTCTGCATTGATTAAATGGATGATATGCTGAAATGCAATGAAGGCTACCAATGCTAATACCTCCCAACTACTTGATTTCATACAAGTTTCATCATCCCTCCTAACCTCAGTGTTTTGGAACAATATAATGGAAATCTTACCTATCTGCGGGTTGTGAGAATTAAAATTAAATGGGATTATTTTTGTAAAGTACCTGGTCTATACTACGTATACGCAAAATGTGTTCTCTGTACATGCCCTCACTTTGGATCTAGGAGAGTAAAGGCAGAGAGTTCTAACTCTGAACCTAGTGATGAGAACCAGCTTCTGACACGTGGGTTCTCTCTAGCATCACAGAGTCCTAGAAAGCAAGACATTTTAAGTGTCAGAGAATGAATTCTCACGGTAAGAATTGCAGTATTTCTAGAAAGGCTTTAATAATGTAAAACAACATGATTAACAAGGTTTTTCAGAAAGGAACCATATAATATTTTTTAAATGAAAACTTGGCACAGATTAGACATTTGGTAATATTTGATGAATGAATGAATGGAAAGTGAGATCAGTTAAAACTTCACCTAAAAGTGAAGACTTTACTAAATCTCACCCTAGATTATAAACAAATTTAATTTTAATGCAAGTAACCTACACATCTTCAAGAGCTCTCATTTTGTCAGTGGGCTTTCCTTTTAAATCAAACAGTAAAGTGCAAAATTTACATTTCTGCACTGAAAAAAATTATATTTGATTCTAAGTTTCTTTAATTTTCCCAGCAAAAATTTTAATGTCTTAGTAATTATGCATGAGATTTAAGCACTTCAAACATCCCTCATACTCAGTCTTTCTTTTGTACATTCTGTATTGTTCAGAAGGTGTTTCTCTCTCCTTGCAAGATTCTCACTAGGGTCCAGAGGAGTTCTGGGCACAGAAAAAAATAAAAGGAAATGATGGTTTTACCTGCCCACTACCACTCACACTCCCTTCAGCCAGGTGAGCTCTGGAACGATCTGCTCATTCCTGTCTCTGTCCAGCCCTGTCCCCAGCACCCCACCAGCATTCGCATCCATCTTCACTTCTGCCCTCTCTCAATGCTTCCTCACCTCTGTCTCTCACTTTCCTCATCGCACACCGTCCTTAGGTGTTTGGAACCAGGGATACTCACGAGGATTTTTTCTTGGGAGATGAAGTATCTGAGTTGTCTTAGGAGGAAAATATTTTTGAGAGTCAGCGTCTTAATCATGCTCCTTGCAAAAACAGGCAAATGTGAAGAGGAGCAAGAGGTCCCCCAACCCCATCCTGAAGGTTTTGGTTCTGGCCTGTGCTCCCACTGCCTACAGACAGACCACCACCCACAGACAGAAACCCAGCCAGCAGCGGGGCTCTAGCTCTCAAGAACCCCCTGGTTAATGAAGTTGCTATCAAGGGGCTGCTTGCCACTTCCAATATTCGAGCAAAGCCCTCTCTCTTCTCCAGGGCCTCCCAGGCAGGGGTGATATAGAGAGAACAGTGGGCTGGCATATGTCTCCACTCATCTCGGGGAGCAAGTCCCCTCCCCTTCCACCAATGTGGGGTTAAATGTGCTCCCCTCAGGAACATAATGACTGTCCCTCTCCAGGTAGCACATGGCTATCCTTTCCACAAGGCATCACATCTGGAAGCTTTGATTCTGTTTTGCAGGTAATTAATTTGCTGTGAAAACAAACACTTAGAGACGGCAAACTTGTCTCAGGGATGCAAATAACCATGGATGTTCTATGTTTTAGAAAGACTGCTGAACAGCGCTGGTTTCCTGAATGGCTTTATTACATGTGTGAACCATCAGAAATTTAGCCTCGCTCCCAATCAATGTGAGAGATTTGTAATCACAAACTTTGTGACAGAAAGACAAATGAGGAAATCTCAGGACCAAATTAGGCATAATTAGTATCCATACAGGAAACTCTCCAGTAACCTGGCAATTTGCAGCCAGGGGAGGACACATGCGGCATTGTCTTAACAACAAGTTCATCAAACGTGTAATTAGCCACCGGCCACCAGGCACCTTTGCAAATGGAATCTGAGCTGCTGCCAGTCACAGACTGGCCTGCGGACGCCTCACAGCAGAAGCCTAGGTAGATGGGCAAATACAGTGTGTACCAGGAGCGGCAAACAGCCAAGCTTGTCTGGTGGGTTTTTTTTTCTTAATTGATTGATTATTTATTTAGTTATTTGGGGCTGTGCTGGGTCTTCATTGCTATACTCGGGCTTTCTCTGGTTTTGGCGAGCAAGGGCTACTCTTTGTTGCGGTGCATGGGCTTCTCGTTGTTGTGGCTTCTCTTGTTTTCGAGCACAGGCTCTAGGTGGTCAGCTTAATAGTTGTGGCATGCAGGCTTAGTTGCTCCAAAGCATGTGGGATTTTGCAGGACCAGGGATCAAACCCGTGTGCCCTGCCTTGGCAGGTGGATTCTTAACTACTGGACCACCAGGGAAGTCCATGTCTTTTTATCTGATGAACTCACAATATTTTTCCTTATTTTAATGAAGTTGGATTTCAGGGGTCAATTTCACCCAAGTTACTTTCTGAAGCAAAAAGTCCAAGACATCGTTTTTTGCCAGAGATTAATGACAGCCATAAAGACAGATGGCCTGTAGAGGATGGCCTTGATTCAGACAATTAAATTTCCCATTGGAAGGAGTTGATTTCAAGTACTTCTATTAATAATAAGGAGAAATAATCATAACTGCAGTACTCACAGCCCCTATATCCAGCGCAGTGAGAAAGGCCACACGATCCCACCTCTCCATTCCAGCACTGCAGAAAGAATTAGCTGAAAAATATTGTCTCTGCAAATAAAAAATAATAGTTCATCCAATTAAGCATGACCAATAAAGATTAAACTTTGTGGCTTTTCTTTCTGGACATATCTGTCAATTCACTCTAGGACCAATATAGACTATTTCTCTCAGGAGGTAAGATTACAAAGGAAGAAAAAATGTTCTCAGAGCTCAGTTGGTAATTAATCTTTGCATATGACTTCCTCATAGTTCCCATTAATTATCAATATTCAATCATGCATTAAAAATGGATTTTTCTTTGACAGAATTTAGCCGTTCGTAAGACTCACTATATCAAACTTACTTCTCACATAATCACAGAACTTGGCCTTGCAAACCTTCATTACATTTTTACAAATCCTTTAGTGGAAGGTTACATGCAAACACATTAATAATAGCCACTTCAGCAGGATCGATGTGCAAAAATCAGTATCAAAAGGGAACATAAGCATGTCACTCAATTGTAATGTGTGGACTTTACTTGTATTCTGATTCAAACAAACAAAATTTTTTTAAGAATTATGACATTTTGAGATCGGAAATTGAACACTGGATATTTTTTAAGAAATGCTTGTTTTTAGGTGTTATAACTATATTATGATTATATTTAAATATTGATAAATAAGATAATATGATATCTAGGAGTTAGTTGAAAATAATATGAGAAGAAAGGGGTATAGTTAAAACAACACTGATCATTAGTTGATAAATGCACACAGGAGATTTTTATGTTTCCTCAGCCGAAAGTTACAGTTTTAAAAGAAGAAAAGCACTTGAAGGGCTTCCTAGGTGGCTCCGTGGTGAAGAATCCGCCTGCCAATACAGAAGACACAGGAGATGGGGGTTCGATACCTGGGTCAGGAAGATCCCCTGGAGGAGGAGGAAATAGCAACCCACTCCAGCATTCTTGCCTGGGAAATGCCATGGATAGAGGAGCCTGGTGGGTTATAGTCCAAGGAGGTGCAAAGAGTCGGACACAACTGAGCCCCTGAGCACGCATGGAAGCACTTGAAGTCAACACAGGTCTTGTCTCTCCCAAGATCGCTTGTCAGGTGGCAATCACTTAATAGAAAGAAAGCCAATTCTTTTTAATGATGAAAACTCTAAGTTGAAGGCATCAAACCAAAGACCTGCTGACTGAATCTGGCTTGCCCTTATATTTTGCTCGGCTTTTCTTGAAGTCACAAGACTTGGCAACCCCAGGCCAACAATACTGCTTAGCAGCACTCAGCTGGAGCTAAGAAGAGGCTGCCCACTTTGGATGGGGCAGGATGACTAGACTGCCAGTCCCTACCAGGCCCACTTAACTCATTCACATTATGGGTGTAGCTGGGCTTCGGACCTGTGCTCTTAGAACAACCCTCTGCAATTATTCAGGAACCCATTGCCTGAAGGCAAAGGACTTTAAATCCACTCTTTAGCAATTACAACCAGCCACCCCCAGCTTCCCTGGTGGCTGAGATGGTAAAGAATCTCCCTGCAATGCAAGAGATCTGGGTTTGATCCCTGGGTAGGGAAGATCCCCTGGAGAAGGGAATGGCAACCCACTCCCGTATTCTTGTCTGGAGAATTCCATGGACAGAGGAGCCAGGAGGTCTACAATCCTTGGGGTCACAAAGAGTCGGACACAACCGAGTGACTAACACTTTGACTTTTCACCCACATTTTCTAACCAGTCCCTTTTCTCAAAAAGGGCACAATTTTCTCAGAGGCTGAAGGAGACCTTGTAGACCATCTAGCCCAGTGGTTCTCGATATTGGCTGCAACACTAGAATCATCCAAGGGGATTTAAAAAATTCCAAATTGCAATCTTCAATCGAGGCCTTTAAATCAGAATCTCTGGGGGTCCAGTGGTTAGGACTCAGAGTTTTCACTGCCCTGGGCCTGAGGTTCAATGCCTGGTCAGGAAACTAAAATCTTGCAAGACTTGTGGCATGGCCAAAAACAAAACCAGACTCTCTAGGAGTAACATGTAAATATGTCTGAGCCTCCCTCCAGTCTAGCATTCTGACTTCCACTGAGGTAGGCCTTTCTGTCCAGGCAATCTTGCGGCTCCTGATCACCTAACCATGCCCCAGATTACTCAGGCCCTTACACAGCCCTCTGCTGCTCAGGCCTTTAAAAATGTCCTCTGCCTGGTGACATCCTTTCATATCTTCAGATACCACCTTCTACCAATGCCTTCTCTGATTTCCTTCCCCAAGTCAGATATTTCTCCCTCTTTGACCCTCCATAGCAAGTAACTGATAACTTTCTTCTAACATTTACTCTATTCTACCTGTGCTACAACTATTTTCTATACCTGCTTGTCTGTACATACTACATTTTAACCTCCTGAAGGCCGGGTGTTATGTCTTCATTATTTTATCCCCACAGCATGTTTGGAAACAAGTCCTCTAAGATGTCAGCGAGATGAATGGAGTTGCATTAGATGACCGGGAGCTCATTTCATAATCTTAAGTAATACCCACATATTTTTAAAGTTTGTCTTGTGTTTTGCTTTGTTGGTTTACTAAGAGGCGGATTGGGAGCTAGGTATTTTTATTTTAGAGACAGGTATATGAGAGTGACAAGAGTATTCTACTTAAAGCCATTTGGAGTTGATGGCAGAAAAGAAGCCACAAGTCCAGCTCGCTGGCTCTCACATCAGTCTTTCCAAATCCCTGCCCCGTTCGGATAGCATTATTCCAGTCAAGGGGCCAGGAACGCTTGCTATACTCTCTGTTCTTATTACTACCAGGCAGGATCAAGGGCTCTAAAAAGAACACCAGAGACCTTCCCTGACCTTTGCCCCAGCCAATCGATGAGAGCACTCAGCAGAGCTGGCACCTAGTAGGTCCTCAATAAATCACAGTTGTTACCCTATTGTTGTTACTCAAGTATCTGGCCAAGTCCAAGTGCAGAATGAGGATCATGTGTGTTGAGTGCCCCAAAGTCCTCACTCACTGGTCCTCATGGAAATTTCAGGGCAGTAGAGCTTATTATTTTTTAAAATCAGGAAGACTTTTCAGAACTGAAGACAGCTATGAACCCCCTTCTCAAAAAGGTGTACATACATACCAATTTTGCGTATCAGTTCAGGGACTCTGTGGCCTGGCTGAAACTCACCATTCTTGACTCCTTAAGAAACTGTGACCCACACTGGAGTGATCCTTTGCACTTAGACCTGACAGATCCATGCAAAAAAAAGTGCCAGCACTGAGGGGCATATGGTTGTATGCACACTTACTGGCTATGTGGTCTTGGACAAATTACACATCCTCTCTGCTTCTCATTGTTTTTAAACATAAAATAGGGATTTTACCCCTGTTTACCCACAGGATTTTTAAGGAGCTTAAAAATGAAACACTGTTAGTCTTTTTTTTTAATGCCTGGCACATTATAGACGCTCAAAAAAGGTTATTTCTTTCCATCTACCCAGGCAGAAGGGTCTAGAACTCTAGCACGCTGATTACTAGGCCAAGAGAGTATGAACAATCAACCTGTTTGACCCCTCAGAATTCTAATCAAATAAGAGGACTTGTACCACATCCTGAAGGTCACACCCTCAGGGTTTGTCAGCCTGGGGTGGAATGATCTGCTTTCAGACTGTCTTCTCTTTTTACCGAAGGACAGAGAGGTGATTTGGCACATTTGAATTGCAATTGAATGTAAACAGAGCTCTTGTGACTCACTGGAGAATATAGCTGGGTGCCTGGTGGATCCATGAATCCCATTTTTACATTACTCTGTGGTCCTGTTCTCCAATACCACACTCCAAACAAGGAAATTAAATTAAGCATTGCTTAAAATGCCTCAGACAATAATATAAATTTGTATTAAATGAATTTAGTGTCATTTTCTTGTTTGGAGTGGAAGGTGGGAAAACACTAGAGTGGTGGAAAGAGTAAATAGCTAACTCGATTAATCCTATTGAAGGAGAGGATGGAGCCACACGAGCGACTTTTGTGTGTGTTTGGTTAATATTTTACTGAAAATTGCTATTAGCTCTAACTGATCCGAATCAAAATCCACTGTGTAATATTAGCCAACAACTTAATAGCTGAAGTATGGGATGCAAAGCTATGATACCATGCTATTTAGGGGAATGTAAAGAACAACAGAAAAATGAAGGGAGATTGGCTTGGGGGTGGGGGTGCTGGAGCTTGAGATTTAAAATCCAGAGAAAGGAAAATTCAAACCAAGTTGGGAGATGGGATGATTGAGGGAGAGGAAGTTTGGGACAGGAGGTGGATGGAAGCCAGTACCAGGGCTTGTTCTACTGGAAATCTGCTTTTTGTAATTCACACAGGACTAGGAGAGCATCTGGAGATGGGGGATAGAGATCTCAAAGTGAAACCCAGCCCTTCCTCCCAAGAGCCACTTGTGACTGTCATCTTTCCCAGGATCCAGCAAAGCAAGAGAGACAGTGGGGAGAATCCCCATGCTACCCCCTGAGCCTTTGGGCTCATGGTCATTGGGGAGGTCTTTTTACCTCTAACCGGAAGAAGGAGGGCTGTTTTTCATTTCCTTTTGTAGGGACATGGTGGGGAAGGCTGAGAGTGGGAGTCCAGTGGAGGATGTCCTGTCAAGCCCTTGACTTGGAGCTTATGTCACCTTGTCTGGTGGTGAGGCGTAGTTGCTGGGGGTTAGAGGAAGATGCTCTGAAGGGTCCAGCAAGGCCCAGAGCCTGAGACTCTCCCCTTCTTGAGTGAGTACAGCTGGGAAAACAGGGATGCAGCTTCTTTCTTTGGTGTCCTATCTTAAGATACACAGGCTTCAGAATCTGGCAGTCTGCAGTCAGGATCCTGAATTTGCCACTTCACCGAGAGCAGAAATTTATGTGTAAAACATTTTGGAGAATTGAAAGTTTAGCACCTTACTTTCCAGAGCCAGGAAATGAAAGTACACCTTTACTGTTATTATTACCTCCAGAGATTTCCACCTAGACCAAAGGAACTGACAGCAATCCAGATTGTATCTTGCATCTTCCAAAAAAGATTTCAGCTGACTTACAAGGTGAAAAATCACATCAAACAGGACAATTAAAGGTAGAAACAGAAGAAAGACCATCTGGGGAAGCAGGGAAGCAGGTCTTCCAAAAACTCTCTAAGAGGAGTTAATTAGTGCTGCAGAAGATTGATTTTGGCTTTCTGTCTCTACGTAAATAAGGCAAGGAGGAAAACATGTTGAATTATGTGGCGTCCTTCCTCACTAACTACACTCGTGTATGTGCACACACACACACACATGCACATGTACACTTGACTAAAGAAAAATTCTTTTCTCCAGGAGAAATTTATGATGTGGTTTCTTGGATAACAGGATAATGCTTTCTACTGTGGCTTTAAATATTCGAAGAGGACTCTGACACTCACCTCTATCCACTGCGGTAAGAGAGCTACATTATGGCTTTGAGGGAAGGGAGTGGCAGCTGAAAATGTAGTGCTAAATATTTTCCTTTCTCCTGATTTTACTTAACAAAGTGAGAGATCTTCGAGGATCTAGAAAAATGGATGATGAACATGTCCTTTTGCTATCCTGCTAAAATTCTCTGGTTGGTATTGAACCACTCTCAGTTCATGACAGAAATCTCCATTAAGTGTGAATTATGATGACATTTGAGCGTGGTAGTTGATCTGAGAGCTAAGTGATTTAGCCATTAGGTATGAGGGATTCCCAGGTGGCTCAGTGGTAAAGAATCTGCCTGCCAAGGCAGGAGATGCAGGACACGTGGGTTTGATCCCTGGGTTGGAAAGATCCCCTGGATTAGGAAATGGCAACCCACTCCAGTATTCTAGACTGGAAAATCCCATGGACAGAGGAGCCTGGCGAGCTACAGTCCATGGGGTCACAAAGAATCAGACATGATGCAGCAGCAGCTTGAGGGCATTAAAGAAACATACCACTGACCCAGATATGCCTCATGTATTTAGCTAAATATATCAAGGATGTTAGCACATCAATATATTGTAATACGAGTAAAGAAAAATAGGAAGAAAAAGAGGAAAAACAGGCATAATTTTTCATCTTAACAAACTCAACAAATACTACCTATCACGAAGCAGTAGCCATCCCTTATAAAACTAAAAGGCAAAACATCAAAATAGATCTAATCAACTAATTTAATAGTGGCTACTACATATAAATAAGTAAAAGTTGTTCATGGAGCTATTCTAGTTAATCATTACCATGATCTTGACATATAAGTATGAATTCTAGTCTTCTAGACAAATTTGGAAGTCTATAAACAGTCTTGCTGAAAATAATTTTTTTTCATCCAATGAATAGTTGTTAGTGTCCAGCATGTGGTCCTTGTGCTACATCAATGAACAAAACAAAATTTTCTGCCCCGGAGCCACTTACACTCTCAAAGGAGAGACAGACAATGATAATACACTAGATAAATAAATAAAATATGCAATACATTAGAGGTGATAAGTCTTGTGGGGAGAGAAAACAAGGATAAGAGTAGCTGGGGGCACAGGAGCAAGCAGACAGGGCAGAATATAGTTATAAACCCAATAGTCAGGATAAACCTCCTTGAGAAGGTAGTATCTGAGCAAAGACCTACCTAAGGAGATGAGAAAGGCTGAGCATGACTGTCAGATGAATTTGGTCTTCATAATATATTTGAACTCAAATTTAACATGTTCAAATCTGCCCACCTGGTTTTCCTTTCCACCTCCTGCGGCAGGCACTCTACTGCTGTTTCCATCTCACTGAGAGGACTCACAACCCATCTGTGAGCCAGCAAGCCCTGGAGGGCATTCCAGGCAAGCAATCAAGGTACCAACAAGTAAACGCTTGGACCCCCAATGCCTGGCCCAACTCCCAGCTCTGCCATTTACTGGCTATGCCTTTGTTTTCTTATCTATGAATTGGGGACAATACATTTATTGCCATAGGACTGTTACGTACATTAAATGAATCATGACCAGTAAAGTACTTAGAATAGTGCCAGATACATAAAAATGTTTGGGGGAAAAAAAAAAGTTCTTCCCCTGGGATTCTCTGATGGTCCAGTGGTTAAGAATTTGCCTGCTAGTGCTGGGGACACAGGTTTGATCCCTCATCTGAGAACTAAGATCCCATGCCTCAGGGCAACTAAATCCGTGTGCCACAACTACTGAGCCTGTGCACCAAGAGCCCCTGTTCTGCAATAAGAGAAGGCACCACAATGAGAAGCCTGGGCATCGCAACTAGAGGGTAGTCCCTTACCCACCGCAACTAGAGAAAGCCCGTGCACAGGAATGAATACGCAGCACAGCCAAAAATAAATTCAATAGAAAAATAATTAAAAAAAAATTTAAATGACTCTTCCCAATTTTCTACAAAATCTCCAAATTCTTGTCCATTTTACCTCTAAATATCTACCAAATGGGCTTCCCAGGTGGTGCTAGTATTAAAGAAGGGAAAGTCACTCAGTCATGTTCAACTCTTTGAGACCCCCATGAGCTATACAGTCCATGGAATTCTCCAGGCCAGAATACCAGAGTGGGTAGGCTTTCCCTTCTCCAGGGGATCTTCCCAGCTCAGGGATCAAACCTAGGTCTCCCACATTGCAGGTGAATTCTTTACCAGCTGAGCCACCAGTGCGGTAAAGAACCCACCTGCAAATGAAGGGAAATGTAAGAGACATGGGTTCAATCCCTGGGTAGGGAAGATGCCCTGGAGTAGGACACAGCAACCCACTCCAGTATTCTTGCCTGGAGAATCCCCGTGGACAGAGGAGTCTAGCAGCCAGGCAGTCCATAGCGTCGCATAGAGTTGGACACTACTGAAGTTACTTGGCACCCATGCACCAAATAAACCCAGTTCTTTCCTTTCAACAGCACCATCTTGTCCGAGCTACTATCATCTGCCCCTGACTTAAAAATCCTTCAATAGTTTCTGTTGCTCTTTGGAAGAACTCAAATTCTCACATGGTCAACAGACCCTGCACGATCGGGCTGGCCGCTGCTACCTCATTTCACATGGTTCCCCTGGGCACCCGCTGACGTCCCCATTCCTCATCAGCTTCTCCCTCCTCCCATAGGGTCTTCACTGCCTTTAGCAACCCACTGCTTTTTTACCTGGGTAAGGGCTGCTCATCTTTCAGGTCTCAGCTGAAGCCTCCCTTCCTCTAGGAAGCCTTCCCTGACTGCCTCGACTAAGTCAAATCCCCTTCTATGTAGACCATCCTCAAACAGTGCCCTTCTCTTAGCCCTTGTCCAGAGCTGTTTGCATGTTTCTCTACCCCATCCCCCCACCTCCACTCCTACCAGGTCACAGTCATCATAAGACACACGCTTACCTCTTTCCACTGCTGTTCCCACAGTGCTGGAGATGCTGTGCTGGTGTAAATGCTTCACAGACACTCCATTCACTGAATAAATTATAGAGCCCCCAAATAACTATATGTCACCAAGGCGGTTTGGATTGTCCCCCAAGTGCCTAGTCCTCAACTAGACACCATAAAGTTTGCCAGAGAAGCAAATGATGCAGTTTTTGCTTTTGAAGAACTTGAGACTAGCGAGGGAAAAATAGTTGAACACTTACAAATGACATGTTGGGGATACAAATTAGGGCTGTAAGAGAAATAATTCAGGGATGAGGAGTTATAAAACCATTGTAGTAATAACGTTAAGTAAGGCTTTATGGGGGAAGGGAGTTTTGAGACAGGTTTTAAAGGAAGTATGGCTGAAAAGAGAGAGGGGGCACATTCTTGCTTAATATTCTTATTTAGGATTATTATTAAGTGCAATTCAGTTTGGGGCACCATCTCTGGAGCCACACTGCAGGATTTAAACCTGGCTTACCCACTGCCAGCTGTGTGATTTTGGACAAGTTACTTACACTCTCTGTGTCTCAATTTCCTCACACATAAAACAAAGAGAATAAACAGACCCTACTTCAAAGGGATATTGGGAAGATTAAACCAGTCATGTGGAAAATACTTAGAATCATATGTGGCATGAAGTAACACTATATACATACTTGCTGCCATTTTTGTGACTGTTGTTATGCTACTATTGTTGGTAGGAGGAGTGGCTGGGATAGTGGCAAAGAAGTGCTAATTAAATGTTGCAAATGGACTTTCTAGCTTCTGGCCAAGGATAATAGGTTTTACTGGGAAGATCATGAGCTGAGGAGACCAGAGTGCTCAATCTACTATTGGGTCAGCATTGATTTCAAACTGCACAGTGCCTGGTACCAGCAGGCCCTTGAATATTCTTGGAATGATTTTTTTCCCCCTGTATGATAGTGTACAATATTCCCAGTGCTGAATTAAGTACTTTCATGCATGACTACACTAAAACCTCACAATAAACTAGGTACTATTGCCATCTTTGCTTTTCAGATGAGATAGGAATGTTAACTTACCCAAGGTCACACAGGCAGCAAGTGGCAGATCTAAATTTGAATGTGCGCATGTTGCAACCCCGTGGACTGCAGCCTGCCAGGCTCCTCTGTCCACAGGATTCTCTGCGCAAGAATATTGAAATGGGTAGCCATTACCGACAGTCTAACTCTAGAGCTCTTTCTGGGAACTCAGGAAAGAAAGACTAAATGAGTGAAAGATCCATCAGTTAATAAATGATTTGAGTGTTATCCATAGCAGGAATCAGAAATAGTCAAGGACAGGAAATACAAAGTTATTATCTTGGTTTAAAAAGAAGTCCTAGAGGAGGCAAGATAATGAAGACAAAGAACTTACTTGGAAGCAAATATGGAAATACAGACAGTAGGTGATAAAGTCCTGGAAGCGAGATAAAACAAGGTCTGCTGTTTCTGCTGGGAAGGCCACACCTAACTTTCTTATGTGTTCCTTGCACGAGGGGATGATGCAGAGCAACACCTCTTGCTCTAATAATCATTGTTTTAATTTTGGGAGATTGTTGTGAGAATCTGATGAAAACCATGCTCCTTCTTTTAAGAAAAACACACATACATGTGCATGCATGCACAAGTGTTAACATTTCTAGAGGATCTCAGGACTTCTGAAGCCCACCATGGGCCCAGGTTAAGCGCACTCTTGGTCAAAATTCTATCTTCTGAAACTTTGTAGTACCCATCAAGGTCACTAGTTAATGTCAGAGGAAAATAAAGTCAAGAGGAGCCCTCCTAGCAATGCACAGGTTGCTGAGAGCCAGACTCCACTGCAGTGAGAAGATAAGGCCCCCCAAGACCCCTGGGGAGAGGAGGAAGACTCCCCTCCAGAGTCCTGGCTTGAAAATTTCATTTTCTTCTGGTGCATTAGAATATTGTCTTAAAGCCCCAGGTTTTCATAAGGTAAAGAGAACTGAGTATAAAGCCCTGTAGACCTGGAAACAAAAGGGGAAGTTACTTTAGGGACAGCATTCTTTGGTGGCAAGATGGTGATTTTTGTGATTTTTGAAGGCTGGCAAATTAATTTGACATTTGAAGAAGAGCATCATTTAATGATCTTTAAAGCCAGCACTAAGGGAAGTGCCCGAGTTTACTCGGGTTACTGGTGAAGTCTCCAAAACAATTACAATCATAGGGAAATTTTAAAACAACTCCAGAAAATAGAAGCACATAGAATTGCCCAATATTCAATTTTTAAAAAATCTATGGAGAGGAATATTAGTGGAAAATTCTGGTTGAAAAAAATATAATCCTTCTTCTACAGTCTTTGCTACAAGGAACTGCCCACACTAAATAATTCACATATTCAAGTGTTGCTTTGCTTAACTTATGTGAAAGAAGATACTTAACCTAAAAAATTAAATTTAAGCCATAATGTTTCCAAACATGCATTCACCTGATGCTGAATATCATATATCTTATAACCAGCTACTCAAAGGCTTTTTATGCTTTTACTTAAGATATATAAGCCATCAACAATTACAGATGAGGACATTTGTTTTTAAAATTCAATATATTGATAATATCCCTTCCTCTAGGGCTGCTAAGAAATGAAGTATATATTTCAATAGAGAAAGCGGAAAGGCTATAATTGAAAAGTTTCTCTTTTACTCTTTTACAGTAGAATTAAATTTTATTTTCAACAACCAAAAGAGCCTTGGGTATTGCTGCCCCCCTCACCTTTTAAAAACATTCTGGTGGAACCAATTGAATGGTTGGAAATGGGAAGTGTAAGTCATTAAGGACCACATGTTTTACATGACCCTGAAAACTTGACTGGCTATTTTTCCACTGAAATGACTGGTTAGTCCACCTTGTCAAAATGCTAAAGTGCTGATGGTACGGAATGAATCTGATAGCTCTGTTTACAAGAGAAATGCTCTCTGGAACTCCCTCCCCTGTGAGCACTATACAACCCTCTCTCTTTCCTCTCAATCATGCTCTGGACATCTTTATATGGTTGATTTTGGATAACAGTAGTCATATATGGATGTGAGAGTTGGGCTATAAAGAAAGCTGAGCGCAGAATTGATGTTTTAAACTGTGGTGTTGGAGAAGACTTTTGAGAGTCCCCTGGACAGCAAGGAGATCCAACCAGTCCATCCTAAAGGAAATCAGTCCTGAATATTCTCTGGAAAGACTGATGCTGAAGATGAAACTCCAATACTTTGGCCACCTGATGCAAAGGACTGACTCATTTGAAAAGACCCTGATGCTGGGAAAGATTGAAGGTGGGAGGAGAAGGGGATGACAGAGGATGAGATGGTTGGATGGCATCACCACCTCAAGGGACATGAGTTTGAGTAAACTCTGGGAGTTGGTGATGGACAGGGAGGCCTGGTGTGCTGCAGTCCATAGGGTCACAAAGAGTCAGACATGACTGAGTGACTGAACTGAACTGACTTGGATACCTGGAGCAAAGTTGCCTCCTAACTTTCCCAGGATTCCCCACATCCCTTATCAGCCAGTTTCAAAAGTGGAATAAGAAAGAATTTCCAGGAAATTCTAAGGTAGAAGGTAAATTGGAAAGACTGGTGCCCTGGGGTGATCCTGTTGCTTCAAACCAGGCATTCCCCAGTGTGAGGGAGAGGCAGAGGGTGTGCAGACAGCAGGCCAGACTTCATGCTCCTCTGAATGGTTGACAGTTCCTAAAATAAACGCTTTGTTCTTCCTAGCAAACAATTGCTTCAATTGGACACCTGTTCCCAGGTGAGTTTCTGGTCCCTGGTCTCTGAATGATAACCCTTAAAAAACTCAGCCTCAAAAATGTGATCCCTGGGAGACCGGTGTCCAGGAATCTGGCTAGCAACAGGAACACCATTTCAAAATGCCCCAGGCAGAGAGGGGACCGCTTATCTCGACCCACTTCAATGAAAATTGTCATGCTTTCTATTGCCGTGAAATAACAATCAGAAGCTGGGGGAAGGCACACAATTTCCCCTGCCCAGTTGTCCCAAATGGCCGCCCTGCAGAAACCAATTATGCTAATAATATTTTCATACTAAAAAGGAAACGTGCGATTGCTGGTTATTTTGTTTTGAACGGATGTCATTTTGTCCGTCGGGGAAAATTTAAATGCAATTTTGTTGTTTCCCTTCCATCCAAAAATGGATCTCAAATGGCAATAAGCCCCAGTTACAAGAATCTTCCAGCACATTTGGAAAACTAAAGAGTAGGTAACAGTTTTTGCCCCAAGCTGCTTTCAGCCTCTAGCAGGTCGGCCTAAGTGCCAGGAATTCAGCTGCCACCTCATCCTGCCCAGGCCTCACCCAGCTCCTTGTCTTTGTCAGTCTGTACCCAGACTTGCAAAGCAAATGTTGGTCTTTGTGGCTCAGTAATGCATCCCACACCTGAACTTCCTGTGGCATCATCCAAACTGAGGCTGACCCTGGCTCAGCCATCATCGGGGAGGAAGCTTTCTCCTCTGTCCAGGCCACACAACTTTAAAATCAATACAAACCACCCCCAGGCCCAACACAAAACCGTCTCAGCACTCTCCCCACATTGAGCCCCAGCCCACCCCTGCAGGAGTGACGGCATCGAAAGCCCTTCCGTCTTCAGAGTGATTTCCAGTAACCTCCAGAGCCATTTTTCTAATTAAATAAACCTCATCTTGTCTAGCTTCCTGGTCAGCATTTTGAACCCCCTACAGATGGGTCTGCAGGATTAACAGCAAATCCTCCTCGACCTAGCTGGCAGATGGGCGGCATGTGTCTGATAAATACTCGGACCAGGCTTGCTCCCTCCTGTTCCTCACAGATAGACAGAACACCCAGTAAATTAATTTTAAAATGGTGCCCCTCGCAACCCTTAGCAGGGCAAAGGAGGCCAAACACAAATGATATGAATTTCATATGTGGAGCACATTATCACCTCCCAATAACTGAGAAAAATATCAACCTGTTGGGTAAATGGGACCTCAGGAGAAGGCTGGGTCAGCCAGCTTGCCCTCAACCTGGAGGACAGACCACGGTACACTCACATGCTCCAGGACTCACCTCCTTGGCACACGTTCATTTGCATGTAGCCCTTTCCTGCTGTGAAAATGCCTTTCTGCTTTTGCATTTACTTTGTGGGAATCCAGGTGCCTTTGGATCTGAGGCAGCTATTAGGTAGAGGCACCAGAAGATGGAACGTGTGGAATTTCTGTGTTTTAAAAAAGAGGCAGGCAGTGGACAAAACAAAGGGAGACAAAAACATCTTCCCTGATTATTAAAGATTTTTACACGTAACTTTTGACAACTCTATCAGTCTTTTCTAATTTGGAAAGGCAAAGCACCTGTCAGCTCTGGGAGTGCATTTGAGAGATCTTCCTCACTCGTGACCGCATTCTTCTAACTACACCCCAGTTTGAAAGCTGCATGGAGTAACTGACAGAACTCAACACTGACAGCCAGAGGTGTGTGCCCTCTCTCTCCCACGGGCTGTGTGACCTTGGGCCTCTGACCTCATTTATAAAATTCAAGGAATGCTATTTTAACTCCTCCACACTGCCGCCAGAGTCCAATCTGGATCAAATATCTGGCAGGATCCTTCAGTGTAGGTGCTGTGATGTACACCTCTAGTAAATGACAAGGCCGGTGGAGGAGGTACTGTTATTTCCATTCTACAAAAATGAGGAAGCACATTTCTCTTGTGAGCACGTAGTAAATGGATAGAAGTGTGAAGGATGGAAAGAATAAAAGCACCACAGTGACACATAGCTCCTTTCTCAAAGAGACAGGTGTGGAATCGAGGTTTCTAGACTGTGTATCATTCCTCTATAGAAAACGTGTACCTGATAGACAGAATTCCTTGAATTCCCCCCAGACACAGGTAGCAGACTATTGATAACTATTTCTTGGTTGGAGAAAACTGGCCCATAGAAATTGAGATGAATAACCGGAGGTAACGGGAATTCCAAGAACAGTTCAGACAAGGATCCAGGTCTCCAGGTTCTTGCTTGTGTCTCACCATACTATGACATTAGTTTTGCTTTTCTTCTTAGCTAGAGAGACCCGATGTCCACTTTTGCACAGGACAGTCCTATCTTATACCTATTTCTTAGAGTAATTATAAAAAAAAATTTTCTTTTCACACTCCAAAGAGAAGGGACTTGGAAAAAAATATTGCATGATAAATCATCACCTGACACATATTTTTTGTTTATTGTTTATCTCACCCACAAGAAGGTTGGCTCTGCAGCAGATGAGACCTGTGTATTTTGTTCAGTGCTATATCATCAGTGCTTTGACTGGTGCTAACACATTGGCAGAAGTTAGTATATATTTATAGAATTAATTAATTAACATATTTTAAACACGTGAGATATATGACCTCAGAAAGGTATTACAGGGCTAACATGATAAAATGGGTTTCAGTTTTAGTTCTGACTCTTTGTGTCCTGTATCCCTTGGGCAAGTCTCCTAATCTCCCTGAGCTTCTGGGTGCTCCTGGATAGACGGAACTAACAGTGATGCTGGCTCCCCCCACGAGGGGTAGGAGCACAAGTGCTAAGATGTATGAGCATATATGGAAATGCCTTAGAAACTCTAGTGTGCCAGCCAAGCTGCTATTTGAGTCTATTTCAACAATTACAGAGCAGTGCCTTTGTTAGAAATTGGAGGGCAGCATGGATGAAATGGGAAGTGGAGAAGTCTCATATTCAGACTTTTTTTTTAAGGGTGGGCACTTTGTGTCTCTTGAGCACCTGTGAGTCCAGTAACCTCCAGGGCTTCGCAAAGACTGCTTTATGGAAATAGTCTTGCAGAAGCAAGCCTTTCCTGATTCTCTTTTCAGGAAGGAGGAAGCAGGACATGCTGCTCTTCCGTTTACCATCCCCAGGCCTGGTCGGCTCCCTACATCGGCCTCTCCTCCGGGCGTCTCGGAGCAGCTCCGAGCCGGCTTGGAGCAGCTCCTGTGAGTCCTGCTCTCAACGGGGGCTGTCGCACACACTTAGAGCCGAGCCACTGCAGGTCCGGGGCTTTCTACCGTCTCCCAGGGAGTTCCCAGAGCAATTAACCAAACAGAGGCCTAATTAGGAGCAATTGGGATTTACTACCGACTTTAAAGTGATCCTGAGACCCTTTTGAAGGAAAGTGAGGTCTTTTCCCAGGATCCTCCAGGCAGGAATTTGTCAAAGATTTGTCTAAGGGTGGCAGCCTGGCTGCTAATCCTCAAGCCTCTCCCGATGGAACCTGTGCTTTTTGAAGGGCTTTCCCTCAATCTAGAAAAATCTGAGGAGCAAAGCAGGGAAACATAATTTTGACAATTTGAGGCCTCACCTTTTGCAAATTACTTTCTCTGCTGTTAATTTGTATATTTCCTTCAGTGAACGGCAAGTTTTGCTTTTGATTTTTTTTCTCTCTTTTTTAAGGCCTGACAATTCAGACCGTGTTAGTATGCCTGTCAATCCCTCGATAATCCTTCAAACAGTGCGCAATCAGTCATCCTGACTGTGTGCTTCGCATCACAAGAGACACCAAGAATGGGGAAGTCATGGTAAACTGTCATCTCTGGCTCAAGGTCACTCACAGGAAGAGAAATGCAAGGGGAGACTATACTGAGGTCGTGTCTTCACCTATCAGATTAGCACAGATCAAAAATGCACGGTGTGGGACTTCCACCTTGCAGCGCAGGAGATGAGGATTCAATCCCTATTGGGGAGCTAAGATCCCACCACTAAAGAGGGTTCAATCCCTGGTTGGGGAACTAAGATCCCACCACTAAAGAGCCTGTGCATAGAAACCAAGATCCAGTGCATGGTGCTACGTTACGGAGACGATGGGGAACTGGTACCGCCATAGACTGCTGGGGGCAGTTAAATTAGTGCAGCCTCTTTGGAAAGCAATCTGGGGCTAACTAAAAAGTTTACAAATGCACTTACACTTTGACCTAGCAATCCTACTTCTAGGAACTTTTCCTACAAATGTACTAGTTTGGATATGGAATCATTTCAGTATATCATAGGAAAGAGGTTACATGAATTATTAGAACAGACGTAAAAAGTGAGAAAACTTTTTATGTACCAATACGAAATGATTTACCAAAATATATTGCTAGTTTAGGGAAATAAAAAAGAACAGTGTATGCTACCTCATTTCTTAAATGGGGGCGATAGATTGCACAAAAACATACAAGTGACTTTAAATAAAATGTCCCTGGAGTGATAAACAGACAACCTGAACAGCGTTTGGCTTTGGTGAGAGGAACTGGGTAGCTGGGGCACAAGTGTAGCAGGAATGCGTTTCCATGTGCCTTTTAAATACCTTTTGAGTTTCGCATTCTGTGCAATTAGCTTAAACAAACAAAAAATAAAGTGTTCAAATGGTCATTTTGTATACTCTAAATGCTTTCACTCTGGGCACCAAAGTTTGGTTGGTTTACATGCTGTTTTTACGGTTTTACTGTGGAGAGATACTGTATTGCATTTCTGAAGTGGTTTCACGTATAGGGTTGATGAGGAGTTCAAAACTGGTGAAACAGTGCCTCACAGTAAAACAACGTTGTAATTTCTTAATTCTTCAAAAAAATTAAAAATAATACAGACACAGAGATGAATTTAATGTGCCTAGGATCAGACATAACATCTCGAAAACCAGACCTTGACATTTGATCTAATTGATGATAACCAAATACTAAAAGAATGTATTTAAAGTAGAAATTAAGTTTACTTTCACATCTCTCTTGCCTTCAAAACCATGTCATAAATCACTCTCTCTTTTCTCTATGTGACTTCTATGAATTTAGTTTAAATTTTTTTTAGGTAGCCCCACCGTACTTGTTTATGTTGAACACTACTTCCTATGGCCTTAGAATGAAACAGGCTAGATGCAGATGCCAGGGCCACATTGACTTGTTTATGTAACCTCAAGCAAATTACTTCATCTCTCCAACTCCTAACCCCTTGTCTGTAGGAGGGACTAGTCCCAACACATAGAGTGCAGTGAAGTCATTCACACTGACTGCTTGGAGCTGTGTCTGATGCAGTGAGCTCTCTGTAAACGGTGGCCACCGTCTTTGTCATCATTTAAGCTTCTTGCTTTGTCTCCTTAACTTAAGTGACAACAAGGCTGTTTCTTTTTTAACCAGTTCTTTGCCCTTGGCATTTGTGCTCTGTGAATGGGGATCTTAGATATGGGGTCTCTAAAGAACCCTGAGCTTAGGTCTGGCCGTTATACAGATAAGACATTAGTCCCAGGTTATAAAAGGTAGAATGAGACTCTCAACAAAAGTTTAACCTGAATTCTTACTTCTTTCTTTAAAGCATAGTTTTTTTGTTCTTAGAGAAGTACTAAAGTTGAGTATATGTTCTCATTGTGTTCACATCCATACATTTCTTGTTACACCTTGTATTAGATTTTCCCGCTTTTCATGCTTATTTGTGAAACATGAAGAAGTACCGTTGGCATTTTCTTCCAGCTTTATTATTAGTTATAATAATAATTTTGTTCCTCTTAGCTATTTGCCATAGAGTGGTGTCGTCTGCATATCAGTATCTGCATATCGTTCCCTGACCAGGGATCAAACCTGGGCCCCTTGCATTGGGAGCTCAGAGTCTTTGCCACTGGACCACTAGGGAAGTCCAGAGATGCTCATTCTTTTATGAAATGAGATCAGAGTTGCTGAGGAGCAGGGGGTTCTGTTTTTATATTTCTGTGTGTGTGTGATCCCTACCTCTCCTACAACAGTGAGGACAGGGTTTCCTATCTGTGGTCTTGGAAGCAAACAGCTTCTGAGAGGCCTTCTGAATTGATTCCTAACCTACTGAGGTCACAGACAGAAGTTAGAATGTCCTAGCCATTGAGAAGCCCAGGATGAGAAAACTCTGCAAGGCTATCACAGGAGATGTGAGCTGGTTACTACTGCTACTCTTATGATCATTGTTAAGAAGCAGAGACATTACTTTGCCAACAAAGGTCCATTTAGTCAAAGCTTTGGTTTTTCCAATAGTCATTATGGATGTGAGAGTTGGACTATAAAGAAAGCTGAGCGCAGAAGAATTGATGCTTTTGAACTGTGGTGCTGGAGAAGACTCTTGAGAATCCCTTGGACAGCAAGGTGATCCAACCAGTCCATACTAAAGGAAATCAGTCCTGAATATTCATTGGAAGGACTGATGCTGAAGCTGAAGCTCCAATACTTTGGCCACCTGATGAGAAGAACTGACTCATTTGAAAAGACCCTGATGCTGGGAAAGATTAAAGGTGGGAGGAGAAGGGGATGACAGAGGATGAGATGGTAGGATGGCATTACCAACTCGATGGACATGAGTTTGAGTAAGCTCTGGGAGTTGGTGATGGACAGGGAAGCCTGGCATCTGCAGTCCATGGGGTTGCAAAGAGTCGAACACGACTGAGTGACTGAACTGAACTGAACTGATTGTACTTTACTGATGAAGTCCAATAAGTCATATTTTACTTAATTCATACCAGGTTACTCTTTCTTAAATTCAGTCCAGACAAGCTGAAAAAGGGAATTAAAAAGAAAAAAAGTCAGCTCCTACAAACAGTATCCAAAGGCACACAAGACTGTCGTTCCCCATCTTTCTACTCCTGTTTATTTTCAGGTGCTCAGGGGAAAGGGGCTCTGCTTCTAAAAGAACCTTCATGATTGGGCCTCTGCTAACTTTTGCAGCAGCATCATTCTCACGCTGCCACACTCCAACCACACTGACCACTTCAATACCCTAAAGCAGTATAAGAATGCAGTGCAGCTTTTGTCATTAAACATGATGACTCTGGGATAGCTAGATCCTAGATCTTCCAATTACTGGCTCAAGGACCTTGGACATGTGTCTTAAACTTTCTATAGCTAAGTTCTCCCACTTACAAAATGAGAATGCTATGCTTCATAGAGTTATTATGAGGGGAGAAATGTATGCATATATAGTGCTTAGAAGAGTACCATACAGAGTAAGCACTCAATACATGTTAGTTACCTTTATTCTGTAAGCTCCAGGATTTTGTCCTTGCTATTTCCTGAACTTAAGCACTTGCATTCCATACATACCTTTTCAGCTTTCCCTCACCCTTTTAATTTTGGCCTAAAAGTCAGCTTCTTCCAGGAAGTCTTCTTTGAACAGCCTGCTTAGCCCCAGTCAAGACTAGGTACCCTTCTTTTGGCGCTTCCCTGCTGCTGCTGCTAAGTCGCTTCAGTCGTGTCCGACTCTGTGCGACCCCATAGACGGCAGCCCACCAGGCTCCCCCATCCCTGGGATTCTCCAGGCAAGAACACTGGAGTGAGTTGCCATTTCCTTCTCCAGTGCAGGAAAGTGAAAAGTGAAAGAGAAGTCGCTCAGTCGTGTCTGACTCCTAGCAACCCCATGGACTGCAGCCTCCCAGGCTCCTCCGTCCATGGGATTTTCCTGGCAAGAGTATTGGAGTGGGGTGCCATTGCCTTCTCTGTAGGGCTTCCCTAGCTCCTTTCCAATCACCGTATAGAGCAGGCTACACATGTATGAGTGTCTGTTTCCTTGTCTGGCAAGCCACTTTATTACAAGTTTCATGAGGACAGGTATTTTGTCAGTTTATCTCTGCATCCCCAGCACATAGTCAAGTGCTTAGCACCCAGTAGGTCAGCAATATTTTCATAAGACTGATCGCAAAAGAACCTTCTCCTCTGAGGCAGTGCTCACAGATATTTTTGAAGAGAGTTTCCTATTGGAATCCCTCTTGACCTTAAAAAATGGTGAGCCAATCCGAGATAGACAACTATGATAGACCTTGACATGGGATTTAAACCTTAGAAAAAAATATGAATGAGATTACATAGATAAACCACTATCAAAATACTCTAGGTAGTAAGTACTTAGTCCTTTGTGTACTTTGGAGCCTGCTGGTTGTTATTTTGACAGATATTAGCTAATTCCCATTCACAGAGGTGAATAAATACATTCATGGAGGTGAAAGGGGGTGGTGATATTAGAACCTGATCCTCTGGGTTTCTGCAAGGGGAAATTGCTGTTATGACCTTCCCTTCTTCCTTGACTGTCGTCCAGTCCTTACTCTGATCAGGAAGAGAGTGACCTCAGGAAGGGGCTTGGCACGAACACCTAATGGATCTAGCCAGGTGCTTCCTCAATGTGGTAAGGACTCAAGCTCCCCGGCCTAATATTTTTTAAAAAAACTAACAAAGAGGCCTCTTAATTGCTAATAACATAGCAATATAGTTTTTCATACTAGAACTTAAGAAATATGTGTTTGAAAGCCTACTGTGGGACTTCCCTGGAAGTACAGTGGATAAGAATCCACCTGCCAAAGCAGGGGACATGGGTTCAACCTCTGGTCCAGAATATTCCACATGCTTTGGGGCAACTAAGCCTGTGAGCCACAGTTACTGAGCCTGAAAGCTGCAACTAATGAAACCCATGTGCCTAGAGTCTGTATTCCACAACAAGAGAAGCCACCACAATAAGAAGCCCATGCACCACAGTGAAGAATAGCCCTAACTCACTGCAACTAGAGAAAGTCTGCAGGAAGTAATGAAGACTCAGCACAGCCAAAAGTAAATAAATAAAAATTAAAAAAATAAAAGCCTATTCTCTGTGTGTGTTTAAGAAGGTGAATTTCTAGGCAAAGAGCCAGACACCTTCTTTACCTCTCTTTTCTCACCTGTGTTTAATTTATCTTGCTTAACTCCGTGTATTTTTGTAAACTGCTCTAGATTATTGCCAGAAGTGGTGGAGTTTAAAGGAACAGATTCAATAAAAACCTTATCACCGTTGAAACTTCTTGTTTCCAACATCCTTGCCTCTAGCTATGTCCTTAAAGTAAGATACTGATCAACTGAACTGAGTAGTTGGTGCTGCTGGTTTGGTTATGTCCTGCCAGGAGCTGGTTGTGGAAGGGCTCCCTCTGAATGGTGAGTGTTCTCCCTCGGCCCTGTTTCACGGCACACTCCAAGACGGGGACCACAAGGTGAGTTCACAAAGCTGATTGTTTTCTTTGGGAACATATTTGCCACATTTTGCTCTCACTGTGCTTTGAAAATTAACCACCAGAGTCTGGTCATTATGGCTTCATTAACTATTCCTTGTAATTGCACCAGTCATAATTAATTCATTTGTTATTCACATGGGTGACAGACGGACACTTTAATAGGTTTTCCTTAGGGAGTTCCACATATTAAATGATATTGATGGTGCTTTTAGAAAAGGTTTAAAGGAGAACCACAATATGATCTATTTATGCAAGAAGCAATGAATTATTTTATTATAAAAATGGAGTTAATTGTTTTAATCCCTCAAACTTTGCAGATGAAAGCCAGAAGGTATATAAACTAGTCCTTCCTCCCTCCACCAGACATTTCTAATCTATAATTCAGACTGCCAAAATAAAGTCATTTTTATAAAAATAGATGGTGCATTTATACAAATGCATACCAGAATATTTAAGCAAATAATACTTGAATTAATTTCAGGTTAAAACCTTTCCTTTAAGCCTTTCTCATTTTTTTTTTTTCCAGAAACCATCTGTATTTTAACATCTTACTGCACAGCTGCATTCCTCATGTTTAATTTATGTTGGAGATCTTTTGTGACAAGTCCAACTTATTTTTTAAATGAAATCAATTCATTTTGGGTAAAACATTGGTGACCCAAATATTACACACTTTCAAATTATGCATAATCCCTTCCTTACCCCCTGGGCTACACACACACACACACACACACACACACACACCCTATCATCCCCCCTTTTTTTTAGTAGGGCTGAATGAAAATTCCACACTGCTGAATATTTAACCAAATACTTTAATCACTGGTTATCTGGTAGAAACATCAAGCCTATGCTGACAGATACACAATTAAGTGGCAGAACTAAGGCAATTATCTATATAATTCAGGTTAAAAACTAAACTCAACAACCAGTTTTGCCTGAAATACCCCAATCATGGAAAGGGGAAAAAAAAGCGTCACTTCAGTTCGTATTATCCCCATAATTGCCTTAATTCCCATTTGACTCAGTGTGAGTGGAATCACAGACACATAGAATTTGTCTCTTGGAGATTATCTAGTCCAACCCCCTTATTTTTCAGATGAGAAAATTGAGCCCCACAGAGGTCAAGTGCCCTGCCCAGGTCATTAGTCAGTGGTGGTAGAGTCCAATCATGAACTCACGTTTCCCAGTTCCCAGCTCAGCATTCTTGCAACAGATACTGTCTTGCCCGGACTCCGTTGTTTCTAGAAATCAAGGAAATGATGCCAGCATCTAGCCAGCACACCAAACTTTAAATGAAGACAGCAAAATGTCACCCAAGATCTGGAACTCAAACCAAATGCAGCAATTCACCTTAGCTGAGTATCAAATAATTTTCTCTACACACATTGGACTAACCTTAAGATGACCAGCTTTCAAAAGTACACAAGAGCATGACAGCCAGTAGGTTATATAATTTGGAAGTGGGAGAGGGCTAAAGAGATCCCATTTTTCTTTTTTTAAAGTACACATGAGTTTTTACAAAATAAATGACAAATATTTTCATATTCCTAATAGGTATCCAATGAAAAACACTACAAAAAACTTTTAAGACATACAGGAAAACTCAGGCCCAAGTTGTATGAGCTTTACATCTGCCTCAGTGGCAAAGCACACAAGCTGTGTTATCAGTTTGATGACCTTCAATGAAAGCAAACACGTTACATCAGAGTGTTATGAAAGAGTCCACACCAAAGTTCCAACTTTTCTCCAGAAAAGCTCCCAGCCTGTTAGTGAGATGCCTATTTTCAGTCTCGCAGGGCATTGCATTTGACAACCATATATCCTTTGTCTCTGAAACAAGAAAGTTCGTGTAATTCTGCGAAAAGGGTGCTTTCATTTTTAAAGACAGCCCAGAAGCCCAATGGCTTAGCTTACCTGCCATTTCAGCCTTGAAGCCCAACACATGATATTTTGTTTCTTGTTTTCTGCATTTTTCTGGCAGGACTTCTCTGATTTTCAGAGTCATGGGGTCTACCTGTAGGGTGGGTTGTTAGTATAAACCACCCAGGGAAGGTTGTACTTGTTCAGCATTCTACTGGCTAGAACGGGGAGGCCCCAGACTAAGGTCAAAATTATTATGTGGAGATTAAACTGTAGAATTTAATTATGTGTTCTGTTACTCCTGGTACATTTATTAATTTAGCAGTACAAACTGACTGGAGCTAAACAAGCAGGACTGATTAATTTGCAAAGACATCTAGGTAACAGATTGTGATCAAAGTGGAGACCTGATCCTGTTAGATTGAAATGTGTTGTTTTGTGCTGCAGGAAGGACATGGAGCAGCATGGTTTATCTTTATCAATGCTTTCCTCTGAAGGAGGGGAACAAGCTTGCAGATACTAATCAGGGCTGAGGCCCTGCCACTCAATAATTACCCACTGTCTCATCATAATCCCGGAACTAAGCCCCTGCCCAATCCATCTGGGACCCTTTTCCATCTATTGCACGGCTCAAGAATATGTGTGTAAGCTATTACCTCTGGTCGTGCTATCTGTCCCCTGAGTATAGATTCATAGCAGTGACCAATTAGGTTGCCATGTTCTCTTTTCCCTCTGCTTCCAAAGCATCCTGTACTTCTCATTGCTGGTAATGAAGCACAGATTCATCAGGGTGCAGAAATTCACTCACCTAAAAAAGCTGCCTCGTCATTGTCACTGATAAACATCATCTGATGCGTAATTTCATGGGCTGCTTTGCAAAGAAGGATGGTATGACCAATCATTCTGTATCTTAAGGTTACCTTAAACAAGCCACTCTCAACCTGTCGCTGCCTTCTACCAGGAACAAACTAGATAATGAGGAAAATATTTCTGACCCCGATCCAGAAATCAAATGTCTGGGAAATGAGGAAGGCGAATGTGGAGATCCTTGAATCCTGGATCCCTGAATAGAGGAAACAGTACTGTGCCACTGTCAAGAGCAAGGGATCCTGAAGTTCAGGAGACTTGGGTTGAAACTCTGGGTTTGTTCTTTATCAGCTGGTCACTTAACCCCTCAGAGATTCTACTTTCACCTCAAAAAAACAGCACCTACCTCACAGGGTGACTTCGGGAGTTAACTGGGTACAACTTTACAAGTAATAAAACCTCAACGAGTGTTAGCTAGTCCCACTGTTTTCTGTAACTTCATTACATTTATAGCCAAAACCCAAAAGCCTAGGTCTTGATCAAATTGTGCCGATCGTTTTCTGCTGTTTTGGAGTACAGATCTTCCTTGACTTACAATGATAAACCCATTGCAAGTTGGAAACATTAAGTCAAAAATGCATTTAATATTCCTAACGTACCTAGCTTAGCCTTGCCCACTATAAACATGCTCAGAACACTTACATAAGCCTACGGTTGGGCAAAATCTTCTAACACAAGCATAAAATAGTTTAAAACTAAAAGTACTAAAAGTATAAAACAGAACGGATGTATGAGTCCAGAAAGGTTGTAAGGGTTTTGGTTGTTTTCCCTCAGATCGTGTGGCTGACTGGGGGCTGCTGCTGCCCACCTGCCCAGCATCATGAGAGAGGATTGTACCACATGTGATGAGGCTGGGAAGAGATCAAAATTCAAAATTTTAACTACAGTGTCTACTGAGTGTGTATCACCTTCATACCATCGTAAAGTCAAAAAACTATAAATCAAACCATTGTAAGTTGAGGACGTTTGTATACACATTTTATCCTCCCAAATAAATTGCACATTCCTGAAGAGTAAAATCAATATCTTTTTCTTTTGTATATCCCACAAATGACAGTTAATAGTTGCTTGCTGATTCTTCTGCTTAAACTTTAGAACTCTTTGTAAAATTCATTATAAACAGTTTTGAAGGTGGGAGGGACAAGTTGTCAGTTATAATTTTCAAATAAAGAAATAGAGGCAGGGACTTCCCTGGAAGTCTTGTGGTTAAGACTCTGTGCTCCTAAGGCAGGGGGCATAGGTTCGATCCCTGGTTGGGAAACAAAGATCACGCATGCCACAAGGTGTGGGTGATCAAAAAAAAAAAAAAAGAAAGAAAGAAAGGAAAAAAACAAACAGAGGCTGCAGTGTTGCTAAGCAAGTTCCTGTTATTGGTGATGCAAATCTGTAAGGCACCACCAAGTTAGGCTGGTGGAAAAATTCACAGAGCAATTGCGTGATGCCTACTGCATGTGCTCTGTCAGGGCAAAGCCCATTTGAAGGACGGGGGCTGTTTTCAGAGTATTCTTCGTCAGGGGATAACCCTTGTACCTAATTAGTCTGGACCCCATTTCAAATCTTTGCTGATCCTGACAATGTTTTAATTAGTTAAGTCTAAAACTTGGCTCTTCTTGTTCTTCTCTGGCAGTCAGAGAGGAAAATATGCTAAAATGGGAACATTTCACATTTACACTTCCAAAATAGCCCTTCCCTGAGACTTCTAGAATATACCCTTGGAGACGGACCACCCTGTGGAATCTATACCAGCAGCTCTGACAGTTGTTTCGTATTTATTTCCAAGGTTGGGCCATTTCAATTTGGAGCTCCTATTCATTATACAAGCAAATATTTGTTAGGGGGATCAGGCATAGGAGGAGGTATGTTTGTCAGGATTGTAATTAAGGTGGTGTGTGTACCAGAGTTGGAAGAGGACAGCATGAGTTAGATCCCCAGCTCACTGTGGCTGTGTTACTTTGAAAGACATATCAACCTCTCTGGGCCACGTCATTATGTATCATCCTTGTTCTCTTGTTCTAAAGCAGAGATAAGCAAGGAAATTTGGGTAAAACATTTTAAGACTCTAATACATTAGCTTTTGGCAGAGTGTTCGCCTGCTGCATACCCTAATACTCTCATTTTTCAGTGAATTAAAATTTTAAGAAATGTTTAAAAATGCTTTGGTTCAGAAGCTTTTAATTCTAATACACATATCAATATTTCAGCTCTTTCAAAATGACTATAGATATTGTACCTACAGTACTTTGCAAATGACATAATTATTTTTCTGAACGGCTATGTGGCTTTGCCGATGACCTCTGCCTGGGTTAGAAGGCCTCTGAAGTGTTTCACTCCCTTCTTACTTCCTCTCTGAGCATCCTTGTGTCCCCCAGGACTACCGAGGAACATTTGAAATCCTTGTGAGAGTACATGACATATTCAAAATTTGCAGTATAGGTTCGTTATTTATAAGAAGACTCTCTATTCATTCGATGCCTTACACTTTGGGATCTGTTCATACTCATTAGTTTAGATGCCTCTGGGTATGTCTAAGTTGTTAAGGAGGGTAAACTGAGGCTGTGAAGTTACAAGATTTCCCACCTGACCATTTCCCTCACCTATGAGTAACTCAGAATCACTGAACCATATCCAGACCCCTTCCCTAGAGAACCCCAGCTGCCATTTCCCGATCTTGCTTCACCTCTCTGTGGCTGGAAACAGTGCAGACTTCTCTCTCCATCAAACACAACTTTGGTTTCTATAATTTGACTTTCTCTGGCTCTTTCTCCTCCTAGACCTCTGACTGAGGATATTCCTTAATCCTCTTCTTGTGTCTTTCTAAATTTAAATCCTGTAGAACCTCTTTATTTTTATTTTCTTCATATCATCCTACAGGAAAATTGGAAGCTTACTTCTCCAATCCTTACTTCCAATCCAATCCAACACTCACAAAGGTTCTCATTCTGGACTAACAGCTCTTTCCAGATATCTGAACCTGGAAAAAGCCTCATTTCTGAGATCCAACCTGTTCTCAGATAAGTCCACTAATACTGCCCCTCCCTCACCCACATCCACACACCAGGAAAGTATTTTTTCTTCCAACAACAGTATTTTACTTCCAGCAGCGGCTCTGCACAATTTGACACTTCCCTGTTCTCTAATTGCTTACTTTGTGTGTCTGTTTTGCCTTCTGACTCCTGTTGCCGTATCTGGGAGGGAGGAGGTTCTGTGAAGCAGGAAGCCCCCGGAGAGTCCCTAATAGGTGCCAAATGCAAAAAGGTTGAAGTCACCAATTGAGAAAATCCGCATAAAATACACCTGAGCTTTTGGCCTGTGTGAAATCAGCATGATGTCTCCTCCTGGGAGAGGTTCACAGCATATAATTTTTAGTTCCTATTCTTCCCCAATGCTCAAGTTACTCCAGGAAGCAATTTGGGATGAGAGAAAGGCACAGGTCCAGCTGAACACGTGGAAACAAAAATGCTCTAAAATATCTCCCATGAGAAAACCTGACTCCATCTTGGCTGAATATTCTGGTTACATAGGTAGACCTCAGAAACGTCCCACAAACAACAGGCAAGGTTTAGATACCTGGCTAAAGGAATACAGCTTGAGATACTGGAATCAGACAGACCTGGGTCCAAATACAACATTAGCTGCTTACCGTCTATGTGTCCTTGAGAAGTCACTTAACATCTCTGAGACTCATTGGTCTCACTATAAAAATGGGAATAAGATTATATCATCAGATTTGTGTGAGGACTGGGGGCTTCCCAGGTGTCACTAGTGGTAAAGAACCCATCTGTCAATGCAGTAGATGTAAGAGATGCTGGTTCAATCCCTGGGTCAGGAAGATCCCCTGGAGGAGGGCATGGCAACCACTCCAATATTCTTGCCTGAAGAATCCCATGGACAGAGGAGCCTGGCAGTCCATGGGATCACAAAAGAGTTGGACATGACTGAAGTGACTGAGCACACTTGCACACACACCTTATACAGTGCCTGTCATAGAGCAGGTGCTTAAGGAATAGTGATTGCTCTTTATGAGGAAGATGGAGACAGGTTTTGATGATGGCAGTGAGGATGATGTCCAGAACAAACCCACCCACAAGAGGTCAAGGTCAACAGTTACTTAGTCCTGTCTGACTCTTTGTGATCCCATGGACTGCAGCCCACCAGGCTCCTCTGTCCATGGAATTCTCCAGGCAAGAATACTGGAGTGGGGTGCTATTTCCTAGAAAGGTCCATTTATATATTTGGCACGCTGCATGCCTGCTCCTTTCCCCATGGTTTGGGGTCTAAGAGTCTTAGCTATGAAAAGTGGCCTGTGTGTACAGCCAAGTCCTTTCTCTTGAGAAGGTATCTTCCTCCCAATCAAGACAGACACTCCTGGTGCAGCCCATCTTTCAATAGAGAGATGCACAGAGATGTCTCTGGGTTACCGGGACAAGTGAAAACCAGCTCTCAGCTTGATTTTTCTTTAGTGTTAAGTTCCTTTTCTCTGGGCAGAAATGTTCACTAAAAGATAGACTCTTTGGAAGGGCTAAGTTTACTTGGAGAGGGTAAGTCCCTGAAGCCATCACTCCTGACTCAGATTTTTGTAATGCCCATGATCATCTGAAGAATTTCTAAGAATTGTTTTAATTCACTTTAATTAAAAATAAAACTCCAGGGAGTTCCCTGGCGGTCCAGTGGCTGAGACTCCACACTCCTGATGCAGTGACCCAGGTTTGATACCTGGTTGGGAGATCAGATCCCACATGATGCAGCTAAAAGTTCGCATGTGGCAGCTAAAAGATACTCCATGCCACAAAAGAGATTAATGATCCCTCATGTCGTGACTAAGACCCAGTGCAGCCAAATAAATGAACAAACAAATAAATACAAAACTCCAAGTTACAGAATTGTGTCTTCAGAAACCTTTGTTATCATGGCTCTGAATCAGCAAGTTCAGTGTAAGAGGGAACAAGAATGAATATTAAATAATAACCCAATTAGAATGTTTCCTTTCTTGTTTTTTTTCTCTACCAGTTCAATGACCACTTAAGTAGTACAAATCTCCAGAATCGACCACTGGCCCCACAGAACCTCCCCACCCCCAGAGTTAATGGAAAGACTAGTAGTGCCCTTAAAGTTATTCAGTTGGGCTCTTTCAGACTCATGCTGCATATTATATGGGTTGGTCTATAGAAAACACCATTTTGGGGATTCTACCACCAGCTCTTGTGGTGCATTGCTTGCTCACCACCCTGATGCTATCCTACCCATTTTCCTAGGCATTGCCCTGCTCTGAAGAAACCTGCTGTTTATCTGCCATCTTTACCTTTAAGAATGCACCTATTCACATCCAATCTTCTCCCCATCTCTCAGAAACAAAAGAGCAAGTTTTGGTTCCTCCTTGCTCTTCCTCCTTTGGTTCCCCATTGGCACCTTCTTTTGGAAAGCCTCCAACCTAATGTATAGACGTCCTCATCTTCTATCCATCTATCCATGCATTCATATAGTTAGTCCTGTTGACTGATCTAATCTTACCTATACTACATGAATTCAGCCCTCAAGAGGTGTGAAGTGAATTCACAATTTCAAAATGTGAATCATTTTGAAAAATACTTGTCCTGTTGGGATATTGCCAGGCTGAATGTTTTTTAGGGACAGACTTCATAAGACTTTTTAATCCTATACAGTGTCACAGCCTCAGTCTATGTAAATTGAAGTTATAACCTCTAAACTTTAGGGGCAAAACATCCTGTAGACTTAGATGAAACGACCATTGGATGGGAGCTGAGAGGCATTTGATTTTAATCATTGAGCTTTGTGATTGAGGGATGTTCTAAAATGGTTTATGATTATTTTTATCAGCCCACTTGAGTTAATGTTGAATTTTCTATTTGATGGGACCTGCCAATTTCCCATCTGTTGGATTTGAGTAATTTACAAAATGCCCAAGATGAATTGTAATCCCTTTACTATCATAATCAATGTACAGTGCATATGGTGCGCCTTGGCCCACGGATGACGGCTAGGGGTCCAGGTTGATAATTATCTTCACATACTTCCCAATTGCCTGATGGTTCCCTTTATGGTTTCAGATTATGCTCCTCAACTTTGCTGTGATAGAGAATGTGCTTATTAGTGGGGATTTACTCAAGTCTGAGGCGTGTGTTAGACTTTAGATTCTGATCCAATAGCTGCCTTTGTCTTTTTGTTTCCCTCACATTGATACTCTCTCACTGCCTTTGATAAGGATTGAAAGCCTCTAACCTCTCTCAAAAACTGTGATGAGAAATACTACTCCCACCGAAGTTGAGTCTCCTGATAACATTGCAGAATCTGAGAGGGGAACTTGCATAAGACTGAGAAAGGAAATATATAGATTTGCCCCTTTGAGGAGTGAAATGCAAATCCTGAACTTCACAGTAGCTGATGTAAGAGTGGGTTCTGTAAACTAAAAACATCTGCCTTTACAAACAGGAACTGTCTATGTGACGTCTTTCCAAGTCAAAATCCATCGGTTCATCATCGTTCAAGATAATTCATGGACTGACATACATTTCTCAATGATGAATCATAAGATAAGCATCCTATTGATTCTAACAAAATTAGAACCAAGCCCTCCCTCCCCAAATGACTAACTGGTGACAATGTGTTAGGGAAGAAGAGACTAGTGAGCCTTGCTGAGAAATATTTCTCCTCTGGCAGATAATACGGGTGGCCTTCGGCTGCGGCTTGAGCATAGAGAAAAGTGACTGCATTGCACCTGATAATTTAAGAAAACCAAAGGCAGAAAAATCAGGATGCTTAATGATTTTCCTATAACTTTCCCACAGTGCTACCTGAATGGGGGAGAGTAGTGTTTTTTAGTTACAGTGGCTTGACTCAGTACTGGAGCATGGGGTGGGTCCTTCCACAAATGAGGCCCACCTCACACATTAACTAGCTCTGGGGGAACAGCATATTTTAATTGTTCCAAAATGTCATCCAAATCCAGGGACTTAGGTAGGGAGAACTGTCATCTCTATGGTAGGAAAGGCGAATGGAAGGCAATCCTAGCCCTCGATACTCCCACCACCTGTTTGGTACTTGGTATTCCTTTTACACTGGCTCATGCTTTTTGTTTCATAGTAGGGACCCAGATTGTATTGGTGATAGTACTTGCCTCTGTAACAAGTAGGCACCAAATTTCTTACATTTTCTAGAAACATGTGCTTCTGGGCATGTGTTTTCTGGGCATGTGTTAGATCAGAGTTAGAACTAACTATTCTACATGGCCATTCAGGCATCCAGACTGACAGGGGTTCTTCCTTCTTCAACACCTGACTTCCAGAGTTAACTTGATCATTCTCCATCCCAGTCAGCCAGAATGGGATAGAATGGGAGGAGTGCTGAGGACCATGACATTTACATGATCTAGAACTCAGTCACATTGTCACACATAATTGCAAGGGAATCTGGGAAATGGAGACTAGCTGGGTACACTGAAAGAAGAGGAGACAGATATTTAGTGAACAGCTGGAAGTATCTGCCCCCTGGCTTATAAGACAGAGATTCCTGGGAAAAATAAGCATTGGTTATTAATGTTAGTGACCAGCATCAGATTTTGTTAGGAAGGAAAGTACAAGGGAACCAGAAGAATGAGGAGAAACACGAAAGAACAAAACCCTGGATGATGGTGTGGGTGAGGAACAAGGCTATCATCCATCATATTCTTAAAGACGATTTTCTAGCAGGATGAGTCACCCTGAGCCATTCATATGATCTGAAAAGTCTTGCTTGTGGCCAGAGGTATGATGGCTAGCAGGGGAAAGGCCAAAATCCATAGCCAGGGAGCTATGAGCCTGAGGCACAGTCATTTGAAAAAGATGGTCTGATGTAATGGAAAAAGCATGGAGTTTGGAGTCAGGCTGTTCTGTTTGCCCCTTGCCAGTTCTGTCAGTTAGGGGAAATTATTTAACCTGAGTCTCAATTTTCCATTCTGGAAATGGTAAGTATAATGCCTATTTTATGTACCATTAGACAATAAAAAGACATAACTGCTTATTGACTATCTACCATATGCTAGACACTTTATGTATCTTGTTTAACCCTGAAAACTATTCCTCGAGTTAAACATTATCCCCACACCCTCTATTTTATAGTGAGGAAACTGAGATTTTTAGGTGAACTGGCCAAGGACTCAGAACTAGAATTCTACCCAGAGGTAGAAATGTGATTTGAACCCAGAGCTTTCTCATCCAAAGTGCATAGTCTTAATTACTATGTTACCCTGCTAAGATAAAATGAGATAGTTTAGATAAATTTGAGTACTTAGCCTGCAGAAGACACTTAGAAAATGTTAGTTTCTTCTTTTTTTCCTCTGATTTGTTTTTAATGTCCTAAATTGCAGCTTTCCTTCCTGTGCTCAGATCACTCTTACCGTGCTTGTTGTTAGCTTACTTTCATTCACATTCACTCACTGGTTGAATGTTTACTGACCGTCTACTACATGTTGTACACTATGGGTTTTTAGTTGCAAATACAAAAGACAAGATCCTTTGTCCTCAATGCACTTGTAGCAATGCCGACTGCCTCCTCCAGGAGTCTCTAAACGCAGAGACTGAGCCACACTGTACTTCTTTAAGATGGATTAATACCATAGCATTTGCAACTATAATATTATGTTACCTTGGACACCAGGCAATTAGCAAGTAATTAAATCTCCCTTGGTCTGAATACACCTGCAACCAAACTGTCTGCTAAAGTTCTGTTACACTCATTAATTAGCATGAGTTGAATGATAGGATAATCAGAAAGGAAATACTTCCTCTTGCAGACTAGGAGTAAATGATTAAAAAGTGAAATGTGCTTTTAACACTTTTTGCTTGGGTTTATATTAATGTAAAGTGTATGGACAAGCCAGCCTACTGTTCATCAATATTAATGTCTCTGGTAATGAATGTCCTAAGAAGAACTTGTGCTGGTATGTATCTCCATCCATTTGACATCACAAAAACTTTGAAAATAACTCTTGCTTAGTCACTATCTGAATGCTTCCAGCAATAACAAGTAACCACCTCCCAGAGCTAATAGTGAAGGAATCAACATCTGATTAAGTATAGAAAGGAGTACTCATTCAAGAAGCCACAATTTTATTTTTATGACCACCTACTACAAAGGTGCATAAAAGATAGAGAACACTCCTCCAGTTTCTCTCTTGTCCATTCTCTTACCAGCTTCAATAGAGTCTGCTGATACATCAGGATAAATTTGCTTTTCAACTATAGAGTACTTTTCTTTTTTTTTTGATAGAGTACTTTTCTAATAATTAGAGAAAATATTCAATAGACCTTTAGAGATCATGTGTCCCCTTTTGAAATCCTTTGACTCTTGGATTAACAGATTGCTTTAAAAACTTTAGTGAAAAGTATCATATTATCCTTGTGTCATCCCCCACTAAGGAGCCTCTGAATGAAGTCTCTCAATCAGGGGAAAAAGTCACCGTCTGAGCTGCCTGGCTGGTTCATTGTACATGCGGTGCTGGACCTGCCACTGTTGAGACAGTGGTTCTCATCCCCCCACCCAGGGCCTGGGCAGGCTCCAGCCTTGCAGCCCTCAAGAAAGGCCATGAGTCAGGGCTGCTGCAGTAACAGCAAGTTGGAAACAGACTCCAGACAAAGTAAGATGTCCCAGAGCCCATTCTGAGTTTTAAAATGTCTATTATTCGAGACATTTGCCGGCCCTTAAACAAAGCTCAATGTACAAACTTCAGTTTTCCAAGCTCTAAAGGAATTTAGCTTAATGCTAACGCAGAAAAAATTCCCCAGCCACTCATGCAATTTTATTAGACAAAGTGGAGCATGCCTGCTCTTAAAGAGGAAGAAAAAAGACATTTATTTCCTTTTTCAGAAATTGTGCTACTCTAGAAAGGGAATGCATTTGAAGTAGCAAACGTAGACGTTTCAGGCAAATGTGTACTTTGTCTTCAAATGAACAGCTTTCAAAATGATCTTGGTTAAGCTCCCTTTTATTTTTATCTTTTATTCCCCCACAATGCCAGCTGAGGTTACCCATCTCCCAATAGCTACCAAATGGACTAGTAATTGTAAGGCTCGGTGATTTAATTAGACTCATTCTAAACACTCACATTTTTATCAATTAGTTAATGGGCTAAAGAAGAGTCTCTTTGTTGGAGCCAGGTCATTTGGAAGCTAGAGGCTTCTTGAGGGCAAGAAGCTGAAGAACTGCAGCGTTAATATCTGTAATTAACCTCACGAGTCCTAGGTTGTTCAATTAGGAATGACCTCCCTTCCCTTCCATATGCCTTTCGTCAGATGGAGCTTGAATGTAAAATAATCACTGAAGAAAAATGAATCAAAAAAGAATGCTTCAAAAAAAAATTAGACCAGGATGAAAAAGTTTCCTGTCTTCAAGTGCTTCTCAGTTATTTATTCAACTAAAGTTGTTAATTGGTGGCTTCCCCTAAAAATAATGATTCTGAGTATTTCAGAATTCAGCCATGCTCCTGAAAACAGATATGGAGGAATCTTTTAAAATAAGGTTTTGTCTTATCATACAGGCCAGTTCTAAAACAGAAATGATGTTCTGTGCTTTTGAAACAGTTCAGTCATTGAGTACTCCCTGTAAATTATTGCCTTCAACTTTCTTGACTTGGAGGATTCCATATACTGTTTCTGTAAAAGAAACCTTCCATCTATGCTCATAGTTTTAACAATAAAAAGTTACAATATGCATTAAATCAAGGAGTATTTCGATTCTTAACAAGCTAGTCAGCTACTCTTGTGAGAAGTCTATGAGAAATTCATAAACTGTACATACTTATTCCCATTTGCTGATCACTGATAAAATGTAAGGTGGCCTTACACATAGAGACTAGTATGGACAAAAAAAATAATCTGCAAGAAAGGCATAAAATGATTTACAAATTAAAATATACAAAAGGCCACACTAAATGATCTACTAGGAAAAATGGACAACCTCAAAGACTGTACACTTATTTTTTCATTTCTAACTAAATCTATAAATCACTATGGTTCAGCAAGGTCAGTATTTTGAATTTAAAGGAAAAAAATATATTCACTTTGAAACCAAACATATCCAAAAAAGTAGCAGTTACAAAGATAACTTCTTCATTTTCTGCCTGTTTAGAAACCATTGGTAGACAAGCAAGTTAAGGACTGAATTTGGAAGAAACACACAAAACAGAGAGGAAAGAACACTTGTTCTGAGGATTTTAACAAGAAAGGGGCATGGACTATCTATTTGAGAAAATCTGATTCTATCAGGCATTCATCACAAGCTTTGAGTTCTATCTATTGCCCCTAGTCATCAAAATTAAAGACACCAAAACAGCTGATAAAAAGCAGTGATTCCCAGCTCCTACTGTAATTGCGTGCATCTACCAGCCGCTCTGACCAGTAGCAGTTTACGTTTATTGTTATGGTCAACAATTATATTGTGCATGCTCAGTAAATACTCTGCTCTGCTAAGCTTCATAAATGTGCCCTTTGTTTCCCTCATCATTAGGCAGACAGTTCATTCTGTACAATGTCCAACTTCTAGACAGGTGGAATAAGGAGGTGGCATCTGTCTAAATATTGAATGCCACGCTTCCCCCATCTGCTGTAATAACAGTGCCGGGGCTGCTTGGCTTCAGTTATCCCCTTCTGCATACAACCAGTCAGCCATATGCCCTATATAGTGCACGTGCCACCAGAGAGACAGGACCTGTTTTGCAGCCTCTGAGCTGGTAACCAAACAAGCGAGGCAAAGAGGAGAGGTGGAGGTTGGAGGTCAGGCACGTGCAGGAATCAGCAGGTGATGGTCAATACGTCTCCTGCGAGCAGTTCCAAGGACCAATGGAAAAGGCCTTCCAAAGTCAATGGCCAGCATAGAGCACACTGCCAATCAAATTTTACAGGGCATACCTTCCAGGCTAGGCAAATAAGAAGATTTAGAGCACATGGCAGTTCATCGTTTATAATCCTGTCTTAGCCCAGCATGGCTTAGTGATAGTTCAGTGACAGATGACGAGCACATGACAGCTGCAGGATCTTATACGAACGCATACAGTAAAATTAAAATTAAATTAGTGACACACGTGTACACATTGGTTGTGCAACAGTTACACAATCTGTTCGAGACCCCTCACAGACTGCCACTGTGCCCTCGATTCAGGGTGCCCATAAGCACTTTCAAAAGGCACCCTGGAACTGGTCCTAGCCAGGAAGGGCCCTTCCCCTGGGCAAAGGTGTAATTCAAAAGGTCTCTAAGGCAAAAGAAGATGCTGAGGTTCCCACACACACAAACGGCAAAGCTTAATGATGTTTCCAACCGGCCTAATTAAAATTGACTGAGGGTTTTGAATATTTCAAGGAGGGGGGAAAAAGTCCAGCACAACACAAGGAGGGACGTGTATTGGACCTGGAGTAAGTCATGAAACTGTCTATGCTCCTTCGATCCGTAATCAGCTGATTATACTACTGACAAATGCTACATGTTTTTGCAAAAATGTGAAAGCCTGGACTTGAGAACACTAATATTATATAAAAATTTTATTAAAATGTGATAGCCTATACTTGAGTGTAACTTCTATTGTTTTAAATGTCTGTGTCCTCTGCCATAAATTACATATGTTCTTACTTTCCTTTGTTTGAATTTTTTTTTCTGAATATTTATTTAGGCAACTTAGCCTGATAGAGGAGTTTCTCAAAATGTGTTTCTCCATGAAACCTTATAAAAGTGTTACATATTTTTGGAAATTTAAGTTTATGTTTAGAATTTGTTTTACCTAACTCACTTCAAAAGGATTTCTGGTGATTATGTTTCATATTTACATTTACTTCAGATAAAGACCAGTAGTTTGGCAGGAAAAAAATGTTAGATTTTTTTTTTTTTTTAAGGCTTTATTTTTTTTTTTTAATTTTTTTTTAATTTTTCAGTGGGTTTTGTCATACATTGATGTGAATCAGCCATAGAGTTACACGAATTCCCCATCCCGGTCTCCCATCCCACCTCCCTCTCCACCCGATTAAAATGTTAGATTAAAAAAAAAAAAGGAAACAGTTTTGGCTCTTGAGATGTTTGTCACAACTCTGTATGATATCATTATCTTTTGAATATTTTGGTCCTACATTCACATCTTGCTAGATTTACAATTTCCAGCTGGGGAAAAAATTAGTACAGGTAAAATTCATACTTACTGATTTTTGAATGTTTTATAGTAATCTAGAAAAAAGTTAACTTTCTTCTCGAGAAATCAACTTTAATATAATACAAATCTTTCTTCCAAATGCGCAGATCTATTTATACTTCACGAAACCAACCAAGAGTTACATCTCTATAGTTCTCAAAGTCTATGATAATTTACTCTGTATACAATTACTTCAGAAACCATTCTGTTTTAACATATGAAGTAACTCATGAAGTTTAAGTTAAAGAGGTTTTTAAAAAGACTATTTTAAATTATTAGAACCTTATACCAAAACTAATTATTTATAAGTAATTATTGTTAATCCTCACAGCGCCTCTTTGAACACAACTGACTAATACAACAAAGCACTAACAGTGACAGGCAATTTAATCAAAGTCATATGCAAAAATATCATTGGCAGAGTTAAGATTTAAAAAAGAACTTCTTACTTTGCCTTTTAGAATAGTACTATCAACCCAAAACTTCCTTGCCTGATTTTAAATTCCTATCCCTCCTTTTCGGTCTGATCCTCTGCTTTAAATCACCCATGTTTCCCACATTGCTAAACATGAAGGAAACCTCAGAATCAATGGAAATGTGTTTGTGAATAAAGTAAAGACAGGAACATGTTTAAAGTTAGTACAGAAGCCTGACTTCTGGATGTTTTGGGATTATCTCTAAAAACTTGAACTAATTGTATTTCGCTAAGAATGAAATCTCACCAATCAATGCTGATGGTGTTTTGGGTATAAGATTTATTGAAGAATTTAAAATTCTCCTGAGGTAATAATAAAATTACCTCCTGTTTCCAACTGAAGAATCTTTGAACATTTCCTCTTTGATTTTTGTATGACATGCAATTTCCCTTGAAGTTAGGTTCTACTGAGTATACACACAAATTATTATGTGTCTCAATTAAAGAGATTTCCCAGAGCTTTTCTTTATAAAGCAACAACAAGCAAGCAAGCAAACAAAACCTCTCATAAGCAACTGTTTTATTGTTTTTATTGTTTAGTTGTTGAAAGTGGAAGTCACCCAATCATGTCTGACTCTTTGCGACCCCATGGACTGTACAGTCCTTGGAATTCTCCAGGCCAGAATACTGGAGTGGGTAGCCTTTCCCTTCTCCAGGGGATCTTCCCAACCCAGGGATCGAGCCCAGGTCTTCCACATTGCAGGTGAATTCTTTACCAGCTGAGCCACAAGGGAAGCCTAAGAATACTGGAGTGGGTGACCTGTCCCTTCTCCAGCGGATCTTTCTGACCCAGGAACCAAACAGGGTCTCCTGTATTGCAGGCAGATTCTTTACCATCTGAACTATCAGGGAAGTCCATCCATGAAGGAAATCTCAGAATTAGTGGAAATGTGTTTATGAATAAAGTAAAGGCCAAAGCATGTTTAACGTTAGTATAGAAGCCTGACTTCTGGATGTCTTGGGATTATCATAGCTTAGTTGTTACTCCTATTTAACCAAAGTTTCTCCTGAAACTTTGTTCTCCAGTTCTCTGTCCCATTCCCAGAGAAGCCATCAATCAAGTTTCTCTGTTGGTCACACGTCCTATGTGGTGATATTGCACAAAAAAATATAGAAAATACAAATCCTATGGCATTCTTACACATTACTTAATGTAAGGCTGTAGAGGCCCTTGTTCAAAAGAAAGTGAAAAGCAAAAAAGCAAATGACAGCTTTTAATTTGTATCGTTAAGCCTTTACTTGGTATATCCAAACAACAGGCTGAAAGTCGGCCAGCTCCAGGACCAAGTGCTCAAATTAGATTCCTAGTTCATCCAAGTCACACATGTGGTCTGCATACATGTGAGCACAAAAATCATACAGGACCTCAGTCCCACCTGTGTGGGTATTCGGACTCTCCAGACCGTCAGTGACAACAATGTGCACACAAAGAAAGAATGTTTTTCTTTCAAAGGCTGAAAGAAGTAGAAAATAAACACAGATAGAAACTAATATGTATGTCCTATTCTTTAAAAATACTCACGTATATTTTTGGTGAATAGGGTCAGAGAGAGCACTCAAATATCACGGGTAGCCAGATTGTGATAAAATTTGTCTAAGGGGATGAAATGCCCTACTTAGAATGGTATACACTAATGGTCACTGCAGGTGGTTTCAAGTTTATTGGAAAATGACACAAATCATAAAAATACCAGAACAAAAAAAAATCATTAGGTTGATTATTGGGTTGATGCGGTCGCTGTGCCTGGCACAGCAGTGTCCTCTGAAGGAGGGTTGTGTCTGAGTTCTTCTGCAGCCCACCCATGAGGATGAAACTTTGGTCTTTGCTGGGTGGGCAACCATCGTGGGAGAAGGCAGGTTAGAGGGTGAGCTTCCTAAGTCACTAAACAAACCTTTAAAAAAAGAAAAAAACAACTTCTCATTAGGAATTATTATTGCCATCCCTCGTCTTCATTAGAAATAAAAGAGTTGTACTTAGGAACAAAATCTAAAATGATGAAAATCCTTCAAGGCAAAGAAGAAAGATTTAGCAGTTCACCCTTTTATTACTGTTATGATGACTCCTTATTACTTAGCACTTACATGGCACTTTATTCTTTCCAAGGGCTTTACAATCCTTAATTACTTAATCTTGAAATATATTTAGAAAGGCACTTGACTTTATTTGACACAGCTGTTCGAAACCTGTTTTGCCCCATTTTCAGTCCCCATGTGTGGAGGTACAGTATCTTCCTGCTGGGAAGCAAGGTGACAGAGGGTGGCTGAGAGAAAGGAACTCCTGAAGAAAAATGGAGGGGAGGAAGGAGAGGAGAAACCAGCCTATGTTAAAATAACAATAATCAGCAATGACGACCACTCTCTCCTTCTCTTTGGCATTCTTTGCCAATACAGCATCTTTCAAAATTTTTAATAATCAGTAATTTATAAAATGCAATAAACATATATTATACATACCCTACACACAACAGATTTTTCTGGCTGAATTATGTTGCTTGTCATGCAAATAGGTAATCCTGAACCAATTAAAACACAAAAGCATGCTGTAGTAATGGAAGTTTCTGGATGCCAGCTCTTAGGCACTGGGTCCTTAAAGAGAGAAGAAAAAAGAAACACGAAGAACAATATCATCATTCTATCAGCAGTTAACTTGAGTCTACTTATGCATGATCAAAGACTACAAATATAGTTTAAACAGCATGAAATAATCGCTGGGTTTACAATATGAAATGATTTTTAAAAGCAAAACCGACAACAATCCTGGTGCCACTATATTCGGCGACTCGAGACTAATTTTGTGATGCACAGCCAAGCTGAGGTGGTGGTAAGGAAATTAAGGTTAAGAGGCTAACCTCCCTACCGGGTTCCCTTTGAAGATTTCTATATTCTGGGGGAGAGGGTAATGAAAATATTTTACCTCCCCTATTGCAATTAGGTCAGTGGGCCAAAGAAAAACACTGCACACACACACCAATGCAATTGCAACCCCCAAAGAGGCAAAAAGGTTAGCATTCAGCAATATTCCCTGCATGAGAATGGCCAGCCAAATAGCAATGAATAGGTCTTCCTCTCCTAGATTTGGATTTTGAAGGAGAGAGAGACTAAGAGAAGCAAGTCTTCTTCCTGATTCTTAAGCTTCTTACACCTGACTAGTGTCCACATAAACAAGGAGCATGAAGAAACCACAGCAAACCATGCCCAAAGCTTGGAGATGAGGGTCTGTGTTCCTCAAGAGGAAAAGATGGCCCTCGCATCTAGATCCCCTGAGCGTCCTAAGTAAGAAAAGAAAGCCGTAACGGGAAAGATCCATTCATCTGGTTGCTTTGTGGTGGCCGTGTTTTTATTTTCATTTCGGACACTGACGAGGCAAAGGAGTGGCATATAGAAATTTAGAGTCCAGAAACTTAATAAAATGGCTCTAAAGATGACAGCATTATGAAAAAGATTAATTACTAGGAGTAAAGAGGCCCAATGCCAGGAATTTATAGGATTGATACAAATATAATGCCCTGCTGGGCTGCTAGGCCCATAAAATGCAAGCCTAATCTTCAGGCCTATTGTTGTTTTTGCAGAAACAATGGGCTTCAGCCATGACAACAAAAGAGTATATAATAGAATTTCAGTGGGGGGAAGAATCACTACAGCCATGGAAAATAAACACCTTTAAAGAATCTGTTTGTGAACACCTAGCCCAGCTGTCCCTTCAAGTGCCAGTGTCTACAGAGTGAAGGTGCCATTGTGTTTATCTCAGAGACCAGCAGGAGGAAAGGAGAGGACCAGTTAGCAAGAGGAGATAGGACCACCAACTGCATTGCCTGTTGTTCGTATTGGCACTGGACAGTTTGTTCTTTAATTGCGAAATAATCCAAAAGCCTTCTTAAATAAGAGAATTGCTCTTGCAAACACAGGAAGACCCTTGCCTACAATTATGACTTTAGTTCCTTGTAAACAGTTTTTAAGCTCCCCTCCCCTTTGAGGTTCACTGTATGCCTCTTGCCCATCTCTTATAATTGATGTGTCTGACATTCAGAAACACTTTGTGAAACCACAAATTAGTCATGGCAGGAACAAGAAAAGAAGCTCAACTCGGCAATTGGATTACACTAACCAATCGGACCAGTGTCTGCCTTTGTTTGTACTCGCCACATTGATGGTAAAGAGAAAGACAACTTTCATAACTCGTAATTTGAGGTTTGAACTACATTCATGTCTACAATCATACACATTTTCTGGGGACCAGCTGAAGGGAAAACACTGTGCTTTCCCGCATTTGTGTGTTCATAATATTTCTGAAAAGTGTGAAGGGGCAAGTGTAAAAATACTTACTGTAACAGCAACCTGTGTTTACATATAAATTATCTTGCCATTCTTATCATGCAAAGGATTCATTTATAACATATGGTGTCTGTTTCACACGCTAACAGTGGCTTTTTAATTTGAAGTCAGCCACAATCAGTGGTCCTAAATCCTCACTGTCTCTGGGATTAATTATGGGCACTAGACAGCAATAGAAATCCTCTCTTCCTGATAAGCTGCATGGAGAAGTTGGCAAGAGGAGAAAATAGGCCTTTCAAGGTTAGAGAGTAACCAGAGCTGACATACACTCGTCTTCCGTGACACCCATTTGAAATCATAATATTAATGTTAAAACAGCCTCCATTCTTAAGGGCTGTTTAGTAAAACATCATACATAAAAGAAATGTGATTTCTAAATGCTTTCTACTTCTTCCTCTCAGCAGAATAATTGAAAGAGCCACATACCTCTGCCTCTGCAGTGCCTCAGCAGTTGTTAAACAAACATAACCATCCTAGGCAGACCAATGGACCAGGCTGAGCTGTGGTTCCATAAGTCAGCAGCGTCCCAGCTTCACAAACCAGAACTTTCAGGACACAGGCTATATGTATGCAGGACACTCTGCCTCACTGTGGATAAAAAAAAAAAAATCACAGTTTCTGCCCACAGATAAACAGAGCAGCCAGAGTGAAACTTACCATGTACCCACCTGTGCTCCCTGCAATATGCAACCTAAAGTGGAGTTCCTGGTCACAATTGCACAAGCAGACTTGCTTACATAAGATGATGGAATGACTTCATTGTTTCAGCAACGTATTCCTCTACCTGTTTATCACCTGCTTTTAAAGACTGCAGAAAGGGTCAAATGATTTTTTGAGATCCTTTCCAGTTCTATTTTTCAAAATCTAATGATGTTTTATTGAACTAGGCTGATTGTGTCTTGGGTATCTTGTGTGTGTACTCACTTGAGAACTTCTGGGATATGCCTACGAGGCATTGGACATTGCACTGGGGCTGAGGGTACAGTGATGAAAACCAATGGGGTTCCTGCCTTTGGAAGTAGGAGTGCAAAAGAGAAACGAAGCCAGATCCTTTTGGGGATTGAAGAAAGCTTCCTTGAGGAAGCAACACTTGGGCTGAAATCTTTTTTAAAAATTTAGTATTAATGAAGGATAATTGCTTTACAGTATTTTGTTGGTTTCTACCAAACATCAACATGAATCAGTCATAGGTTTACCCATGTCCCCTCCCACTTGAACATCCCTCCTTCCCCTCTCCCCATCCCACCCCACTAGGTGTTTACCAAGTCCCAGCTTGAGTTCCCTGAGTCAGACAGCAGATTTGGGATGAAATATTAAGGACTTAGTTGGCCAAGAAGGAAAAGTGGAAGGCACAGCATAGGCAAATGTCCTGAGGTAGTTGAGGATTCTTACAAGGAGCTAAGAGAAGGAAGGAGACTGGAAGGGTGGAAATCAGAGGTGTCAAGCGCTGGAGGAGGTGACACAGGCAGGCAGGGGTTCAACTCTAGGGTGCTCTTGCATAATCATAGAAACCCAAAGGCTTTTCTTCCAAGCCTTTCAACTCCAGAGTGAACAAGTAAAAGAGTATAGAATCTCACTTCAGAAACTCTCAAAGATCTAACTACCTCAAAATAGTCACAAATAATGTAGAACTAGGGTTTAGAATTTGAGCCATTCAGATATCTAACTCTGGCTTTATGATTTATACAACAGTTTAAAGGCTTAAATATCTAAGAAATGCAAAGTTCAACCATCTAAGAAATTCAAAGTTGTAACCAAAATGTTCCTCATGTGCAGGCTAGTTTCTGAGTTAGGGACTTCACTAACATGGAGATGAATAAACCCTTTTTGTAACTGGCTTATATTCAAGAGGATTTTAGTCTTTCACAGATAAAATGTTGATGCTATCATAGTTCAGAATTTGTTTTCTTGTTAAACTACTCAAGAGATTTTTTTTTTTCAGTTAAATAACAGCACTGAGATGCTATCTCACTAGAAACTGCTAGTTTCTAAAAATAGGCACACAAACCCTCCAGATCAGCCAAAGTGATTATGAGATTGAATCCTTTTGCCAATATGGACAAAAGGGTTGAACTAGTTGTAGATACATAATTACGTAAAGAATCATTTTTTGTGTCATTGTACAGTGGACTCCATGAGAGGCCATGGAGGGAGCATCATAAATAGGGATGTGCTGACTATTACACTTGACTCAAACATCACTAAAGAAAACATCTGTGTTTTTCTTAGCCTAATTAACTATAGACATAACTGATGTACAAAACAGTATTCAACAGGAAATTTTGCCATTTCTCAAAATAACCTCCTGAGTGTTGACTCTTCACACTTCATTGATTCTTCGGGGCCTCTCCTGAGCTCTTCCTGTTCTTTCTGAAGTCTGGGATCTTGTCTCCCTTCATTGAATATATCTTAGTAATGAACATGTATTCAAGATTTTAAACAAATTCCCTTCTTACCCGATATTTACTGTTCTTTTACTCAGTTTCAAAACATTTAATTTTCTTGCAGCAAATATTGCTTTCATATAAAGGTGTACTGCAGCACACCAGGCATCCCTGTCCTTCACTATCTCCTGGGGTTTGCTCAAACTCATGTCCAGTGATTCGATGATGCCATCCAACCATCTCATCCTCTGTCACTTCCTTCTCTTCTTGCCTTCAATCTTTTCCAGACCATCAAGGTCTTTATCAGTGAGTCAGCTCTTCTCATTAGGTGACCGAAGTATTAGAGCTTCAGCTTCAGCATCAGTCCTTCCAATGAATGTTCAGGGTTGATTTCCTTTAGGATTGACTGGTTTGACCTTCTTGCAGTCCAAGGGACTCTCAAGAGTCTTTTCCAGCACCACAGTTCAAAAGCATCAGTTCTTCTGTGCTCAGTCTTCTTTATGGTCCAGCTCTCATATCCATACATGACTGTTGGAAAAACCATAGCTTTGACTATACAGACCTTTGTCAGCAAAGTGATGTCTCTGCTTTTTAATACACTGTTTAGGTTTGTCATAGCTTTTCTTCCAAGGAGCAGGTGACTTTTAATTTCCTAGCTGCAGTCTCCATCCGCAGTGATTTTGGAGCCCAAGAAAATAAAATCCATCACTGTTTCCACTTACAGTCAATTAATCTATGATAAAGAAAGCAAAAATATACAATATAGAAAAGACAATCTCTTCAATAATTGGTGCTGGGAAAACTAGGTAGCTACAAATAAAAGAAGGAAATTGGACCATTCTTTAACACTATATACAAAAGAAACTTAAAATGTATTAAAGGCCTAAGTGTAAGACCAGATATGGTAAAACTCCTAGAGAGAAACATAGGCAGAACTCTCTTTGACATAAATCGAAGCAGTATTTTTTGGACCTGTCTCCTAAAGCAAAGGATATAAAAGCAAAAATAAGCAAATGGTACCTAATTAAACTTAAAAACTTTTGCATAGCAAAAGAAACCATTGACACAATGAAAAGACAACCTACTGACTGAGATAAAATATTTGCAAATGATATGACTGATAAGAGATTAATAACCAACATATATAAACAGTTCATCTAATTCAACAGCAAAAAAATCAATCAACCTAATTTAAAAATGGGCAGAAGAACTAAAGAGACATTTTTCAAAGAAAAAAATGCAAGTGGCCAACAGGCACATGAAAAGATGCTCAACATTGCTAATTATCAAGGAAAGGAAATCAAAATCACAATGAGCTATCACCTCACACCTGTCAGAATAGCCACCATCAAAAAAGAACATGAATAACAAATGTTACTGAGGATGTGGAGAAAAGGGAACACTCACATACTGATGGTAGGAATGTAAACTGGTGCAGCAATTGTGGAAAACAGTATATGGAGGTCTCTCAAAAAACTAAAATTAAAACTAACATATGACCCAGCAATTCCACATCTGAGTATATATCTGAAAAATACAAAAACACTAATTTGAAAAAGATGCATGTTCACAGCAGCATTATTTATAATTGCCAAGTAAAGGAAGTAATCTAAGTGTTCATCAACAGATGAATGGATAAAGATGACATGGTGTACAGTATATATATATATATATATATATATATATATATATATACTGTGAAATATATGCACAATGAAATACTACTCAGCCATTTTTAAAAAAAATGTAATTTTGCCTTTTGCAGCAACATGAATGGATTTGGGGGACATTATGCTAAGTGAAATAAGTCACACAGAAAGACAGATACAGTATGATATCACTTACATGTGGAATCTAAAAATACAACAAACTAGTGAATAAAATAAAGAAGAAGCAGACTCACAGATTTAAAGAGTAAACTAGTTGTTACCTGTAGGGAGAGGGAAAGGAGGAGGGTCAACATAGAGGTAGGGGACAAAAGAGGGCTACTATGGGATTACATGAAATCTTGTGTCTGAAAAGTCTGAAAATTGTAAGGCACTATGAAATTTTAAAAGCCTTTATTCAACAAAAAATAAAAATTAAAAAGAGCATAAAGGTATTGATACACTTTTTATTGTATACACATGTATTGATACACTTAAAGAGCAAAAAAAGAAATCAGTGAAGAAAAGATGAACCATTTAGACTATGAATCACTGTTGTAAAACTGATTCACTCTATGAAGAAAAATAAAACTTGATTCCCATCCAAGTACTAACCAGGCCTGACCCTGCTTAGCTTCCGAGATCAGACGAGATCGGGCGCGTTCAGGTAAAACTTGATTCCTACCTAAAAAAATACACTTCAGAGAGAATTAGAAACGTCAGCATGAAAGATAAAATTAAAAGCTAATATAGGAAAATTATTGGAGAATATCTTTATGAACTTAAGGTGAGGAAAGATTTTTTTAAGGCATAAACTGAAAGCACAAAATTTGTTGGACTTCACAGAAAATAATAAAATTAGTAATTTTTATTCAACAAAATATACCACAAACTTGACAAATTCATAACAGATAAGAGATATTTGTCTTGAGTAAAACTAATGAGATTTTAGACTACACAAAGTACTCCTGCAGATGAGTTAAAAAAAAAAAAAGAACTCCAATAGAAAAATGATCCAGAGATAAATATTCAGTCACATAAAAGAAGTGGAAAAAACTAACAAATACATGGGAAGAAAGGCAACACATTAATAACCAGAGATACATAAATTTTTAAAAAAAACAAAATAAGATTTTTATCTCTACCAGATCAGTACAAACTTGGAAAACCAGATAATGTCAAGTGTCAGAGACTACTTGGGAAATTTTGAACTCTGGTACATTGCTGGTGGGAGTGCAAACCTAAATACAGTTATGCCACAAAATAATCTGACACAGTGAGAGAAATTCTTACACAAATTCCAAAATGCTCATGTATAAGGATATTCATAGCACATTTTCATTATAATGGAGACGTCAAGCAAGGTAGATGCATGTTATGTAGTGGTCAAAAGCAAAGAACTACATGGATATACAGCATGGAGAAGACTCTTGAGAGTCCCTTGAACTGCAAGGAGATCCAACCAGTCCATCCTAAAGGAGATCAGTCCTGGGTGTTCATTGGAAGGACTATGTTGAAGCTGAAACTCTAATACTTTGGCCACCTGATGCAAAGAGCTGACTCATTTGGAAAGACCCTGAGGCTTGGAAAGATTGAGGGCAGGAGGAGAAGGGGATGACAGAGGATGAGATGGTTGGATGGCATCACTGACTCAATGGACACGAGTTTGAGTAAACTCCGGGAGTTGGTGATGGACAGGGAGGCCTGGCGTGCTGCAGTTCATGGGGTCACAAAGAGTCGGACACGACTGAGCAACTGAACTGAACTGAACTGAAGGACAAATCTTAAATACAGTGTGGAGGGAAAAATTAGCTCTGGAATGGAATCCACAATACAACAGCACTTATTTATATTAAAATAATACATAAAACCCAACACTGCAAGTCTTCCAAGGATACACACATATCCAAGGTACCTATCGAAAAGGGAGGGCAAATGGGAATGAGCTTGGGGGAGATGACAGCATGATGTAAACTCAAAAGCATAATTTGGTCTTCCCTGGTGGTCCAGTGGTTAAGAATCTACCCGCCAAGGCAGAAGACACAGGTTCGATCCCTGGTCTGGGAAGTTTCCACGTGCCATGGGGCAACTCAGCCTGTGTACCACAACTAGAGGATGCCTGCATGTAGCAACAAAGACCCAGGGCAGCCAAAAACTAATAAATTAATTAAAAAATTAAAAGCATGATTAACTTAATTTTCTGAACCTGAGTTTAAAAATGAAATCCTTCTAGTGGAAAAGTTAAAGTAACATTAGTTTTCAGTCTGCTAAGACCAACAACAAGAAAAGATACATTATAAAAAGGAAATAAAATGGTCACTTTGGACTTTATCTAGACAGTAACTTTCTCAAGGATAGATAGATAGCCCCTACACCCTCCTGGGCTTCCCTGACTGCTCAACAGTAAAGAATCTGCCTTCAATGCAGAAACCACAGGAGACATGGGTTTGATCCCTGGGTCGGAGAGATCCCCTGGAGGAGGGCATGGCAACCCATGCTAGTGTTCTCATCTGGAGAACCCCTTGGCAGAGGATCCTGGCGGGCTACAGTCCACAAGGTCGCAAAGAGTCGGACACAAGTGAAGCGACTTAGCATGCACTGTCTCATAAGTTCAGCCTTATTCCTAGAGCAATTCTAAATGTTAAATATTATTTTATAGAGTGGGTATAAGGGGGATTTTGAATCTCTAAAACAATGCCTGAAACACTTTATTAACAGCTGGAAGGAAAATATATATCTGTTCTTCAGGGCTAGTTTCAGTGAAAACCGTTAGGACAGTGACACCAACAAACTGGGGAAGTGACTAAGTGCCATTCATTGTATTTGCAGACAGCACACACTCTAGGAGATCAGCATATTTGTATTGAGAACAATTCTAAAAGCCCAGAATATTAGAATAAAAAATAATGTCTCTTTATTCACTTTATTTCTAGTTTTGCTATTAGCATCTATACAATGTCTAAATGAAGTATCATTTGAAAAGTACTTTATTTAAGTGATTCACAGCTATTATAATAAAGTTGCTCAATCTATAAGCATACTAGTTATAACTACATTTCAAAAGAACTTCATTTCCAAAGGAATTCCGTGACACATGTAGCATGACCCCTATGTCTCCAGAAGGGGCCAGAAGTGAATTCTCAGCCTGTGAGCGCTCCCCTTTTTAACGCTAACGGCATTTGCATGGTGTTGGGTGGTGCTGAACTGGCAGGTTGTAGATCCCTTAACAGATTTTGCAGCTTCTCTCTCTCCTTCCAGCCTCGCATGGACTGTCACCAGTGCATTGCTAATTGAACATGATGGGCACTAGGTTGATTAAAGAGAAAATTACATTCTACTTATCAAATGCTGATTAGCATAACTACCACATGTGCTTGCTTTCTCTTGCCCTATTCAATAAACATTTCATTAGAAAAATGAATTCTGTCACTTGGGAGATGGGCCTCTAGCTCAAACTTCTTACTCGGCAGGTAATATTCAGAGGAGCTTGATACATAGTCCACAGTGTGTCTGTTGTCTTATTTATGTAAAAAAAAAAAAATTTCCTAAGCAGATTTTGGTCAGTTTTTCCCTTTTCAAAGAGGGGAAGTTAGAAAAACAAAGTATGTGAAATCTTGGCCCCAAGCTGTGAAGAGCAGCTGACCCAGGCCTCCTGGGCAACAGAGCAGAGGCCCCTGGGGCGGGACACCAGAGGGCAGGCTGCTCCTCTGCGAAGACTGTCCCATGGTGGGTGCTAAAAGGCCAAGACTAGTCTAGCCCCTGCCTAAGCCTCGGGCCCAGTGTCTGACTGCAAAGGCAGCGACTTCCCAAAAGAGCTGTGACTGCCTCCCATGTCCTACATGCCCCCCTCTCCAAAAAATGCTGGAGGAATGGAAGTGCAGAGAAATTAGGGGGGACATCCCTGGTGGTCCAGGCGTTAAGAATCTGCCTTGCAATGCAGAGGGTGCAGGTTCTATCCCTGGTCAAGGAACTAAGATCCCACATACTGTGGGGCAACTAAGCCCAAGCAACTAGTGAAGCCTGCGCACCACAACGAAAAATCCTGTACTCTCCAACAAAGACTCAACACAGCCACATATATAGACATATATTATTCTGGAGCCTATAGAGCCCTATACAGTCCATGGGATCACAAAGATTCGGACATGACTGAGTGACTTTCACTTTCATATATATGTAGTAAAAGAAATCGGATGAGTAAAGAACTGACTCTGCCTCCTTTCTGGTTGACACATTTTGGTATGTCTGCCTTGCTCACAATGGCTCCCTCAGTCCTGGAGACCATTCTCCTAGCCTGCCTCTGAAATGGTAACATGGCCAGCACCTTATGACCCACCAGGATCTTTGCTGATTGGATTGGGAGTGGGGTGGGGGGAATATGGGATCATCTGTCTCAAGCTGGGCCATTTACTTCCTTGTTCAGATTTTGGAACTGGGTTAGAAGGGCAGCAAGCTAAATTCCACTAGTACTTAGAATCAAAGCAGGTATGCCATATTTCACCACACAGACCACAGAGGTAGAGAGAGCTGGTCAGAAAGAAAGGAAGCAGGAAAGGAATTAAGTAAAAATACCCAGAAGAGAAAAGATACATAGAAGACCCAGAGGCTTGGCACTTCAAGTTCAAGATGCCTCCTGCAAGATGCACCTTGGGTCTGAAAGAAAATGCTTGGGTCCTTAGATAATCTTCCCACTCTTGCTTAAATCAATTTGACTTGGTTTCTCTTCCAGGAAACCACTGAGTCTTGACTAACATCTTTCCTCTAAGCAGCTCTAAGTGACTAAAAGAGAATCCCAGGAATCATCAATATCCATGAGAAGCTAGTGTCTAAGATGTCCACAAGAGTTTGACAGATGGAAAGCAAATGATCAGGCAGTAACTGACATCAGCAAAGCAGAGAAAATATAATTGTTGGCCCCTGCAGAGGGGAAAGACCAAAAACAAGATAAAACAAAAGCAAGTGGCATTGTGCCACAGAACCCAAGAAGGGGTCAGGATTCAGAGGTTTCAGATACTATGAAAAAGGTTGAATTAGCATTTACACTGAAGAATATGGTCCCCCATGGCTGGCTGTTTATCCAGGAACCAGGTGACCCTCTCACAACAGACGCCTCTCACTCCAGCAGGAGATGGGAAGGTATTTCTCTGAGGAGACTGAGTCAGGAGACCTCTGGCCATGGACATGGGCTTTACAAGTTATGGAGCGGGGCAGGGGTGAGATGCTGTCCTGAAAAAATACAGCATGATTAAAAGATTCCATGCAAATCAGAACACCCAGCCCTCTTTCCTGTTCTTCCAGAATCCCAAGTATAGGCCTTATTCTTAATATTTTATTACAGCCAGCACAGCACAGACACTAAGTAGACACTGGCCTTAGCATTGAGGCAGAGTCCTTCAGGCTTTGACCCTTTAATTGCTGGTTGTAGGGAATATGAGTCCCAGAAGGGTCAGCATGGCTCAGGGCAGTGGTTTTATGATACCAGTAAAGAATTTCAACATTTTAACAACCAGTCTGGCTGTATTAGTGTGTACCAGCCAAATATCACACTTGTTTACACCCTCAGGCAAGAAAATTAAAAATTCTTCTCTGGTGAAAAATATTGAAAACTTAAGGTCCCTAAATATAAGTCTTTAGGTCCTGCCTAACCACCCTATGGTGAACCCCAATAGTCAACAAAATGCTGCCCATGCACAAACAGTTTCCCATCAGCCTTCAGTACCTTATGTTTAAATATGAACTGACATACCAGACTCATTCTGCTTTTGAGGAAAACTTCTGCCCTTATAAATGGAGACCGCAGAGCAACAGAAATTCAAGTCTCAGAGGAAATAGAGAGACCAGGCAAGAAATGGGGGTGAGGGAAGACTACCAAAACAACTGTAATTAACATCTTCAGAGGGTTGTGAAGAAATTGCAACCGTAGAAGAAAAATAGCCAAAAAAGCACATACACTCTTTCATTTTGTTAAACCTTTTTTTTTTTTTTGGCTGTGCTGGGTCTTCATTGCTGTACTAGGGCTTTCTTTTGTTGTGGTGAATAGGGGCTACTCTTCACTGTGGTGTGAGGGATTCTCGTTGTGGTGCCTTCTCCTGTTGCAGAGCACAGGCTCTAAGCAGGTGGACTTCAGTAATCATGGCACACAGGCTTAGTTGCTCCAAGGAATGTAGGATCTTCCCAGATCGGGGATCAAACTGATGTCACCTGCATTGCTAGGCAGATTCTCCACCTCTGGATCACCAGGGAAGTCCCCATTCATTCACTTAAGCAACAGTTCTTTATTGAATGCCTACTATGTATCAGTTTTAGTGATTGTTTCCTATTTTCTACCTTCTAAATCACTTTATAATTGGCTGGTTGATCTCTGGCTACCTTCAAAGCTACAGCCCTGGAGCCAACCTCATCTCTTCTCAGCTGAACTTTAGCAATGGACTTTTTAAAATTATTATTATTAATTTTTACTAGAGCATAGTTGCTTTATAATGTTGTGTTTGTTTCTGCAGTACAGCAAAGTGAATTGGTCATACGTATATATGTATCCCCTCTTTTTTGGATTTCTTTCCCATTTGCTGTTGCTGTTGCTCAGTCACTAGGTTGTGTTTGACTCTTTTGGGACCCCCAAGGGCTGCAGCAGAGCAGACTCCTCTGTCCTCTTCTATCTCCTGGAGCTTACTCAAATTCATGTCCACTGAGTGGATGATTGAAATGAGATGGTTGGATGGCATCACCGACTCAATGAACATGAGTTTTAGTACACTCAGGAAGTTGGTGATGGACAGGGAGGCCTGGCATGCTGCAGTTCATGGGGTCGCAAAGAGTCAGACACAATTGAGCAACTGAACTGAACTGAACTGAGTGAGTGATGCCATCTAACCATTTCGTCCTCTACCGCCCTCTTCTCCTTTAGCCCTTAGTCTTTCCCACTATCAGGGTCTTATCCCATGAGTCAGCTCTTCACATTGTGTGGCCAAAGAATTGAAGCTTCAGCTTCAGCATCAATCCTTCCAATGAATATTCAGGGATGATTTCCTTTAGGATTGACTGGACTGACCTCCTTGCAGTCCAAGGGACTCTCATGGGTCTTCTACAAAACCACTGTTCGAAAACATCAATCCTCCAATGCTCAGCCTTCTTTATGGTCCAACTCTCACACCTGTACATGACTAATAGAGAAACCTTTGTAGGCAAAGTGATATCTCTTTAACTATACGGAACTTTGTAGGCAAAGTGATGTCTCTGCCTTTTAATACACTGTCTAGGTTTGTTATAGCTTTTCTTCCAAGGAGGAAGCATCTTTTAATTTCATAGCTGCAGTCACTGCCGGCAGTGATTTTGGAGTTCAAGCAAATAATCTGTCACTGCTTCCATTTTTTCCCCTTCTATTTGACATGAAGTGATGGGACCAGATGCCATGATATTAGTTTTTTTCATGTTGAGTTTTAAACCAGCTTTGTCACTCTCTTTCACCCTCATCAAGAGCGTTCCTCTTCTCTTTCTGCCATTAGAGTGGCATCATCTGCATATCTGAAATTGCTGATTTTTCTCCCAGCAATCTTGATTCTAGCTTGATTCACACAAGCTGGCATTTAGTGTGATGTACTCTGCATACAGAGGAGCCTGGTGGGCTACAGTCCATGGATTCAAAGAGTCAGACACGACTGACCGACTAAGCACAGCACACCAGCACTCTGCATATAAGTTAAATAAGCAGGGTGATGATATTATTATTGTACTATTATACTATTATTGTTCAGTTCAGTTCAGTTGCTCAATCGTGTCCAACTCTTTGCGACCCCATGAATCACAACACACCAGGCCTCCCTGTCCATCACCAACTCCTGGAGTTTACTCAAACTCATGTTCATCGAGTTGGTGATGCCATCCAACCATCTCATCCTCTGTCGTCCCCTTCTCCTCCTGCCCCCAATCCCTCCCAGCATCAGGGTCTTTTCCAATGAGTCAACTCTTCACATCAGGTGGCCAAAGTATTGGAGTTTCAGCTTCAGCCTCAGTCCTTCCAATGAACACCCAGGACTGATATCCTTTAGGATGGACTGGTTGGATCTCCTTGCAGTCCAAGGGACATCAAGAGTCTTCTCCAACACCACAGCTCAAAAGCATCAATTCTTCGGCGCTCAGCTTTGTACTATTGTGCTATTGTATTATTATTGTACTCCTCTCCCGATGTTGAACCCATCAGCTGTTCCACGTCTGATTCTAACTGTTGCTTCTTGACCCACAAACAGGTTACTAAGGAGATAGGTAAGGTGGTCTGGTACTCCTTTCTCTTGAAGGATTCCCACTTAGGTCACCACAGAGCATGGATTAGAGCTCCCCGTGCTGTATAGTAGGTTCTCACTAGTTATCTATTTCATTCATAGGCGTGTATATGTATCAATCCCTATCTCCCAGCTCGACCCATCCCCCCACCCCCTTTGGGTGTCCATGTTTGTTCTCTACATCCATGTCTCCATTTCTGGCAATGGACTTCTAATTCCTCTCCCTGCCTCTAGTCTAGCTCTCCTATAATCCACCATTTACATTTAGAATGTAACCTCCCAGGATCCATGGGATTTCTACCATCCAGAGAAAAAAAACACAGAAACCTTAACTCCCAACACAGACTCCAACTCAGTAGGATGAGAGAACCTGATGGTCCCCTAACACATTCTGACATTTCACAACTCTATGTCTCTGAGTTCCTTCTGTCCACACCTTCCCAAACTTATTCACATTGAGACTCCTCCTCTCATGCCACCCTAACACCAGGCAGCATTAAGCATGCCCTTACCATGGTATCACTGCCAGTGTGTTCTTCCCCTTGTATGGACCAAATGGCCCCGTTATGTGTCTGTTGGCCCTTCTAAACATCATATTCCTAGAAACTTGGGACCTTGTCTCATTTGTATCCTCATGACTTGGTCCAGTGCTTGACACCTGGTGGAGAAATGTTCTTGGACCAAGAGAGATAGGTGAGTGGGTGAATAATTTCAGGAACTGAATTGAGTCTCATGGGATGACTAGACCTAGACTGGCAGAAAGAAAAGAGGAAGGCATCCCAAAAGGGAGGAAGTAAAGAGTGTAGAGACAGAAGTAGGAACACTCACAGTGAAAATGCTCCCTGACCTAGAACACAGGGCAGGAGTTAAAACAGCAGAGGACAGCCTGTGGGGCCTCGGGACATGAGTTTAGTTTAGATATGGTAGGGAATAAAAGCTGTTTTAAAGCAATGGTTTATAGGTCCTTATGTAATTATAGCTAAGAGACCAAGAATGAAGTCCCATGTAGACCCAAGAAATGGACATGTGGAGAGGACAACATGTATGAGCCCTGAGTGTGTCATGGTGCAGCACACGCAGCATCAAGGGGAAGACTCATTTCAGTCTGATAAGGCAGGAATCATAGAACCAATTTTTTTTTAAAAAAGTATTTTTTGACCACAATATGCCACATGGGGAATTTTTTTTCCCCAACCAGAAACTGAACCTGCATCCCCTGCAGTGGAATTGAGGAATCTTAACTACTGGACCACCAGGTAAGCCCCCATAACATCTGTTTTAGAGATCAGAAACTGAAACTTAAGTGATGTAACTTGCCCAAGATCACAGTGAATGACAGTAAATTTAAATCCAGATCTGTATCAAAAATATGAGAAATCCCCTGAAATAAATACCATTTAAATTAACTTCTGGCTTTAAGATCTAGTTTATTTCATTTTCTAGTAAGCAAGAAAATATATGGCATGATATAAACTATTCATGTAACTTCTTTGGCCTTAGCTTACTCATCTATAAACAAATGAACTAATAATGAGTAGTTCCCTCATAGAGCTGTTACGTAGAGTTAGTATGTGATATATACAAATACTTGATAAATATCAGCTACTGTCATTACATTTCTTTAATTAAGTTGATAATATCATTCATGTAATAATTCTAATTAGTCATTTAAAATATTTCTCTCCCAAAGCAGAGACTAGAATGGTGGTTATCTGAAGTTGGGGGGTTGGGGAGATGGGGGGATGTTAGTCAAAGGGCAAAAACATCCACGAATAAGTTCTGGGAATTTAATGTACACCATGATGATTATAGTTTATAATACTGCATTATATATTTGAAAGTTTGTAAGAGACTAAATCTCAAATGTTTTCATAAAAAAAAAAAGGTAATTATGAGAAATCATCCAGATGCTAGCTAATGCTAGGGTGGTGATCATTTTGCAATGTATAAATGTATAAATCAACACTATCGTTGATTACTTACACAATGCTAAGTTGTTAAATTACTTAAATGTTAAATTAAACTTATACAATGTTACATGTAAATTATATTTCAATAAAGCTGGAAAATAAAATTAAATAAATATGAAACAAAATATCTCTCTTCAGGACACAAAATGCCTTCACATCTTGCATTAGATATAAGAATTACTTTGTAAGTTGACATTTTTAAATTACAGGCAATATGTAAGTGGATCTTCTTTATATAATCTTACAATAAACAGATGTACTGTAGTCAAATATATTAAAATGACTCACGAGACATCAGAGCAACCATTTCCATTACAGTGATTTTCTAAGGCATCACAGTAATATAAAATTACACACATAATGATGCACTGCTTTTGAACATCTTCTAAGCCCAAAAGGTACCACAACTTGTTTACTTGACAGCTCAGCCATTAATTTCAGAAAGGCTAAAATGAAAACCACCCAGGTTACAGTTGCCTTGCAGGAATCCCTCTGCTATAATCTCATAGGTTTTTCACCTAATTAATTTCCCCTTTCCTTGCACCAGAGTTTCATGAGTGTATCTTGTTTGGAGGAGATTAAGAGTCACACGCTTCATTAGCAAGGTGTAAATTATCAGTGAGGCCCTCTCCATCCACCTGCTTAATCGGGTTAATGAAGCACCTCTGTGGGGCCTTCCTAGTGCCGCCCTCACCATGTTCTCTGCAGGTTTTACCTCCCTTGGTGGCTTGCAAAACAGGTAAGTGTTTAAAGGTGCTACTGGCTTGCTCTGTTTCCAACCCTGACTCTAAAGTTCAACTCAGCTTTGGTCTTTTGATAGACAAAAATGTTGCTTGGGAAAATTACGAACAGATGTCTTTGCTGACTCCTTCCTTATCCCCTGCTCTTTTAGAGAATTTGCTATGGCGGGTGGGGGGCCTGAGTCAACTCTTGAGATTAGGGTTGTGACTCATCCAGTGAAGAGTCTTGACCCCCTGCCAGGACCCTCGAATACCAGCACAGATCTCAGCAAGGTAACCTTCTTCACTGTTGTTCCTTCTGGTTAGCACTTCTTCAGAGATCATCAGGGGAGTTTTCCTTTTTCACCATTTCTAAGTTCTTGAGTACTGATTTAAAACCTCTCCTTACAAATTTTAAAAATTGTGATTCTTAAGGTAGTCGTTTCTACAATAGTTTTACTCACAAAAGAATGTTTGTGGTGGCCCTTTAAGCCCTCCGGCAATTTGCAAGGAAGTGTGCTGATCTTAGACCTGTAGGACAAAGCCAGAGACCAGCAAGCGTGTCTAACGTAAACACTTTTTGGTGGTTTAGTCACTAAGTTGTGTCCGACTCTTGTGACCCCACAGACTGTAGCCCGCCAGGCTCCTCTGTCCATGGGGTTCTCCAGGCAAGAATACTGGAGTCGGTTGCCGTTTCCTTCTCCAGGGGATCTTCTTGACCCAGGGATTGAACCTGGGTCTCCTGCGCTGCAGGCAGCTTCTTTACTGACTGAGCTACCAGGGAAGCCCAAACACCTTCTGGAACACTGGAAATCAGCGTCTGTCTACTCTCCACTGCACTCTTGTCTCACCTCAAGGGTAAAACCAGTAGCTTCACAGTTTCCTTAAGCCCACATATGACTGAGTGGAAAGAGACTTTGGCCAAATTTTCAATGAACTTAAAATTAATAAGAGGTCAAATTGGGATGTCATTGACTATCTTGGGAATTTGGTCTGAGAAAGAAGCCCATTGTGCTTAAATCCCGCAGGCTTCCCTGGTGGCTCAGATGGTAAAGAATTCACCTTTGATGGCAGGAGACCGGGGTTCAATTCCTAGGTCAGGGACGATCTTCTGGAGAAGGGAATGGCCACCAACTCCAGTATTTTTGCCTGGAGAATTCCATGAAGAGAGGAACCTAGTGGACTACGATACTTGGGGTTACAAAGAGTTGGGCACAACTGCACAAATCCCTTGGCCTTATAAATTAAATCTGTTCTCAGAAATCACTATCATCAGTTCACTGAATTGTCAATTCCTGATGGCCAATAGGAAGCTTTGCCCCTGCTTTCTAAACTCCCTAAAGTGTAAGACAACATGCATGGAGCGGAAAAAACCCTTTACTAGATCGGGTTCACCCTTTCTCCATCTGTATACACTTTGATTCAAAGTAAATAGGATTGGGTTGCGACAGGAATAAAGATATGCGTAGAATAGATCCCTAAGTATGTTCAACACGCACTTCTTGTTTTGGATATTCAGGTGAGGTGAAAACTACTAAATTCGGGTGTGTTAAGGCTTTTTGTTTCTATGATAGTATTTACACTCGTCAGTTTATGTAACCTTTAGCACATTGAAATTCAAACTTTTAAGATCATGTCTCATGTAGTTAATAGTATCCTTCAAACAGAAACACACATGAACACACACACATGGCCCTCCCACACACACACATAAACACAGACACTCATGTACAGTCCTGTGTTTCATAGAAAAGCTTTCTTCAGTCTCTTATGATGAGGCAATTTAAGGTAAATTAAGCAAATGATCAGGCTAGTCCATCTGTAATGTCAACACTGATAATGCAAATATAGTAGGGGATTTTAGACAGGTAAGATTTTTCTTTAATTATTAATGAAAATTAATCAAATGACAGCTGAATATGTTTTCACTGAGGCTGGTGAAAGAGTGTTAATATTAATGTCAGGATCTTCACTCTCAGTCGTGGTTTCAATTATTATGTTGTTAAGAAACTTTTACACTTGCAATAGTTACCTCATTTACTTTCTTTATATAATCACTCCCATTACAGTCACAAGTACCTATCTCTGATGTAATGGTTCTCTTTGCAGCGGTGTAATCTCTAAGACAACATTTATTAACACGCACCCCCTGACCTGAGTGTGCACTAGGTTGGTATCAAGAAGTGTCCAAAGCTGCTTGGCAGTCAAGGGGACTGCAGATAGTCTGCCACCCAAAATGTCCTAGGAATCGACATATCGCCTCCTCTCCTCACAAGGAAGATATTTGCCTCTCTTTCCTCTGTAAACAAATGTGACTTCTCATTGGCTAATCTCATAAATCTAAAAAATAAATTCCAAATCTGGATGATGGCTGCACAGAGGACATGTTCTGAGGTCTGATTTGTAGATCTTACACAGTTTTGAAGGCAAAAGAGCAGGAAGGAACATCTCCATTCACTCCAGGTACTAGCTCTGTTTAGACCATTCCCCACCGGAGGAACCATATATAGTTCAGCCTCATGTCAAATGTAGCAACAGTCTATGTTAACACACACTGACAACTGTGGGCATTGTAATCGGTGTGCAAGCAATATCAAAGGCTAGGTGAGAAACTGGATCTCTTGAGAGAACCACCTTCAATGTCAGATGATTTTCAAGAATGTGAGTATGATCACATGATGCTCTCCTATTCACAAACTGTGTAAGTTGACTCTATACTGTTCTTTTCTATATGCACCTTGGTGTGTTTCTGGTTACTGAACTTTCAATAGCCACTGAGGTTTGTGTGCTTTTAAATTTTTATTAATTACATAAAAATCAAGTGCAACTTTGAAACCCCTTGATTTTTTGTTACTCAGCAAGCACGTTCTGACGTTTCTGATAAGTTGATATCATTCTGTCATGATCAAACTCCCTCATATGTCTGTTAACTGAGCCTGCACTAGAGAAGAAGATGGAAAGAAATCATATTATATAGGAGAATGAGACTTTCCCATGAAGGTAACTTTGCAAATTGAAACCTCCCAGCTCTTGCTCTCTTTAGCCCACATTTTGTAGCAGTCGAAACTAAATCCCTTCCATTCATCAGTCAAAAATTATTTATTGAATGCTAACACTCTGTCTGAAAACTGCACTAGGCAATGGACATCTACAGATAAAAGACAATGCCTACCCTCAAAGAGATGGCAGCCTGTTGAGGAAGACAGATAAGCTATCACCACATTGGGTGACACCAGTGTGACAAGGGTAGCCCTGGGGGTGCTTCATGAACACTCTAGAGAAGAGGGCTCACCCCACCAGGGCAGGGGGAAATAAGAAAGGTTTTCTTGGAGAACCGAAGCTGAGGAATTTAGAGTAGCAAGACATCTTAAACATCCTGTAATTTAAACTTCCTGCTATAGACTATGGGGGCTTCCCAGGTGGCTCAGTGGGCAAAGAATCCACCTGGAACACAGGAGACGAGGGTTTGTTCTTTGGGGGTGGGCATGGCAACCCACTCCAGTCTTCTTGCCTGAAGAATTCCATGGGCAGAGGAGCCTGGTGAGCTACAGTCCATGGGGTCACACTAAGTTAAATCGCTCAGTCGTGTCCAACTCTTTGCAACCCCGTGGACTGTAGCCCACCAGGTTCCTCCATCCATGGGATTCTCCAGGCAAGAATACTGGAGTGGGTTGCCATTTTCTTCTCCAGGGGATCTTCCCAACCCAGGGATCGAACCCAGGTCTCCCACATTGCAGGCAGATGCTTTAACCTCTGAGCCACCAGGGAAGCCCATGGGGTCACAAAGAATCACTAAAGTAACTGAATGCACAGGCATGCACTATAGACTATAGACACTCCTTCTCCAAAACAGACAGACAAGGTTTCATCCTGTTTCTGCTTCCTGGCCCCACAGATGAAGAGCTTGCTGCTCTGGAGGTCAGTTCTTCCCAATGCTTGGTGGCTCTCATTGTCATTAAATTATTTCTGAGGATGCGCCCCCAAGTTTCTCCTCGTAACTCCATTTACCACCAACCCACCCCCTTTCACCCCAGAATGTAATTAATTACCTCTTTATTTTTTCTATGTCTCCATTTATCTTTGAAGACAGTTATTATCCCTATTTATCTCTTCAGATTTAAATATTCCAAGTTTCTTCCAGTGTTCTTCAAGTGAGAGAATTTGCATAGTCACCATATTTAAAGTATGAACCCAGACCTGCTTGCAATTCTGCAGTTATGACTGGGACATGGTATTTGTAGTAATTCAGTCTACAGTTGCATTTAATGTTTATTCCTTGATTGGAAGGCTCTCACTTTTCCTGTATCCCAAAAGCTTTTAGAACACAAACCTTTCTTATCCTGAAACTACCCCCAAATCCTTTTACTACACGTTCTTCTTAAAAATACCATCTTATTCCCAGGCACCTAGACCTGAAATCTTGAAGTCTTAAGTAGATATTTATTATTATACCTCACTTGGACTATTTAAATGACTGCCAACTGGTTTTTCTGCTTTAAAGCTCTCTCTAATCCATCCTTCAGCCTCCACCACAGTAATCTTCATGAGGAGGGCTCTGATCATGTCATTCCAAGCTGGTATTTTATACTGTGTATCTTCTTAAACTTTCCCTCCACCTCTAATGTAAATTTTAAAATTTATTAACCAAAATATATATATATATATTTTTTTTACTTGCCTCATTCTATTCATAATCCTATTATACCATTTGTGTGATACTTGTGCCATTACATTTACAACTTTGGTTAATACTCCAAGTTCATGCTATTACTCATATTCTGTATGTTGATATAGAATTAAATACAGCCTTAAATACTGAATTTCTTCTCTTCTCTGCTTTTCCTCCCATAACTGGGCACTTTTTCTAGTTTGATATTTCTTCAAAGGCCACATGTTTACAGTAACACTGAAGTTATATATCATAAAAGAAATATAGATAAAGTGCCATAAGTGTTCCAGAGAGGAAGAGATTGCTTCCAGCATAGAGGCTGTGACTGACAGAAGTAGTTCCAGAAAAATCTTCATGGAAGAGGCAGAATTTGAATTGAGCCTTAAAGAAAGAATAGGCTAGAAGACTGAGATAAGAAGAAAGGGTATTACTGGTGTTGGGATTTACAAAGGAGAATAAAGTGGAAGTGGGCAAAGGATTTTAATACGTTCAATTGCCAAGACTATAAAGTGCATGAAAAAAGGGAGATAAGATCCTAAGAGAAAAAAAGGATCCTATCTTAGTGTCCTCGAATGCCAAATGGAGGCGTTTGATGCCATTGGAACGACAAATTTTCAGCTTAGAGTGATCAAAGCACCAAGTTTTGGATTGCCTATCTCTTCCAAGTCAATAAAGATATACACTAGGTTTGGGCTTACACTGCCATTTGAATCAGTCAAAGTAGGTAGAGGCTGGTAGACTTGAGGGCCCTTGCCATACATCAGTATATATATAACACAGAAAGAAGAGGACGGTGCCCACTTCACCAGCATATGATGACTCTAGGCATGGGGCCCTTCGTGCACCTCAGTATGGGACTATCACAGTATGTTTCTCCTGGGGACAACTACAGAATTTATCTCCCAATTCCTAAGACTTTTATTTTTAAAATAATTTTACTTATTTATTTGGCTGTGCTGGGTCTTCATCACTGCAAGTTCTCTTCTGTAGTTGCAGCAAGCAGTGGCTATTCTCTAGTTGCGGCATGCAGGCTTCTCATTGTGGTGGCTTCTCTTGTGGAGCATGGGCTCTAGGCATGCGGGCTTCAGTAGTTGCAGCTCCCAGGTTGTAGAGCACAGACTCAACAGTTGTGGTGAAGAGGGTTGGTTGCTTCGAATGCAGAATGTGAGATCTTTCCGGACCAGGTATTGAACCTGTGTCTCCTGCGTTGGTAGGCAGGTTTTTTACCACTGACCCACCAGGAAAGTCCCTCCTAAGATTTCTATGTACACTTGAGTTTCTTCCAAGTACACTTTCTGTATCCTCTTCTGAAAATCTCTGAGTTCGCCCCCCAAAAGCAGAGCTTCTTACCTGTTGCAGAGCTCTAATGCTGTCAGATTATCCTCTTCCTCCCCTCTATTACATGCCTACATACCTTTGTGGCGTTTCTATATACATAACACTTTTTTACCTATGACTAACTTCTATGCATGGGTATGAGTACCTCAACCCCTTTAAAAATGTAGAACATCCATTTGCCCTAGAACATGGGTTCTTAACCTGAAGTTCATAGGATCAGTCCCCACAAACACATATCCAAAGTGTCTGCGCATAAAATTCTGGAGGTTCATGATGGGGGGGGGGGGGCAGAAATCACATCTTTACCTGCACTAACCTCTTATTTAAAGTTAGTATTTTCTTATTCACAAAGGAATTTACCTATGAGACGGAAAGACTCAGAGACATACAGAATAGACTGTGGTTCAAGGGGAAGGGGATGGAGGAGGGATGAATTGGGAGTTGGGGATTAGTAGATGCAAACTATCATATATAGCATGATGAACAACAAGATCCTACTGTATAGCACAGGGAACTATATTTAATATCCTGTGATAAACCATAATGGAAAAGAAAATTAAAAAAATAGGTATAACTGAATCACTGTGCTGTCCAGCAGAATTTAATACAACATTATAAATCAACTATACATCAATAAAACAAATTTTAAAAAAAGTCACGAGACTTCTCTAGTGGTCCAGAGGTTGAGACCCTGCATGCTCAATGCAGGGGGCATGAGTTTGACCCTCGGTCCGAGAACTAATATCCTCCATGCATCATTGTGCAGCCAAAAAAAAGAAAAAGAAGTTTTTTCCCACTGTAAATACAGGCAAAAACCTACAGTATATGAAATAATACCTATGATTTTTTTCTTAAATAGATAGAGATTATGGATATTTTCATCATCTCAAAATATTATTTAGCCCCATTGATAATCCAAAATTTAAGTCATTATTAGACTAGGAATTCCCTATAGGTCTAGTGGTTAGGACTTTGTGCTTTCACTGCCATGAGTCCTGGTTCAATCCCTAATCTCTAGTTGGGGAACTAAGATCTTGCAAGCTCTGTGGCTCAGCCAAAAAAACAAACAAACAAACAAAAAAAACCACACACCTCATTATTAGTCTCACTGGTAGATCTTATTATTTAAGGCATTAGTAAAGAAAGACACAAACTACTCTGTCACAGCTTTGGGGTTCTTTCTTATTTTGATAACGTTATTTCCAAAAATTGGTTTCCTTTGTAATTTTGTTTTTTAATACATTCAAAAATATTATTCGGAGGAGTCTATAAGCATTGTGAGACTGCTAAAGGAGTCTAAAGTACAGAAAGAGACTAGGGTCCCTCCCCTAGAGGAAGACCCTGCTGCATTTAGAGTACATATAACTGGTGAAGGAAGACACACTCTCAGCAGAGCCTCAGAGCAAGACTATTCTTCCAGCATCAGTAACATGGCTAAGGGCATGGAGTGAACCTGAGAGTTAGGTTTCAAGTTAGAATTCTGTCATTTCCTGGGGGTGCAGCAATGGACATGTCCTCTAAACTGTGTGGCTATGCCCTTATCTAAAATATAAGTTGTGAAGTTTCAATGAAACTTTGTATGTAAGTGATTAGCACAATCACTTTTTTATTAGTACGTAATAAGCATCTAATATTAATAGATAAATAATATACATCATTAATAATGATAATAATAATATTATAGTGACTATGATTCTTCATGACTTCTCATCAATTCCGTCAAAATATGTTTTTGTCTCAAAATATTCATCACTAAGAAATCCAGTTCAATTAAATCCAGCTGAATTACCAGTATTTATTAGGAAACTATTGTGTGTGCTGTGCTGTGTACTGCTGAGATTGTAAGATAGGTAAGGCCTGGCTCCCTGCCCTGTAGCCCATGGTCTAACTGGAAAGACAGTCATGTAAACAAACAATTATGATAACTTGTAATAAGTGCTAAACATGAGCACTAGCAAAGTGCTGTGAGGACTTGGAAGACAGAGGGATTAGCTGGCCAAGGCAGGGGCAGCGGAGCTGGAAGGCCCCACAGAGATGCTGATATTTGAGCTCTCCGGAAGAATGAGTAATGGCTTAGCAGCCAGAAAGGGTATGACATGAATCAAAGCACAAGTCGGAGAATTGCCAGAGAATGTCAAGAACAACAGTTTTGCTAGAATGTAGGGTATGGGGTGGGGAGTGAATTAAGATGAGCTAAAACGCCATTTAACACCTGGGCTAAGTCAAGTGTTGTAGAAACCTGCTACGCAAAATACGGTCCAGGATCAGCAGCAGCTATATCACCTGGGAGATTACTAAAAATGCACATCCTCAGGCCTCACTCCCAGACTTACCAGATCAGAATCTGCCTTAAGGAAATCCCCAGGTGATGTGTATGCACATTAAAATTTGAAAAGCACTGTGGTAGAACCTTAAATGCCAAGCTTAGATGTTACGCTTTTACCCCGTGGCCTGTATGTGTTATAGATCTGGTTTCTAGAAAGTAAGTCTAATAGCAACATGAACAAACAGATCGGAAGGTAGACAGCAGGAAGACTAGATAAGAGACCAAAGTAAGGGCTCTGTTGAGGTAGAGAGGGCACAGAGCAGACAGATAAATGCCCTCTGGTCTTGCCTGTAGTTGTGTGAGTCATCATTACCTAGGAACAATTTCTTTGTATTAAGTACCTGCCATATTCCAAGCCCTGGGCTAGGTACTGAAGGGATGAAAATAAGCTCTAAGTGAAATCCCCTGAAATTTTTACCCTACATAGTGAGATGACTGAGACACATGAAAAGTTAACAACAAAAAAGATGTGGGTGTGTGGGTGCGTGTCTGTGTTACCCATATTTATACACATACCTATATATGAATGTGATCTCCTTTCTTCAGGAATTTCTTCACTGGAGTCAACCATAAAAAAGGCATCGTGAACACAGAAGAAATAAGACTTGCACAGTAAATTAAGGAATGCGGTGAATATATAATCCCATGGTGTTGTTAAAGAATATATGAACATGTGTGTAGAAAACCATTGGGAAACTTGATATGAACATTACATGTCACTGTTATATAACAACGCATTAGGAGCTTGTTGGGAGCACCAGCTGTTGATGAGGTTCAGGAACGTCACTGCAGATCTCACCATTCTGGGCACTCACTCTTAGAAAGGGCCATGAACCTAGACATACTGTAGACAAAGCTTTCTAATGACAGTGGCATGTCTGATTTTTAGGAGATATATGTTTACTTTATTTTTCCTTACTAGGATTATTACTATACTATGAAAAATAAAACAAAAACAAGCAAACAAAACCCTGGTACTATTTCTCTCACAACCAACTAGTTTCTAAGCTTTTAGCAGGGAAGACTTTGGCACTTACCTGGCATATAACTCACTACTTACAGTACCACATTTCCTTCTGATTTTGTTTTAAAAGATCACTACAGAGATAAAGTATATCCAATACTTTACCGAGTCAGTTCACTTCCAATGAATCAAGGACCTAACAGTGACCACTGAGGTTAAACTGCAATCTAACAACAGTACTTTTTTCCAATTAACTTTTTCTAAATAGAGTAATGCTGTCCACCGTTTTGCTCCTGTCCCTACCTTCCCTGTCTTGGAACGAGGGGACAAGCCGGCCATCCTCTGGTCCTGACAAAGACAGAGGAGGAAAGGGGAGGTGAGCCATGGACGGACTGCCAATCTCATGCTAGCTGTAAAAAGGGAAATGCTGAAGCCACAGCAGTCTTTTCGAGAGTCCATTGATGCCAGGCACCACGAGAAGGAAATCTGCATTGGCAGCTTTTGTTATTTTTTAACTTGACCCTGACAATACCTGCTGTGCTACCTGTGCTTTCTGCCAAAGGAGTGTCAGATGTGGGGGGGAGTTTGCACACCTGGTGAATTCAACCTCACAATGCCTCGTGGAGGGAGGAAAGAGAGAAAGGCAACTACAGAAAAGAACACAGCCAAGAAACAGAACCTGGGGAGGAGGAGGAAGAGTAATGAAACAAACAATTTGGCGGAATTCTTGTGTGACATTTTCCGAGATCACGTTACACTCCAGCAACAGCAATAATTAAGTATTATGGCAGCACCAGAGTGTGAGAATACGGCACTCCGGATTAGGATTCTTGTACCTGGAACTCAAAAGGAAACTCTGCACCAGCCGCCGTGTCTCTGATTTTGATGCCCTGTTTGACTGGGCTGTTCCTCTGTGGAGTTCCCAACCACGTGTAATTAAACATCACATGGTTTCTTAATGGACTATCCTTTCCACAAAGGCCTTTTTAAATTTTTTAATCAGTATGTCTGTAGAAAATACGAAGTAATTGCCTTTGCCTATTCCAGTGACGCTGTGACCATTTCTTTAACAGCCCTGTTGATTTGATTGAGGCAATCGGAGGGGCTGAGGGAGAGGTTAGTTTCAAAGATGGTCAAGCCAAGCTGTTAGCAGCAACTGTCACACAACAAGGCCAGGACACAGGACACCACATGGAGCTTCAACAGCCACAGGCCCGGGGACCCATGCGTGTCCTGAGGAGCTGCTTAAGTGCTCCAACCTCCCTCCACACGCTCAAGTCACCCTGAGGGACTTGAGAATGGGGCAGACAGACTGTACTGCTGTTCACTGGACATCTACATTCTCTCCGAGTATGTTTGGGGGGAGGAGTGGGGAAAGTGCTTTCATTCTTGAAAGTGCCGTAAAACATTAAACTTCCAATGTCACTTAGAAGTTTCCACACTTTTTTTTTTGGCTATGTTGGATCTTCCTCAAGGCATAGTCTTCTCTAGTTGTGGTGTGCGGGCTCCCTAGTTATGATGTGCAGATTTTGTTGCCCTGTGGCACGTGGGGATCTTAGTTCCCTGACCAGGGATTGACCACGTCCCCTGAATTGGAAGGCGAATTCTTCACCACCAGACCACCAGAGAAGTCCCTCCACACATCTTTAAACCCATCAGTGTTTCCCTTTTTACTCTGAACTTTCTGTCTCCTGTAATGACCACCCATCAATGTGTTCTCCCATAGACACAAATGTGAGCTCCACAGGAGCTGAAACCTTGTGTGTTTCAAACCCAGGAGAATGCCTGGTACAAAGAAGACCCTCAAATATTCACTGAATGAATAGATACATCTTTATAATGGTCCCAGTTTTCTTAAATCCTAATGAAATTTTAGGCAGAAACTTAGTTTTACATAAATTTGACACCTGAGAATCCTTTCTGTGGCCATTCTAACATCCATTTTAATGTCTCTGAAACCAGAAAAACATTATGATTTTATTTTTCATGTAATTTGTTAATAATGCAGTTACTGCTGTTTGGTGAAATTTAGAGCAAGCATGAGAAACGACAATGGGCTTGATTATTCTTTGAAATTCCTGAGGAGAGCTCTGCCGTAGGTGGTGTTTCTATCAGTCGCGCAGCAGTTTCCAGTGGTCTTGGAGGAGAGGGTTTTCTCTTTTCGTTGACGTTGTAGCTGTTCACTTTGAAATCAGTCGAGTTTCGGGAGCCACCGGCGCTGTCGTCAACATGTCCCAAGCTCACTCATGAAGCAACCGCCCATTCAGTCAACGGCTGGGGCCGACCAGGTTCGCAATGAGAAAGGTGAGATTTCGATGGAAAAAGTGAAGGTAAAACGTTATGTGTCGGGAAAGAGGCCAGACTATGCCCCTATGGAGTCCTCAGATGAGGAGGATGAAGAGTTTCAGTTCATTAAGAAAGCCAAAGAACAAGAAGCAGAGCCCGAGGAACAGGAGGAGGATTCATCTAGTGACCCTCGGCTGCGGCGTTTGCAGAACCGTATTAGTGAAGATGTGGAGGAGAGGTTGGCTCGACACCGGAAGATAGTGGAACCTGAAGTGGTTGGAGAAAGTGACTCCGAGGTAGAAGGAGATCCTTGGCGCATGGAACGAGAAGAGAGCAGTGAAGAAGAGGAAGAAGAGATTGATGAAGAGGAAATAGAACGGCGCCGTGGCATGATGCGCCAAAGAGCACAGGAGAGAAAAAATGAAGAGCTGGAAGTCATGGAGGTGGAAGACGAGGGACGTTCTGGGGAGGAGTCCGAATCAGAGTCTGAGTATGAGGAGTACACAGACAGTGAGGATGAGATGGAGCCTCGCCTTAAGCCAGTCTTCATTCGGAAGAAGGACCGGGTGACGGTTCAAGAACGTGAGGCTGAAGCGTTGAAACAGAAGGAGCTGGAGCAGGAGGCCAAACACATGGCTGAGGAGAGACGCAAGTACACACTCAAGATTGTAGAGGGGGAAACCAAGAAAGAGCTGGAGGAGAACAAGCGGTCTCTGGCTGCCCTGGATGCACTCAATACTGATGATGAAAATGATGAGGAGGAATATGAGGCCTGGAAAGTTCGGGAGTTAAAGAGAATCAAGAGGGACAGAGAAGACAGAGAAGCACTTGAGAAGGAGAAAGCAGAAATTGAACGAATGAGAAACCTAACTGAGGAAGAGAGGCGAGCTGAGCTTCGGGCAAATGGCAAAGTCATTACCAACAAAGCCGTTAAGGGCAAATATAAGTTCCTACAGAAGTACTATCACCGGGGTGCCTTCTTCATGGATGAGGATGAAGAAGTATATAAGAGAGATTTCAGCGCACCTACCCTGGAGGATCATTTCAACAAAACCATTCTTCCCAAAGTCATGCAGGTCAAGAACTTTGGACGCTCTGGTCGTACCAAATACACCCACCTCGTGGATCAAGACACCACCTCCTTTGACTCAGCATGGGGCCAAGAGAGTGCCCAAAATACAAAGTTCTTTAAACAAAAGGCAGCCGGGGTACGAGATGTATTTGAACGGCCATCTGCCAAGAAGCGGAAAACTACTTAGAGTTCAACTACTTGTTCTTCCAGCTGTGGGACACAAGGGGAAATCTCAGCATCTGGTCCTTGATTTGTTTTTACTACTATTCACATGGCCCCTGTATCCAGCCTGCTGAACCTACTGCCATACTTGTGGCACTGGGCAAACCCAGTCTTTGAAAGTACTTTGTGGGGTTTGGACTCATGCCGAGAAGCCCACAAAAAAGCACTGTCCAGGTAGGATTAGAGGCTCCCACTTAGGACTATTTCTGAGAAATCTTGAATGTCATTACTGCTCTGGCTTCCCATATTCACTTGGGACTGTTCCAAGTTTCTTTTTCCAGCTCTGAGCTTGGGTTAGAAACATGGATGGACATGTAAGTGGACAATGTATTATTTCTACCTTACAGGAAGTCTAAAGTCATTGAAAACCTGTTTTGCATTTTTGGGTAAATTTTTCTAGGCAAACATACTTTTTGATCCATTTATGTTCAAGTGTCAAGAAATAAAAAAATCATACACCAAAAAAAAAAAAAAAAAAAAAAAAAAGAAATTCCTGAGGAGGTCATAGCTGAAATGTCTTCAAGGCAAATGCTGACTCAGTAAATAATTACATTTCCTTGTAGAACAAATGCAAATCTATATTAACCTACAGAAATCTCTTTGGCAGTAACAATATTAGTATTAGAACTGTCAAAAGAACTGAGAAAATACATTTGGTGTTAAATAAACATATAGTTAGACACATCGTAGAGGGAAACTCACAGAACCTAACAGGTCATTTGGCAGCAACTCCAGCCCTCTACTAGTGCTGGACAGTTCCTGAGACTAAGTCCAAGAGCTCTCTCTTCCTTCTCTAGCTTTAAATGTTCCAAACTGAAGATGGTGCCACTTCCCAGGAAGAACTTTCCCATAGCTTGTGAGAGGTCATCACTGACAGATTTGTTTCCATCAATTTACTCCAAATTAGCCTGTTGGACAATTCTTTGGCCTGCCTGATGGGTGATGCCTTTTCAGGCACTTGCAGGTAGTTGTCCTGTCTTTGTTTCACTATAAAACATCACAAAGGTCTTGCCTCCTTATCCATGCCCTCAGAGACACGTTTTCATTTTGCAACCTTAAACAAATTGCTTACACGGTGTGTGCTGAAGCACTGTGGAAGCTGAAGACTAAAATTTCACTCTTTGCAAATATGGTCCATTTTGCCTATTCAGGCTTTCTTGAGACATCAGTCCCTCTACCCACTTACTCATTTTCCCTGCAATTCCTTAGAGAGCTGAATTGCCATCTTCAGTAAATTTATTTGAACAAATTCATTACCCTGTTCTCTTCTCCTTCTGCCATCATCCATACTAGTTGATTTGCATAAAGTCTTTTTATTCTCAATTATTCTCTTACTTCTTTTTTTAAACCAAGAGCCCAATTTATAAGGTCTTTATTACTTTAATACTAAATTACAAATTACTTCACCTCACTTTCTGTTCAATGCCAAATGATAAGGGAGAAAACATGAAATGCAATGACAGCCCTATTTAAGCCACATCTAAAAGAAAATTAAAAGTATACTTTGACAGTGTTTTCAGAGATGGGGAGGGGGTAATAAACATAGCCCACAAAATGAACTAACCCACATTACATGGGAATAAAGAGGCCAGTATCATTCTTAACTAAAGCAAGAATAGTTTGTTGTTCAGAGTGCTGGGAGCCAGGAAAAAACTACTTTCAGTGATGAATAAAGACTTTAACTCTTATATGGAGAGGACCAGAGGTATGATTTTAAGATAGTAAGGTTGAAAATTCTCTGGCAGTCCAGTGGTTAGGACTCCATGCTTCCACTACAGGGGACATGGGTTTAATCGCTGATAGGGGAACTAAGATCCTGCATGCTGAGCCACCAAATACATAAATAAAATAGGGTGGTTTGTCTCATTACACCTTGATCCCCTTGTAAAATCCCTTCATTCTTACTTCCTTCTTTCTAAACATGTTTGCAGAGTTCAAAATCCTTATGGTTTCTACCAATGCTGAACAAAAAAAATATAGACTCTTCATGATAAAGGCAAACAGAATACAAAATAAATTTAATCTATGAAGTTACACAAAATATATAGTTTGACACATATTATACACTATTATATACTCACTCCTCTTGCATTCTTCATGTTACATCTGTGATCCTGTTCTTTTAGCAGGATGAGAATAGTCAACATTAGTTCACCATGGCTTCTCTGACTCAACTTTGCTGGCCAATGACTGACTACAATGAGAATGACAATAATGGTGACAATAATAACAAAGAATGTGAACTGAGCACTTATTGAGCTAAGTGCTTCAGTGGCCACAGCAATTGGGGAAATACAAACTATTATTTTTCCTGTTTTACAGATGAGGACACTAGGGTGCAGAGGGGTTAAATTATCTTCATAAGGACAAATATCTACAAATACATTTATAGAGGGGCTTGAATTCAAACCCAAACAATCCAACTCTAAAGCCTAAATGCTTCACTGCTCCCCTGGTGAAGTTACAGGCAAATTTCTCAAATAATGAAAAGCACGTACTGACTTACATTTTCTAAGGCACCTGGAAGTTATATCTCCTTATTAAATAATGTTGTGTGAGGTTTTCCACAATGTTAAGAGAGCTAGAAATATAGTAAAAAAAACTACAATGCAATTTGTATATGAAGTTGGGATAAAATTAACCAAAGTTCAGAAAAAGCTAAAAATATTCAGACAATATAAGCACGTCCACAAGGGAAGTTATAGACATTCCTTAGCACCAAATCCACTCAAGTTATCAATGGACAACATGGATGTAAAAGTTCAAGGCCTACAATAAAAACTGACCTCTGGAAAGTGGTAAATTTGCCACTTTGGATAGATCTTTGAAAGGCTGAGTAAATCACCCAGTCCAAAGTTCTGCTTATTGATTTAAGACATATGCAAATGTCCCATTTCAATTAGGGAGACTGATCCCCTCTTCACCATCATCATCTTGAAGAAGTGGCAGTACTAAGCAAGAGAACAAAAGCCTAGACTCTCCCTCTTTAAGGTTCTGAACCCTATCCAGACCCCTTCATGGAGCAGACAGATACTTAAAAAAGATAGTCCTGATATTGTAAGCCCTTGCAAATACTCTGAACATGAGTTTGCCTCTTGTCTGACCAGGCAAATGTTGTGACTCTCCTTATGCTTTCTGAACATTATATCCTTAGGACACTAGAGCTGAGGCCAATCTTAAACAGTAACAACCCTTCATTTTTTATCTTATGTCTTATTTCCCCACAATCAATTAGGCAACTGCCCAATATTAGAAAATGCACCACTTTAGCCATCAGTGACGGGTGGTCCAGTAGTTAAAGATCCAGCTTGCGAAGCAAGGGACACTGTTCGATCCCTGGTTTGGGAAGATCCCATATGCCACGGAGAAACTAAGCCCATGCACCAGAACTATTGAGCCCATATGCTGCAACTGCTGAAGGCTGTGTGCCCTAGACCCTGGGCTTTATGACAAGAGAAGCCACGGCAATGAGAAGACTGCACACTGCAGTGAAGAGTAGCCCCTGCTCTCCACAACTAGAGAAAGCCCATGTACAGCAACAAACACTCACCATCGCCAATAAATAAATCTTTATAAGGGGTGTCCCTTTACCAAATGTATACAATGCACTCATCTTCTGATTAGCATTTATAGCTTAGGTTTATTTAGTGTATCATTTTGAGGAGAAGATACCAAACAACAGAATAGAGTTTGCAAATACCAGTTAATTAAAAAGCTAGGGCAGCAAACAAATAGTGTAGGAATGAAGTTATGGAACAATATAGTGAGATGCTTCTCGGACACTGTTTGCTGATAACTGAAGTTCTGCATAAGTCAAGCTGATCTTTGATCCTGTCCAAAGGAACTTTTTGCTAAAAATACCTAAAACAATTTGGTTTTACTTTTACCATCAATGATCCACTTCCAATACATGGACCTTAAGACACATATTATTAAAATAGCTGCAGTATTTTTGAAACCTCTCCATTTTTAAAAATATCTGTCAATTCTCTCTAGAGCCATCCAGCAAAATCAAATAGAATCATTACAATTAGTATATTGGAGTAGCAGGGAGCAGAATAATTCCACAAAGTAGTAACGGCAGGTTTTTATGACTTCAGCTAGAGCTGAGTACACTGGAATATGAGGCTACTACTCTTCCCTCTACACATTTGAAAGTTTAAATAGTAGTAGTTTTATTTTCCCTGCAGGTCATTTAGTCAACCCCCTCTAGGCATCAATACACAGGACAGCTTTTGGTTTTCAGTACACTCCTTTCCTTTATTCTTCACGGCTGCCCACTTCCACTCTCCTTTCTAGCCCTGAACTAATACCAGGTTAATATATGGTGATCTGAACTAACCTTATTAGAGACAGCAAAATAAATGCCATTTTCAAAACAAGGAAACCAACTCTAGATAGGACAACATTGCCTTTTATTTAAGGTGCATATTCCCTCTACTGTTTGGCAAAAACATTCATTTCCAGAGGCTTTTTCTAGTCATAGTTGCAGCGGTGTTGTTCAAAGTTTATTGGGCTGGGAACACACAAGGTTACCTTTTCAACCTTTCTAATTTTTATTGGATTCTAAGCTCCTACATCTTGGCCCGCGGGCATTTTCATTGATAAAGCCCTCCTACCTTCTAGTCCAACAAAGACCAAAGACTTTGGATATGAATTTTTTAAAGTAACCACTGGAGAAGAGGCTTCAATTGTATTGGCCCAACTGGCAATCTGTGGAAGGCCACACGAATTGCTCAGAGATAACGCCCTGCCTTTCACCTCGCGGTCACCAGTTTGAGTCAAGCAGAGATTAACGGTGTCCAACGGTTGTTATCATCTGGTGATGGCTTGGGAGCTGATACGAAATAAATTGCTAGTATCTTGCGTCTACTTGCCTGAGGTCGCCCAGTTCAGGCTATTTGATGGACCAGATCCAAATCTTAGCTGCAATGGTTCCTCTAAATGGAAGCCTCTGTGCAAAGATCAAATGCTAAAAAAACCGTAGATTATACTTCTTCTTGCATTAATGGAAGATATCCTCTCAGACAAAGTTTGAAGTAAGCTGGGGAGTTCTAAGTGGGGAAAGTGGGCAAGATCTGCTATTCCAGACGAAAGGCCTCTAAGTATTTAATTTAAATTCTATCCTTGATCCCCTAGAGGTGATTATACCATCTGATCTTGAATTCCTCTCCTGGATAGTATAGTCATGCCCTCCTTCTGACTCAGTCAGAAGGTCCTACACCTCCCTTATCTATTGTTTTGTCCATGTTTGACAGTTGTCAAGCTTGAAAATGAAAAACTTTTCAACAGAAAAAATTGGGAACCTGGGCATGGTTGGAATATGCACACACATTTATGTATTTGCAGAGAGATGGGCATGAGTTTGAGCAAGCTCTGGGAGTTGGTGATGGACCAGGAACCTTGGCGTGCTGCAATCCATGGTGTCACAAAGAGTCAGATACAACTGAGCAACTGAACTGGCTGACTGAGAGAGAGAAAGACAAAGAACAAATTAACATTAAATTTCCTGAAATATTTAATCAGAGTCAGAAAATATCTTATTATTGTTGATTGTTTTGATTAAAAAGGCTTTTGGATCTGAATCATTAAAATATTTGCTTACATTTTCTACTTGACATCTCATGCAAAATACTATTAGAATAAATCTTGTCTACTTCATTCATTAATTTAATGTGTTATACATAAACAGACGCATGAACAATAATTCAAACTGGGCCTAACTAGGTAGAGTTTAGAAATAAAAGGGACTTTTAAGATTATTTTGTTTAAAGAAAATTAAAGGTTTCTAAAAGTTAAGGGTAGATTCAAATTTTACAAGACTGTCACCTTTTTTGTTACCAAGTTTACTCTTCATTCACAACCTATAAAAACCAATGGCTCTTAATTTGGAGTTTTTACAAACCCTTTTGGGTTTCCCAGTTGACTCAGTGGTAAAGAGTCCACCTGTTAAGCAAGAGACACAGTGTCCATTCGTGGGTTGGAGGAAGTCAACCCACTCCAGGATTCTTGCCTGGGAAATCCCAAGGATAGAAGAGCCTGATGGGCTACAGTCCACTGGCTCACAAAAGAGTTGGAAACATGACTTAGCAACTAAACAACAACAAACCCTTCTGTGAATCTGGTGAAAGCTATAGATCTTCTGCCCAGGAATAAAAAAAAAAAGAAGTTAACACACAAACCAAAGAAATTTTTGTACAATTGAGTTAATTTACTTATCCTCTAAAATCTATTCACAAACAACCATCCCCAAAAGGATACCTGAAACACAGGGATAAGAATTTCTGAAGGGACTTTCCTGGTGGTCCAGTGGCTGAGACTCTGCTCCCAATGCAGAACGCCCAGATTCAATCCCTGGTCAGGGAATTATATCCCACATACTGCAACTAAGACCTGGTCCAGGCAAATAAATAAATATTTTTTAAAAAGAATTTCTGAAAAAGATATCATCTCAGACAACTTCAAGTAAGAGTACATACTTTTCATCTTTATCAATAAATATGAAGAAAAGCAAAAAAAGAGAGAGAGAAAGAAAGCAATGTGCTCTCTTAAAATGGGCAGAAATCAAGATTATTGGTTTAATCAGGCCAATTATTTGTCCTTGAAAATGGTGAATACACATTTGTATCAAGTTTTCCATGTCTTCTCGATCTCAAAATTAGAGAGCCTTAGAGTATGTCCAATTTTAAGACCAAACAAGGCCATGATTTTGCTAAAAGTTAATTATCAAACAGACTGAGTCTTTGTTAGCCTTCTAAAACTTGAAGTGCCCAACTCAGACTAAAAAACTGTTGTTGTTTAGTCGGTAGGTCCTGTCTGACTCTTACAACCCCATGAACTGTAGCTGGCCAAGCTCCTCTGTCCATGGGATTTTCCAGGTAAGAATACTGGAGTGGGTTGCCATTTCCTTCTTCCAAATTAAAAATAGAATCCACTTAATAAGCAAGATCTACTGAAAAATAAATTTCAATTAGAGACTTGGATTAATTTAAATTCTAAAATGTGATTATTTCCAAAATAACCTAATTTCACTTTAGACATATATGTATTATACATGTATATATGTGTAATTTCTATATTACACATATAAATATATATAAGTGCCCCAAATATCTGCCTACCATTAAAAAAAAAAATCCTGACCACTTCCACAGCAGTAAAAATGGCTGAAATCCCTAACCAAACATAACTCAAAAGTTATACAATTTTTTTAGATTAGTGGCCAAGAAGGACTCGGGGGAGTCCTTTACATGTGCATCCTTAGTCTTCACAGCTATCTCAAAATTCATTTTAGACGATTTTGTCAGTCACTCGTCAAAACGTACCCTAGCGCCCTAGCACGAAGTCGCCACTCCACTCACCAGCTGGCAAAGCCGCAAGTTGGAACCAGAAGCTCCTGCCAGCCGGCTGCCCATGCTCTCGGGGCTCGGGTGGGTGCACTTCCTTGGGGACCCCGGGATGGCGCCGGCTGTACCTCGCTGCCCTGCACACTCGGTTCCGGCTCCTAGCTCAGGCCAGGTGCGGTGGGCAGGGGTTATGCCAGGCCGCGAGTTCTAAGGACAAGCCTATTTCAGTTCTTGCAGCTTTCACCACAAGAAGCTTGAGGGAGGAAGCTTGGACTTCGGAGCCCGCCCAGCGTGGGGCTGTGGTCAAGGCACGAGGCGAGAAGAGCGCCCCTGACGTAAGGACGGCGAGGGGCGGGGCAATGATTTTGATGGGTCAACGGCCACGTGGGCGCAGAGACTTCAGCTGCCATTTGTGTGGCATGCGCCCTTGACTGAGGGGAATCTCCCGACGCCCTTACATCAGACCCCCATCAGATCCTCGTAAGGACCATGGATGCTGTTGGAGAAGGAAGAGCACACGGATCGCGGGCTCCTGGGTCTTCCCCGCTTCCGCGAGGAGGCACAATGCCCTGTGGACCAAGCCTCGCCTCTGCCAGGTGGGTGTGACCCACAGTCTACCGCTCCGCAGGGGACCCGGCGGCACCACGTGTGACCTGGAGCATGGCTGCGGCGCTGTGGGTTCGAGGCCCACTTCCGGGGCTGGTGGCCGTCGGCTGCATGGGTTGCGGGGGGCGGGGGTACTCTCTTGGCCTCGCCAAATGACCTTAGCCTGGGGACGGGGCGCGGGCAGCGGAGGCCCCTGGGGCGATGCCCGGGTGTACTTTGCAGCCCCTGAAGGCCCTGCTTTCTTGCGGTCTTCCGCCTAGTTTGCGGGGTGAAAGGTGGGGCTGGAGAGTGGGAACGCGGTGCACTGGCCACATTTTTTCGTTGAAACCCGAGAACCCCCTCCCTCCCTGGCGCCGCGGCCGCTGCCAGGGCGTCCTTAGCGCCGTCGGCTGCTCGCGTCCTGGCCGGAAGGCTTTCCCGCGGGCTGCAGGAGAAGAGGGGAGCTCCGCGAGTGTTCGGGACGCCGCAGGCCTTGTCGAAGCTAGCCAGGCGGCCTCTTCACAGGCTCTGCTCTGAGGCGGCGCGAAGAGTCCCGCGGAGGAAGCCCCAGATTTAGGGCAAAGCCACAACTCAGGCAAGGCCCTCGATTTGTCCCGGCCACTGCTTTTCTGGCTTCGCTCCCTTAAAAGCCGGGATGGGAGGGGCAATGGCTGGCGACCCGCCCCTCTTAACTTCTGAGGGTGACCTAACGCCTCCAGGCAAGTTTTCCCCTCTAGTTTCCAGAGCACTATGCGGTAGTTAAATACAGTAAATGAAGAACACAGAAGACTCTCTCTCCGCTCTGCGGAAGAACGCTTCTTAAGAGCATCGCAGCTAAGAAGAGGTTTGGCTGTAAGCTGATAATCAGGTAGCTGTGGTCGGACATCCACTCCAGAACCTCGCTGCTCAGGGGCCATGTTATCACACACGACGTCCATTAGGCCCAGTAATCCGCTATCAACGCATTTTAGAGCCATTTGAATGTTAAGGCGATTTTTATTAATGGCCCAGGAGCCTAAAATGTGACTATTGGCTCTAGGAACAGATTTTAACAACTGGAGGCTGCTATGAGTGATTTTCAGAGTAGCTTGAGGCCTCTGGAGATTCCAGTTGAGAGACTGGAGGCAGGGCCTAAGGGGGAGACTTCACTCCACCCAATCTCTGTCTCTATGGGACATTTTCTGGCCTTTAACTCGGGGACCAGGGCTGGAGGGTGAACAGACCCGCAGGGTGCAAAGTCTACTGCTTCTGTGGAATTTGCTGGTCCCATCATGGGCAGTTCAAAGGGGAAAAACAAAAAGGCAATAGTATAGCTGCTAAACATTCTCATCTGATTTTTCAAGTCTTCTGCCAGAAAGGTTTTCCAGTAATGTCAAGTAGGCTAATAAGCCTACTTTTACCCAAAATACCACATTCCCACTCCTAAGTAGGCAAATTAAGTCTAGGACACTGGAGAGGTGGACAGAGGATCCCATTTGATTCTGGGATAGCTTTTTTCCCCCTTGTGGTACTGAAACAGAAGTGAATTCAAACTTTGGCCTCTTAATATTATATTTGCTATGGCATTCTTTTTTCCCCCTTTGTTGTTGTTTTCCTTCCACTGAGAATTGAAGGTAAAGGATGGGGAAGATTAAGGAATAAAAGTGAGTCACAGACCTCATGCAGTTCGACTTTCCCTCTAGGAGAAAAACAAAATTCGAAGCTGACCCTCCCCCTAGTGATAGCCTGGCCTCTCTGGCACCTGCAGTTATTTTGACCAAATGGGTTGGACTTGGTAGGGCCCCTTTATTTGAATTTGCTTATTGTTTGTTTGCAGTCAACAGCGGGTTGGTTTTTAAATATAAAGCACAGTGCTTGCAAGAGAGGAAGTCTGGCTAATTCTCTTTAGAACTGGGGGCACCTCCCTGGCTTGTGGGGACCACTGAATAGGGGAAGGCCTTTTAAATGCATGCCTGCTTCCTTCTCCTCTACAGCCATTTCCCCATACAAAAGCTTCCTCTAGCCCTGTGATGGGTTCCGTTTCCTTCGAACTGCTTCCACCAGAAAAACTGCCCTTTACAATGTCGAAATTTCATTTTAATCAGGTTAAAACTGAAAACCCACTTATTATTTTAAGGCCTCGTGTTGCTATTAACAGGCAGTTTAGAAGAGATGCTTCAAGCAATGGTATACAATGTGTCTCAATGCACCAGGAGCGCTATGGTTTCACATGTAGTGTTAATTCTGTCCGAGACAAATCCCATAATCTGTGCCGTTTCAGAGCCTAATACGGAAAAACATCGGGGTGGGTTTTGTTTGGGGTTTTGCTCTCTCCATCCCAGGGGAACGTCCCAGGGGCTCCCCATCTTTTGTATCATGCTAACCTAAGGGCGCAAATGGGGCGACTGGAGGGATCAGGTTTTATCAGGGCACGCTGCGCTGACAGGGTTCTGGCCGTTGAAGAGAGGAAAAAGAAGTGTTCAAGACTCTGGTCGCAGATCTGGGCATGCAGATGCGTGACGGGGGGCGTGGACCCTTTGTGGTACCAGACAGCTGTTCTGTGTAAAGGTTTTGGAGGAAGGCGTGCAGCAAGCCGGGGTCAGGGCTGCACCTGACCCTGCATCTCCGCATTTTGGTTATTTTCTAAGACTTCAGCTTCCATTTGTGTGGGATGCGCCTGTCTCCGGCCCGATTCCTTTGTGTTTCTCCTTTGCATGATTAAAACACGCCTCTGTATGCGATAAACCACCACCTCACACTGGAACGCCTGGTTTTGGGTTACAGCTTTGTCGGGTAACAGCAGTGAGGTTTTCAAGCGGGTGTTAGTTAGATGCGGGTTCAAACCTGCGGTGCGCGCCGCCGGGGCCGGTCGCCCGAGCGCCCGCTTCTGGTTAAGTGGAGGCGGGAGCCGCACTGCGGCCCTGGCTGCAGGTAACCGGAACGGGCCATCCGGAGCTGTCCGGGACGCCCGACGCAAGGCTTTCTTCTCCCAGAACTGGCCTCCGGCCTTAAGGGCACTTGAGTGCTGCGCCGGGTCTAAAAAGGAAGTCAGGGTATCTGGTTTAAAGACAAAATCTAAAAACGTCGGAGAAAAGGATTGCACCAAGGGTAACCGCGAGTCCCGCAGGCTCCCCCTTAAAAAGCTCAGCTCAGAGCCGAGGAGCCCCAGGCAGGGCAGAACTCACCCAGACCCATTAGCCCAAGCCCCAGACTTTCCTGAAGGATCCCTGGGGCCCCAGGCAGGCTCAGCTGGACCCCACCTAGGCGCCACGTCTGCGCAGGACACCGGAGGCCCAAGGCCTCCGGCGGGAGTCCCCGCTGTGGCGGCGGCGGCGGCCTCGCCCTTCACCGGCAGTGGGAGACCCAGCCGTCTGCGGTGCTTCCTCCCAGGGAGGGGGCGAGGACGGCAAGAGGCCGAGGGCCCCCGCCGCGCCGTCTTCTCCTAGTTGGCCCCCGCTCCCGGGTCCCGCAGGCCCAGATCGCCCTCTTCTCCTTCGGCCTTGGCTTCCGTTCCTTCTAGCTCCGGGCGTTCGTCTCCTGGCCTGGCCACACACACGCACCCCCGAAGTCCGTCCGGCCCCCCGAACTCAGCCAGGTCGTGAAGTCACGGGCCAGGTGCGCCCAGGCCCACGGCTGACCCCGAAGCCTGCCCTCAGGTCTCAAGCAGGCCGTGCTCCTCCCGGCGCCGGCGGCCCACGAGTCTCCCCGCAGCCCACAGCGCCCGGAGCCGCGAGGGACCGTGCGGTGGGCTGCGGCTGGGTCGAGGTTGCGACCAGAGCCGGAGCCAGCCCAGAAAGAGGGGAAGCCGGAGGACAAGCGCCCCAAAGGCTGCCCCAGCCCGGCCTGCAGGGCCGAGCGGGGCCCAGAGGGCGGCGCCAGCCTGGAGAGCCACTTGGACCACGGGCCCGGGGGACAGAGATGGGAGTGCTCTTCCCGGTTAACTCCGATCGGGCCATCGAGACTTAGAAACCGCAGCCCTGAAAACTCGCCGTGGACTAGGTCTAGTGCCGCCTCGCCCGCACCTCGGCGCCAAGTCCTCGGGGTCCCGCGCGGGCCTCCCGGGCTGAGGGTGGGCAGAGCCGCAGGAAAGGCGAGATTAGAGGGAAGAGATGGGAGGGGAGGTGGAGGAAACCGACCATTATCTCAAACTCCGACGTTTCGAAAGCCGGAACTTAATTGACTTGATTGGATTTCTCTTCTTATCTTTGAAGGGGCGAAACACTCCCAAGGTGAAATACAAAGGGCCCAGAATCTTTGCGGGAAAGATAAAGGTTTGGGACAACAGATCTTTGTAAAGCAAACTAGCCTACCCTCACCTGCACTCCTGAAAACGAAGATTACATCAACGTTCAAGTCTTTGTTGGTCGCCAGATAGTTGAAATAGCTCCCTGACGCCTGTGGAGGATGGCATCGTTTCGGTACCAACTTAATAAAATTAAGCCAGGTCTTGGCTGGGCGCGGTGGCCAGAACTCTGGACGAAGGAGCCCCGCGCTAGCTTCCCGCCTCCCTGACCCTCCCTCTCTTGCCTGTGGTCATGGGGAATTCATTTCTACTTCACCGTCAATTCAAACGGATTTAACTCCGTGGTCTGTTAAACGGAGTTGTGCAAAGGTGATGGAAAAATTAGTTTCAGAGGGGGCTCAGCGCCTTTTTCTGATGTCCTCCTTTTAAAATACCGGGAGAGAAACCCAACTGCAGTTATTTGCCGAGTACTCCGCTGTTTTGTCATTATTGTTTTTGTAGAGAGAGTGCTCTTTTCTGTCCCTTTGTGGAGCATTCTGGAAACCTAAGGCAGTGTGAGAAGTGATTTTGGGTCTGCTTTACTGCTGCATGAGAAAATCTGGGAGAATAAGACCCAGAATCTGGACTTTAAAGGAAAGATTCATGCTGGTGTCTTCTCCCCACCCCAATCTCACTCCAGTGTAAACTATGGTAGGGTGAATATTATCAATAAGAACTGGAAAATCTTGCCATTAAGTTGTGCCTCACTTGTTGACTGTAAACTATTCCATTTCCTTTAGCAGCAAAACAAAAACAATTATTAGACAAGATTATATAGGGTTCAAGAGAGCATGCACAGTCAGGGAAAATTAGCCGGAAAACAAAATGGTTGCAACTGCTAATGTTCATTTTAAAAAGTTACAATCAAGAGTTACTTCATTTTGGTCAAATTTAAGAGCATAAGGAGTGTAAAATGAAATTAAATATTGCTTTTACCTGAGGAGCACCATAATCATTGGCCCGTTTGTCTTTTCTCATGGTTAGTTTACAAAATGCAGGTATAACCAGAAGGGACCTTTTTTTTTTTTTCTCCCTTAGCACTTTCTTAAAAAAAAAAAAAAAAAAAAAAAAAAAAAAAGACCAGAATGCCTTATGTTCAAGTACTGAAATTATACGTTTTAAAACTTTTCTGAAACTCTTTTGTTCAGAAATCATTTCTGCCTGAATTGCTTTCAGATTCTGATTACATTCCGTCTCATGTTTACCTCAGATTTTTTTGGAACTTAAAAAAAAAATCCCTTAATCAAATAAGAGAATAGAAACAAGGGATTCTTGTCATTCACGTTTTCTCTGAGGTACTACAGTTTGTCACTTCTTGCTTAAAAAATTGATCTATGTTAAGACATACTAGTAAGGTACCTAAGAAATCATTAGGGTATCTGGCAGGGAGGGAAAAGCAAGGAGTGGTTTTGATTGTTTGGCTCTCTATATTCAACTTCAGAGCAGTATTAATGAAAGTCACAAAAAGTTTACATACCAATCATTCATATCTTAGTCATTCATATTTAGCACCCCCCCAATTGAAAAAAAAAAAAACCAATGTTTGTTAATTCCCTCTCTGATCCAAGAGAGGAGTGGCTGAATGTGGGCTTCTCATTCACAAATAATGGTATAAAATTAAGCGGGACCCAATGTTGTGCTAGAACCATTTTAATATAATTATACATATCTGCCAAATCAGGAAGAAAGGTTTATGCATATATAACTTTTCCAGTTAACATCTGCAAGCATAAACAATGATGATCTCAGCTTATAAATTCATCAGGGTCAGAGCAATTGACCAATGTCTCTTTACTGCTAGGTTTACCAACAGTAAATTACATGATGAATTAGTGTCCTTTTCTCTTCTCTTACTCTCCTTGTCCAGAGACATTTTGTTGTAAAGTTTTCAGTGCAGCTCACCTCCAGCCAAAGGTAATCTTTTTAGATAAGTACTCAGTTGCTCTGAATTTACTTATAATTATAACCTATTTAATCACAGAAGAACCCCTGCAGAGGTGGAGTTCAAGGTTGCATACAATAACAGGAGATCACAGTTTTGAAGTCTAGCACAGATTAAAAACCACAGATGTACCATTTATATAAGACACACACTGATTGTCTCTTAAACTACATATTGACTCCTTATGAACATTATTTTTTAAATAAAGTAGTGCATCTAGGACAATCAGTCGCACAATTCACACAGCCCTGAAAAGTTTTTCAGTGCCAACTACCAGTTGGTCATGAAACGTGAGTGAGCTTGAGACACTGTCCATTCCTAAGATTCAACCAAGGATTGGCTAAAACATTGGAACACCTCTGCTTAAGAAAGCTATGTCCTTCCCTCCTTCCCCTCACAATTTAGTTCTGCTTGTTTATTTTTGGTGGTATTTGGTTGCACATGGCTAGAATGCTTTCGATCACTTTGTGAATCAGGAAAACCAATGATCTAAAACTATAACAGGATCTTAAGTATTAAGTAGATTGGTTTGTCCATTTCAGGTAGCTGGTTGGTAGGCCCCTCTAAGGCCTTTCATTTTCCTTCTATGCCTCCCAGGACATTGATCAGAAGATGAGTCTGAACATCATACCATCTAACTCTTTTAACCAATGCCTGGCTAAAACTGGAATGTCCAGCCCAGTATACTTAAAAATCACCCACAAAAAGAGGTTCTACAGGTCTTCACAAAACCTGGAATTTCCACGAAGATGTCTGATCTTTATAATCCAAGCAGTCAGCATTGAAGTTAAGCTTCCAGGAGGCAGTTTGGTCCTTATAATCCAAGCAATCAGTAGTTGAGTTAAAACCCAAGCTTGAAGCTCCATATCCCTGGGTGGAAAGAGAAGCTGGGGACTGATTGAGATGGCTGGTGACTGCATTGGTACCCATGGGACTGAGTGTGGTCCCTGGTCCAGGAAGCTGGTGATGCATAGGGGTCAAATAAGATCCACAGTCCATGCCCCCAAAGTAGGAAGTTGAGCCAGCATATCCTTGACTATAACCTGAAGCCTGAGTATAGGTCATGGGATAGGACCTCTGCATGCAGGAAGAGGAGGTGGACAGGGGATCTGACAGTGGGGAGATGGAAGCTGGGCTCCAGATAGACACAGGAGCACTGCTGCTGGAAATGGCTGGGACTGAGGTGCTAGAGGGGGGAGTGAATTGGCCACTTGTTCCACTCTCTGAACTCACTTCCCGGGCAGGAGATGTCTTCTTTTTGGCAGGTCTCACTTTGTTTTGACCTCCATTCTGCTGTTGCTGCTGCTGTTGGCGGCACTTAGCTCTTCGATTCTTAAACCATACCTTGAAAGGGAAAGAAACTTCTTTAACATGGTTTTAGTAATTCCTTAAGGAAAAGAGTGGCTCCCAGATTATAAATCTGTCCTAGGTGGACAGATATGCTCCTGGAATTATAAGAAAATCAGGGAGGCTCTATCTAAAAGCACTTGACCCTGCTTTACTCCCAGCTCAGAACAGTAACATTTAAGATAATCACCCAAATCATACAGCTGAAAACTCTCCCCATCACTTTCCTATCTCTTATTTCCCTTCAAATACACACATAAATGTAGACCTAGCTGCATTTTGGAACACTCTCACAATGGAATAGAACGTATTTGTGTCTTTTGAATGAGAACATAGGAGAAATGAGGTAAAACAATTCTTGTGTTACATGCCAACAAGAACAGCCTAAATTCAAACACTTTATGGTCTTCAAATTCAAACACTTATGCTATCTTCCAGGTAGCAACCACTATTATGAAGGCTGGTCCCATCACTTTACTTTTTGTCTCTCCTAGAAATATTCATAAAAGAAAGCTCTCAGGAGAAATGATCCTGTTGAGGAAGGTCTGAAAGTCACTATTTGCCAAAACCTTCCTTATAGTAAGTGGAGTGAATTGTATGTACTCTGTTTTGAACTCAAAACCAAACTTCTCTTCTAGTCTCAAGTCTGAGACTGAGGCTTTTCCTTCAGGGTAGTGCCACTTGACACATAAATTGTTTCCTGTGTTGTGTTCATTGGCTTGTCACCGCTGTGTATAATTTTCAAAATTCTCTTTACCAGCCTTTTTCATGTTCTGCAATGAAGGAGCTGTGTTTGGTGTGCAAGTGGGGTTTATCAGGGAAACTATGGGCATTTTTTGGGCAGAAGTTTTTAGTTGTCTTCTTGAGTGAGCTCTCAATATTGGCATCTTAACTGTGATGATAATGCTATAATGCTGAGCACATACCACGAGGCATTCAGAGCCATTTCTTTTCTTTCAGTGAAAACTTTAGTTCAAGCCTCACAGGTGCTAAAACTTCCTCTATCATACTTTGAAAGAGTCTCTTTTTGGTCTGTTGCTCATGCTCATGTGTCCTAGCCGAAGGGTGGTCCGAAGTGTGTATGTGGTTTAAGTGCTCAACATTCTTCCCAGAGAACTCTACATGGGACTTGCATTCAGGAAGTTGGGAGCTCATTTTCCTCTCCACCTTAAGGTCAAGTTAAGGGGGAAAAAGGGGGGGAGGTAGTTATCACAGGGATATCATGTTGATATTTTATCTGCAGAATGGCTAAGACCTAGCAAATTCTGTTCAATCCATAAGAAGTCAAAGAAAACACTCCTATTGTGTAATTCTTCTACCACCAAACTGACATGTGACCTTGAGCAGACCATTTACTCTACTTCTTCATTGTAAAAATATTGGAACTATCCAGGAGCTAAGCTTCTTTTACCCCTAAAAGTAGATGAGAATTGGGGTTGGGGGAGAGGTGGATTTCCAATAGAGGAAGGGAAGTTTTAAAATACTATGTGACTCTCCTTGAATCCAAGGGTTCTAGGACTAGGCTTTATCATCACAGCTAAATCACCCTTCTTACCTTGCAGCCTAGGCTGGAAGACCCTTGGTTATAGGATTGGGTGGGGGTGGAAGGACAAAAAGGAGTAGGAGGAGGGGACCTTAAGAGACAAGTTCACTGGCTTCAGATGGAGCCGGTTAGTTGCAAACCTTCCTTTGGTCCTTTCCGAGACCTGGAACTCTCCTAGGTCCTCCACACACACAGTACTGGGGGTGGGGTGGGGTGGGGGGGTGTCACGGTCAGGAAAGACGGTTCTGTCTACATCTGCCCTACCTGTACCCTAGACTCAGGCAAGTTGATTTTCAGCGCCACCTCCTCCCGCATGAAGATGTCTGGGTATCGGGTCTTAGCAAACAGTGCTTCCAGCACATCTAGCTGCGCTCGGGTGAACGTCGTCCTCTCCCGCCGCTGTTTCCGAGGGGTGGCTGCGGGACAAGAAGCCCAGGGCCCTTTAGGGTGGGGGAGCAGTTTCTCAGTCATAGGGGTCTCTGTGGGTGTCCGACTCTCCCCACCCCCACACCTCAGCACTCCCCGGGTCCTCTGCATCCGCTCAGCCCGGACGCTACCCGTGTTCTCCCCACCCCCTCCCCGCCCTCGGCTCCTCCGGCCTACAAGGCCCCTTCCAGGGGAGACCCCACTCCCCCTGACGTCGGAGATCGCTCCAGTCAGAGCGTCCCTTCGAAAGCAAACAAAACAAATGAAATAAAAGACAAAAAACAAGAACCCTCCAAAATCAGCCCCTAAACCACAACACAAAAACTCCATTCTCCCAAGTCAAAGGATCCTCTAGGACCGGCAGCTCAAATTGATGGGGCCTTTGTTCCTCCATCTTTAAAATGGGGGCACATTTCACTTCATACTTCTCCTTCTACCACTTTACAAAACAGATCTGATCAGAAAGGAAAACACTCGCACCCCGGATAAATCACACCTCTAGGGATTAGAGATGAAGGGCCTGGAGGTCAGAAGAGATGCCGGAGGTTTGGCGGGGAGAATTTATCAGGACCTCGACTTCGCCAAGAGGGCACTTCGGAGGAACTGGACTTCGAGGTACGGGCAGGGGCGTCTCGCCCAAATGACAAGGACAGTAGCCTTCTTTGCCCCAGTCCAATGTATGTCCCCATTCACTCCAAATAAAAAGATACGATTTTCTGAAAACGTTGTAGATCCAGCTACACCCTTTTCCCCAGCCCCTGCCCTCTCCTCCACCAATAAATGCCCTGTGGCTTTGAGCTGTTGCTTGGAAGAAAAACCCTGTGGAGACCTCTCCTGGAGCTGGGGCGGGGACGACGTGACCCTCCACCCCAGTGCTCCGGGGGAAAGGGTGTTATAACCCCGCGAAGCAGCCCTGGGGAAGGAGAGGGCAAGAGTGCCGCGGGGCTCACTTACCCGGGTAGCCCACCGAAGGGTGCAGCAAGTCCATGCCCGAAGTGGTCAGACTCAGCCCATTGACTGCATAAGGCGGTTGCTTAAGATAAGACATCATGCTAAGGTTGTTTGGAGGCGCAAACTCAGCCCAAATCCGGGGGACCCAGCCGGAAGGTCTTGCTTCGCCCGGGTTGGACAGATTCAGAGTCCTTGGTGGGTGGGTTTGGAGTGGTGGAACTAAGGCAAAGTAAACAAACAAACAGAGGTGCTGGTTTACCGCTTCGTAGGATGCAGCTCTTCCACGTTCCACCACTGACTTAAAAAAGCCCGAGGTACCCAAGGCAGAGGTTTATAAAGGACTTGCAGAGCACCCCTGCCGCCCCCACCCCCAGCTGCCCTGGAACTAGAGGAGATGGAGAGAGACCAGATAAACCTGTCTTCCCCACCCCCCAGCCAAAACTTTAAAAAAAAGAAAGAAAAAAGACCCGAAGAAAGCAATTACAATCTGCCTCCCCCCGCCCCCCAACAAAACCCCACGCCTCCAAATGCTCACATTGCATTCCTATCCCTACATTTGCATAGGACTCCTTGGCTGGCACTAGCTAATTGTCTCAAACAAAACTTGATTGGGGCCATTTGCAGAGACAAAGAACTCTTTGGCTAAATAAATAATGCTGATAACAAAGGCCATTGGTGAGAAACAAAGAAACAATTCAAGAAATCTACCTCTCCCCAGACTGTTGCCTTTCCAAGGCAGATTTTAATTATCTTAGTTTTTTACCACTTTCAACTGCTGCGAACCTAAAATGTCAGTGCATTTAACATCTAAAATACCAACTTGCTGAACGGCAAACTTGAGAAAACTGCTCAACCACTATTATTCCACATTTGAAGTCATTTCCAGTAATCATTTTCACCTAATTAGTAGTCTGGGTAATTAGATTTCGAGGTAAGTAACAGATTTATTAGGGTTTTGGAGAACCTTGATTATATGTGTCTAAAGAACTCAAGCTAAACAAACAAGTATTTAACTTTTAATCGACACCCATCAAATATTTAAAGGTAGTGCAAAGAAAGTCTTCAAGTTTGGCACAGGGTTTGCAAGAAACTCTGAAGTAAAGTTAGAATCCCACCAATCAGATAATGACAGGCTCCCACATTTGCAAGTAGAAAGGGTGCGCATTTGTAGTGCAAGCCGCTCCCATGTTGATTTTGATGTGTGGAGTCTGCTGATCCCACAGGAGGCAAATTTTCCAACATTTGGGCTTTCAGCAGCTACAGCAGAGTTTCCTGTTAACTCTTAACTCTTCTTTGCACATTCTAGTTTTGCAGAAAGTACATACACAAACATCAAAGTTATGAAACTAATAGAATTTCTCCCTACCGTTTAAGTTTCCTAAAATCCTATAAGTGAAAGAGCTCAGAGACGGCAAAGGAAGAAAAAGAAAAGTTATTTACTTTATTCAGATGAGTTTTTTCTCACTCCCCCAAGCAGAGGGATTAAAAAATGAGTGTTTATAGGCTGGCTGTTTGCAATTTTTACTTCTATTTTCCCAAAAGGTGGTACTTCTGCATGGATCTCTACTTTCCGACTTTGACATTATGAGAGATTGCTTCAAAATGGCGGATATAAGATTAGGAGAAGTTCCTCTTACTTTTAGAGTTTCTACTGAGTTTTAAGGACTCTGGGTTTTTATATTTACATTGCTTAAGAGATCAAGATACAAAACTCCATAAATGGAACATGGTTACTGCAACTTCCTGATTTAAGTTCATAGCACAAAACTCAAGCTTTTCCATCTTTCAGTTCAGTTCAGTCACTCAGTCGTGTTAGACTCTTAGATCTAACTTAATGTAATTTTATAAATGCCCTTGTAGGAGTTAGTGTTATCTCACCAGTAAAGTTAATTTAGCTGCTCCTACCAAAAAAAAAAAAAAAAAAAGATTTTCTTCTCAAGACATCAAAATATTATTGCTTTAAAATACAGTCATATATTGGCTTTAATAACCTCTCAGCTGGAGTTCTGTCTTGCTTAATGCAACTTACTATGTTGGAAAGTCCTGTAGATGGAAACAACTAAAATTATATCGGATCTGCACATGAGGAATATGGAAGAGTTCTCCATGTAGAGCTCTCACCCAATTAAAAATGCCTGACACATCATACATGAAAGTAGCACATTCTAGCAGAAAAAGCAGTTCAAACAGAAAGCACCAGGACAGAGATCCTTCTCGGAGCTCCTTTAATCTGCCATCGAGAAACGACCAAGATTCTTGGCAAAAGACTTTACTACGGGATACATCTTTAAAAGAAGAAGGAACAAACCAAAAGCTGTGTTCTCAACAGCCAGCCTAGGTACGCGCTCTCCAAAGACGAGGCCTCGGACCCTTCAAAGCCCTGCCAAGACGCCTTTCTCCCTTCCTCTCTAAGCAGAGGCCGGAAGAGGAAAAAGAAATCCCTTTTCAAAAATACAAACCTCAAAACAACTGCTCAGGAGGTGGCCCCTGGAGAACTCCTACCTATAGAAGGAGCGGGCGGCGGCCGCGCGGCGAGTCCCCGCAGCCGCTCGGCGCCCACACCTCCGGGCGCGAGTGACTCGGTCCGGCGGCGTCCCTGCCCCGCAGCCCCGCAGCCTCGGCGCCCGAGGGCCTCCCGCCCCACTGCCCGCCCCGGGCCGCACCGCCTTATATCTAACGGTCAATTCGTGCAATCTGTCGCTCCCCCTCCCACCTCCCCCCTCTTCTTCTTTTTTTTTTCATCTTCCAAGGAGCCCATCTACCAGTTGCTGTGTCCTCGCTCAATAATAATTACCTCGCCCGAGAATTAATTATAATAAATGTTTTCTTGATAAACTAACGAGATAATCCGAAGGGCACACGTCCCTTAATTACAGGCCGCCGGGCTCAGCTCTGCTTCTCGTCCGGGCTGATTAATTTTCTGCATGATGGAAAGGAAACAAAACTACGCGGACTGGCGACCGGCCTGCGGCTCGGAAGACGACCAGGAGGAAGAGGAGAGAGAAAGAAAAGGGGATCTGCGGGCCGCGCGCAAAACAGCCGGCGCGGGCCTCCCTCCGGCGAACTGGAGTGAAAGTTTCTGGCCTCAGGGAGTCGAACGACGCTGCCACCCGCGAGGGAGGGAGGAAGAAACGTGCCCAAAGGGTTGGCCTTGACTATTAATTATGACAAGGAGAAAGCCCTGATGTGAGCTCTGGGAGCGGAGGTCTGGGTGTCTACCTGCCTTTGGCGGGGGAGGAGTTTCCTTTTCACCTCCTCTCTTTTGCTAATAACTTTGGAGACGGGAAGAGTCCCGAGGCAGGCAGGAGAAACCCTGGCCCCGAAGCTCTGGGATGGAGGGAGAATTTCCAGGAGTGACCTCCCCGTACCTCCCCAAACAATCCACCACTTCAGGGGCAACGCAGCTCGGCCTTCGGTCCCCACGCCCCACTTCGGTCTGCAAAGGAGGAAAAAGCCGGCTGGGCGGAATTCTGAAGGGGGCTTGCGTTTCAAAAATTGTATCCTGGAACCAGACTATGATCTCAAGAGTCACTTGAACGCCTCAACACGAAGTCTTGTTAGGAATTTGCGGCGCGACTCGTCGCCGAGGCTGGGTGCTGGCTGAGGCCTTCTGTTGGTTGTCCCCGGGCAGACCGAGATTGGAGGCTGGGTCTCTGCGCCCCGCTTGTCCCAGCGCGACCCGGCCGGCGACGGCCAGGGATCCCTGAGCCTGGGAGAGGAGCGTGCAGCAGGCCCGGCCGCTGGCCCCGTCCGAGAACTACCGAGGGGCAGCCTTCCCACGGGAAGGACTGCAGTCCTCGGCTCTGCTCGGCCTCCGGCGGAGCAGGGGCCACTAGCCGCCACTCCTGCCCGCCCCAGGTGCGCGAGGAAGGCTGCGCGGGGCGGGCCCGGAACCGGCCCCCGCAGTCACGCTGTAAAACGACTCCGGCGCACTCGCTGGGTCTAGGACCACAACACACAACAGCCACGGGGGAGTATGGCAATGCCAGGTGTTTTTTTTTTTTTTCCTCCCCGGAGGTGGGGAAAATGGTGATCAAAAAGAAAAAGGCGATTTGGAGGCCCTCTGGAAGAGGCTGAGAACCTTAGCGAGCTTCTCTTGGCTGGGGGAGACGGGGCCGAAAAGAGTGAGCGGCGAGCGCGGGGCGGACGAGATGCCGGCGCTCCCTGCCTGCTCGGTTATCCTCTCGGGTTTCCTCTCACGTTCATATGGGACAGGCAGGGGCTCGAAGGGCGCCCACCGGTTCCCGCCGACCCGCGGGCGAGCCGTGCTTTGGGCACGCGGGCCCTGGGAGGCGCCCAAATTATCATCATCACCACCATCCGTCCATCCATCCATCCATTCATCTAGCTACATCTGCGTCTTTTTGTCCCGGACTCTTAAAACGTCCTTGTGATCAATCCAAATGACCCCAAACACATCTGATGGCCAAAGCGCCAAGATCGCAGGGAGAAGCCCAGAATGGGCGTTGACATAAAACCACAAACAACACCCCTCCGAAACACCCCACATCGGATTCGCAGGGTTTCCACGATGTTCTGCTAAAGCACCGACCGCAGGAGCGCGCTTCCTCCCTACCTCCCACTCTCGTCCTTATCCCCAGATCATAAAATTTTCCTCAGTGATCGTTACTGCACCTCAGAATTTTGCAAAGGGAAGAAAATAAACCAGGCTTTAGAAAACTCCACGTTCTCAAAGGTGCATCAGTGGGTCTATTAGAGGTACTGGGGTGGTGGTAGACAGAGGGACACACAGATATGGATGTAGACAAACAGACAAGACAGACACTTACCTCCAGCCACATGGGGGGTTAGAGGGAAAAAAATCAAATTATCCTTCAAAATTCCAAATAGCCAGCTATCCTAAAAGAAATCAAGAGTATTGAGTTAGATATCTTGTAATCTTCATCGTTCCATAAAAAGTCAAACAACGAAAAATATTTTTCTAAAGAAAAGAAAACGAGGAAAGTCGCTCAAGTTCGAGACGCGCGTGGGCCCCTCTGCGATACATACAAAGTAGACTTGAGGAGGGCTTCTCTAGCGATTTTTATTTTTAATAACAGTGGAGGCTGAGTTGGAGCTGAGGTCGGTTCCGCTCTCAGGGAGATTTGCTGAGAAAGCGCCTCTCTGGCAACTTTTTGACGCAAACTCTCCAACCAATGGCAGGGAGAGAATGATTGACACATCTAAGCCAGAGGGAAAATAATAAAAACACACAACAGGGGGAGGAAAACAGGCCGCTGCTGCACGGGGGGACGAGCAGGCAACAAATCCAGGCCTCCGACATTACCAGAATGTTCTTGAAAGACACTGGGCTTTGCCTAAAATATACATTACGGCTGGAGCATGTGAACTTATTGTATAATTAAAATGATGGACAGCGAGGCCTCTCTTTTTCTTCTCTTGTTCTTCCTTTCCTCCCTCCCTCCCCCCCCCTTTTGTTTTTGCTTTTGTTTTAAGGAAAGGGAGAAAGGAAACCCATACACCCTAAGATGGGAAGATTAAAAAATATTTAAGACAAGGATGGAGGAGAGTGAGGGTAGGGGATAGCTGGTTATCACATTCCACGCTAGCAATAGGTGTGTAGAACAGACGCAGAAAGCTACTGAGACTGGAGGTTAAAAACACCACTATGTGGTCTTAAACACGGTCAGATCACGCCGAGGGGACCGGGAAGGGTGGAGAAAGGAGGCCTGGGGGTGAGGCGTGGGTGTGTAGGCAGGAGAGATGCAGATACACAAGTCCAAGAACAAACTATTTTTTAAAAACTCAAGTGTCTTTCTCACTCTTTATGTCCCTATAAACATCTCTCGGCCCCTCAAGCAAAAGACCCGGGCTCCTGGTTTTCGCGCAGGGTTTTTACAGTTTTAAGAAGCCCAAGGCAGCCTCTAAAGAACACGAATCCCGGAATCTAACCCCAGGGCCGGTTGGGGAGGCAGCAAGAGCCGGGTCAGGACTCGAGGGTGTGAGAGTGGGGTCGGCAGGATACCCGGGGAGGGAGCAAACGTGGGAGGCCCGCGCTGGAAACAATCAAGAGTTTCTGCGTTAAAACAAGCGCCACTCCAACGCTAGCCGTGGCGGGGCCTGGACCTAAACTGAGCCCGCGCGGCCCGAGCCGGGGACTGGGAGCCCCGAGGGTAGAGAGTTTCTGAACCCGGGGACCGAACGGGAGAGAGCGAACCTCAGCCCAACTTTTCCGCCTGGCACAGAGAGCGGGGCCCGACCGCTGGCAAATAGATCTGAGTCCCCAGAAAAGCAGAAACTGATTGGGCGGGGTGGGGTGGGGTTGGGGGGTCCAAGAGGACCGGCTGAGGCTGTGTGAATGGCTGGGTGGGGTGCGGGTGGAGAGCAGAAAACAGTCCTGCCTTACAAATCCCAAAGCGGGAAAAGAAATATAAAATCTCTTCCTGAACACCCTCCCCCCTCCAACCACGCCACCACGGCAAGTGGGCCCAAAGAAACGGCTCGCTGCTTTTAATTTGGGGACCTATGTTAATGAAGTTGGTAATTAATTCGTCGCTTTGTTGTCGGTTCTTATACTGTATGTGTAATCAAATGTGGACGTCCTTGGGATTTACAGCAATTAACGAATTACCGGAGTGCGCACGAGGCAGCCGGCGCTCGGCAGCGCGGCTGGGCTCCGGCTCGGGCTCGGCCCGGGGCTGGGCACTCGGCGGCCGCGGCCGGGCGGGCAGGTGTCTCTGGAGCGTTGGGCCCCGGGCCCCCCACGAGCCCTCGAGCGGCCCGGGGTCTGCCCATCTCCTCCCGGGCCCGCCGCGAGCGCTCCAGTCCGAAGAGACCGGGTGACTGTCGCGTTCCCGGGAGTCGAGACCCTCAGGGGCCCGGGCTGGGGGGAGGGTGAGTACGGACCTTTTTCCCACCCCGCCCCCACTGCACTAAGCGCCCGACCACCGCCCCGAGCCTTTGATTGAGGGTGGGGGAACGCCCCAGGCGGCCTGGCGGGTGCGGCGTAGGCTGGGAACCCTAGAGCAGGGTCACCTTGCTTTCGATGAGCGAAGGGCAAAGCCACCCCGACCCCCTGAACCAGAGTCTCCTACCTACCCCCAGAGAAGAAGAGGGTTTCCCCCCGTTTGATCACAATGAGGTTTAAAGCATCAAAGAACGAAAAAGAAAAACGGACGTTGTGGTTCTGGCGGAGGCAAAGGGCCGGGAGGGAGGCCTTGGGGGCAGCGGGGGCGGGGTGGGGTGGAGAAATATCAGAACGCGCGCTTGTGATCTCCACAAAGTGAGTGAAAATTTTTAGACTGAGAGATCTATCTGCAGTGGGATCCCGAGCCGTGGGAAAAACCCTTCCGGCCCGACGTCTTCTCTGATGGCGGGGGCAGCCGAATCTCCCGGAAAACCCCCGGGTTCTGGGCGATAGGGGCAGATTTCGGTGCCTCGGGGGCGTGGAAGGGCTTTTCCCTGTCCAGCGGCCTGGAGCAGACCGCTCCCGCTTCTCCCTTGCCCTCTCGTCTAATAACTTCGCAGAAATGCGGGGCCAATAAACTACGAGTTGGAAATGGACAGTGTTAAATAAACAAGGGTCTCTTTAAAATTCTCATCCACTTCAGATGTCTAAAGTAAGATTGTGATGATTTTGTCACGGTTTGGTAAATTTACCCCTTTAAGAGGCTTTCATAAATCCCAGAACACACCTTCAGCCAGATTTGAATATAGATTTAGGTTTTAAAACCCAGAAGCTGGAAACACCGCTTTATCAAAGAGAATTTCCCTTTAGCTTAGCAATGTGCTGAAGCTCTTAAAAGATTGGATCTGAGAGAGAGAGAGAGAGAGAGAGAGAGAGAGAGAGAGACAGAGAGGAGAAAGAGAACTAGACAGAGAGGCAGACAGGGGGGAAAAAAAAGACTTTCTTTTTTCTTTCTAGAGGAATTCTGCCCAGACTCTGCAGCAGTTGGAGCAAGCAAGGTTTCTCCTGGGTGCTTCCTGGAAAAGTTGCAAAATTGCTCTTCACCTGTAAGAACATGCTTTTTATCTTCCAGTCTCTTCTTGTCAATTTGGAAGTTGCAGACAGCCGGGCTCAGGTACAGTCCCCTCAAAACCTACTCTAGGTCAGGACAAAAGCCACTAGCTTTGGAGGGGGGGGGGGGTGTGTGTGCTGGGCTGTTGTATGGAAAATCTTAGACACTTGGTGGGAGAAAAAGACTCCTTGGATGAAAAGTCTAACTCGATTTTCTCTAAGTCCTTGAGCTTCCAATGTACTTACTACACGGTCATTTTATTTTCTCTATTCATGTTTAACTTTTTTTCCCTGTGTCCTCTGTCTTTAAGTTTTTTTTCCCTAAGAATTTGATTTATAGTAACTAGTAACATGCTTTATGTTTTTAAGTAATTTTCATAAACAAGTGCATGATTTTTAATTGCCATGAGTACAATTATCTTGCTATAAAAATGAGACGTAAGCATTCAGAAGCTAAATTAAGAAAACCAATACATAGGGAATCAAATTATTTGTCAGAGCTTGCATGCAGTTTCCAAAATATGGCTGATATTCATATTTCAAAATCTAGATGCATGTCTGGTGCTAGCTGGGCTTACATTCTCCACCCCACATGCCAGGGCAGTTTAAAATATTCCAAACTTTCCTCCAAGTTTATTAAGTATGGTGGTATGGTGGGGGTGGGGAGTGGAGGAGTGGGAGGAGAAAGGAGAGAGATCTCAGAATTCTTTCAGGCTAATTAAAAAAGAAGATGAAGAACAAAACCCATATTCCGTGAGAACACAGCCTCTCAGGGGGAAAGGAGCCAGTTAGACTCCTTGTATACTTACTTCAGAAATATGAAGATTAATTTTCAATCTTTTCAGTGATTCGGTGGACAGTGGGGGACCACATCTAGCCTTAAAACTGCCATGATATTTAGAAAGAAGTCATTTTTCATTAGGTTTAAAAATATGTCTCTATTAAAAACTTTGACAAGATTAACTTTAATTTTTTCAACAAGAGTTAAATATTGGTGATGCAGGCAGAATTGGAGGGGAAATAGGTGACAGATCACTTATGAATTAAGCTTGGGTCGCTCATTCCCTGTATTGCTGTAGCCTCAGAAAAGAGGGTAAGGGGGAAAGAAACGACATCAAAGATAGGATTGTGCTGTCCTGATAAAAGAGTCGGAGGCAAATTCCAAATGCAAAAAAAAAAAAAAAAAAAAAAAAAAGAGGAAAAGAGGACCATGTTGTTCCGGAATGAAACGGATTAAGATTGTGTGACAAGTGCGAGATGTGGGGCTGTGAGACATTTATGAGCTGAGTGTGAGCTGGGAGCTATGCGTCTGTCCCTGAGCGTGTGGGGACCAAGGGTGTGTGCAGAGCAAGGTTAGGGTGGGGGATAGGAAGGGCATGGGATTGTGAGAGACGGGGAGCAGTGTGAGGGGTGTGAGTGCGGGTTTGGGTGTGTGTTAGGAGAGTGTGGAAGGGAATGTGGATGGATTGTTGAAGGGTGGTAGCTGTCAGTTTATATAATTTTCATCTCTTGGTCCTGAAGTTTCCTTGAAGTCAATTCTACTGCGGGCAGCAGCCTTGAGCTTACAGAGCTGATATAAAACAACCATTACAGTGCAATATCTTGCCTGTTTGCAAACTTCATTTAAAACTGGGGGAAAAAAGACCCAAGAATGGTTTTGTAAGAAAGGAAAAAAAGAAGAAAAGAAAACCACAGTGAAGCTTTAAACTAGTTTGGATAAATCTCTAATCTTTTATTTGTAACCTTTTACAAGCTTTATTTCCCGTATATGAAAAGCTTCTTTTATATGGGCACGACAGACTTTTCCTTTGGATTTTTAATTAGAGCCCATCAATTGTAGCCATATTTAAGAATCAATATAAAGTAATCCTTCGAGATGGGATAAGGTTTTAATCGAAAATCTAATTTCCCACTCTTTGCAGATCATTTTAAGGAACTGGTTGATTTTTTTTTAAGAGTTCAATTTTTAAAAGACATAACACCTAAAACCTAGAAAAGATCATGTCTGCAAAATAACCAACTGATGTCATCTTACAAAGAAAAAAAAAAGTCTGGCTGTTGTAGGGAACTTTTTTCTTCTATTTAGAAGGATTTGACTTATATTTTTCTCAAACACTATTCTGTAATGTAGCTCCTAGGAGAGTATTCACTTTGAATGGGGAGAGAAAAAGAGAGGAATTATTTGTCTAAAATAGTATTTCATATGCAAAAGATAGTAACTTAAAATTTTTTTTTATTAACAAAGAAAACACAGATCTTGACAGATCCTTTTCACTACAGCCTTCCAAATTCCCAAGATTATAAAATGAATAACACACACCTTTCATTTTTGCTCATGGATGCAAAGTTTTCATTTTCATATCCAGGAATGAACATTTCTGACCAGTTTTTAAACTTCAACACTAGAATTTTGTGATTTAAATTTTTTTTTACAATAGTTGAAAAGTTGTTTATCACAAAGGAATAGAATTTTAAGCAGTTCTGCTAGAGTTACTAGCTTTCAATTCCCTCCTCCTTTTTTTTTTTTTAAAGAAGAAATATGAAAGCAAGGAAGAAAACAGATAAACAAAAACTAATTGTAGGTACACAGCCCAAACATTTTTTGCCCCTTACTGATCAGGCTAAGGGATTTGTTCAAAGATTGTACATTGTCTAAATGTGCGCAGTGCATTTTCAACAAACATCACTGTTTTAGTTTAAGATCTGCAAATTATCCCCAACTAGAAGGGATCCCCCAAAAGTTTATAGGCGTATTTTCAGTCACTGACTTGTTTTTATTGTTACATCTGTTAAATGCGTTTAAAAAAATGAACTCATGGTACTTGCTTTTTGAAATCTGAATGAAGCGGGTTTGAACACATTTGATACTCATACTTTCCTTTTATCTGGAGAAATTTCAATTTATTTAAAAGCCTGCCGTTTAATGCACTACATGGCCGCATATATTTTAGAGAAACTCTCTTGTATTTCTGCGTAATCGCGTCTAAATGAAAACCTGGGATTTTCCTTTATTTAAAAAAATGTGAAAATATAATGCATCTTCATTAGGAAAATTGACTGCTGTGCTCACGACAGTTCTTAATTGAAAAGGCAACCTATTTTAATGGTGTGGTTGAGAAGAAGATTACATACTTTATCCAAACACAAAGACAATTAATAATGAGAAGCAGGCTGCTGCCATTAACTCTAATGCAGTTGCATCAATGTCAGTGAAAAGTGCTCATACCTGAGATACAGGGAGCAAACTCCCCTGGCTCCCTCCTTCCCCAATTCACCCACTTCTTAATTTGGGTTTCGTAACGTGGAAGTGCCAGGGCCGCTGTCATCAGGCGGACTAGTTTTGGGCAAGTGCGGCGCAGGGCCAGGCGCCCCTTCCCGCGGGTCGCGCGATCCCGGGCAGCGCCGTCCGGTCGGAGGCGCCCCAGCCGCGGGTGTCTGCGCACAAACTTGATGCCCTCCAGCATGCGATCGGAGCCAGGCGAGGGCGGCCGCGACCCCCGCGGTCAGGAAGGTTAGGAGACCCAGGGCCACCTGGTGCATTTTGAAAAGTTTACCCAAAGAGCCAGGGCTGCCTCGGAGACTGGGTTCTGCTTTGCTTCACTTACGGAAAAGTCGTGGGGGGAGAAAATCTTTAATTGAGAGTTTGTGGGGTGGGGGGCTCTGGGCGCATGTGGTCATCCGGCGGAGCGACCAAGTTTGCCAAAGCGCCCCCTTCTCCAGCTCGGGCCGGGAGAGCAAAGTGTGAGTGTGCGTGCGCGCGCGCGCGTCTCAGTGTGTGTGTGTGTGCTCGCGCGTGCGTGTGTGTTGAACGCGGGGGATCCCAACCTTCCCTAGGTTCGAGCACGCCCCGGCTCCAGCCTGGGCAATGGGGAAGAGGAGGCAGTCACCTCTGGGCTTTATCCTTTCCCCGGCGAGGCCTGGCCAATTCAGGCCTCGCTGTGGCCACCTCGAACCCGGGGCGGCTAGCAGCCCGAGCCAGCCCACGAACGGGAGACCCCGGGCTCCAAAGCCGGGCGCGCCTAGTTTCAGGCATGATGCTGCGGACGGCCGAGCCTGGCACTCCGGGGCTCGGGGACCCGAGGTCACGGTCGGCCGACGCAGTCGCCAAGCCCTGGAATGGGAGAGCAGGGGAGGGGCTACAGGTTGGGAAAGGGTGATCTCAATTTGGTTTTTTTTTACGGGGTGCTTCGGCTCCCGCGAGGGGTGGACGCCTACAGCTTGGAGCCCTGCAGCCCTCGGAACCCGCTCTGCCCCTGTCTCTTCCACAGCACCGTCTCCCAGCCCGAGGCTCAGGCAATTAGGGGAGGTGGTGCCCCTCCATCAGTATCACTCTCTCCCTCAAAGTGGGGCAAGGGGCGGCCGCAGGCTAACAGGCGCACTCAGACCAGGAGGTCTCTTCCCTTCACCAAAGGATTAGTGGAGGGGGCGGCGAGGGGGGGCGAGCTCCTTCAGGGAATTCGGGAGGCTTCTCGCATTGGCCAGCCACACAGAGCGCCAGGGAGAGATACACTGCTGGGGTCTGAGCTCGGGGAGGTGCTTGGGAGGGAAGAGAGGAGCTGGTGGTCAGACTTTCAAGGCTGCCCCAGGACATTCACACGCACATTCGGAGAAACCGGGCCCATCCTCCAAGGCCCAACTGGACACACGCCTTGCCATTGGAAGGTAGCCTCAGAGGAAAGTTCCTCCCGCAAATGTACACTTTTTAAGTGCACACTTTCATCTGCGCTCTCAGTGTCCCTGGGCCAGCCTTATTATATCCCTCCATCAATCATACCCCACTTTTCCTCCTGTTTGCATCTATTAATCTTCAGACTTCCTGCAGACTTGCCATTTTTGTGATTCTGCTCACCGGTTAGGGAGCCTCTCAAAGCTTCTGAAAACAAGCGGACCTGGAGTTTTCCGGGAAACCCCAGGCTCCTCCTTTCCTTCCCTCAGGGAGAGGTGGAAGAGCCCTGTAAGCTTCCTTTGATGGAAGGAAGGTTGATGGTTACTTGTCATGGTCTAGGAACCTTCTCTCCTCCTCCCCCACCTCATTCTATCTGATGTATCTAGAGCTTTTCCTGTTCCTTTGGACAGCCTTTTTCAGAGTGCAAAAGTTGAAGTACTCTAGTTACTATTTATGGACAAGCCTTGGTTTCTGCCCCTGATGAGGCCTCCTGTGTCAGCAGGGTAACAAGGGAGAGAGAAGGTTACCAAGACCAGTAAGAAGCAGCTCTCTTCTTGGGATTTATTGAACCTTAGATGTCATACTTGCCCAACAACATAAGAGCAACAACAGACTAACTTGTTTTTGTGGATCTGTTTCTTGGCATTTGACCTATCGATGCTAGAGGCATCTTTATTAGCATGTGTGTGACTTTGGATAGCAACTCAGTAATGACATTCATAATCACTTATTGAATACAATTTAAGCGAGTTCAGCAACAGATAGTAGCTCTTAGCCTAAATGGCAATTTTCTGGCAGCTTATTCAACCAATGGACAAGCAAAAAGCAAAAGATATAGTTGCATCCAATACTTAGCTTCTGAGTATGGCAGTTACCACTGAAAAGACACACAGACCACACCAAAAGTAGGTGATATGTTCTGAGTTACTTTTTGAAAAGCTGTTTGGTTGTGTTCTCTTGTATTTGATGCACTAAATAGGCCAAAGAAACACAGAAGAAACAAGCATGGTTTATAGAAATTGCGTATCAATAGAATCATGACCTTTAATAATTTATCCTTACCTTGCCCTATTGTTTCAGTAAAAAAAAAACCCCACAAAAACCAAAAGTGTCAAAGTCCTAGCTGAAGGTTTTTTCTCACAAGGAGATATTCTGTAGACACTAGATATTCACCAAAGAATAGGTCACCTCAAGAAAGCCTGGGTTTATAATAAGTTACTTGAAGGGAAACCCAATAATACCATTATCATTAAGAAATATTTTTAAATGACCTGGTAGTTAACCTTGAATAGATATAACCTCAGTCAACTACATTCCAGTAAAAGAAAACACATTTTGCATTAGACCATATAGTCTTAAATTCAATTGCATATTTGGATCAATTTGGTCTATTAACCAATTTACTCAACACATGGAAGGATGGATAAATATTTTTCATGTTCAAAAATATCCATTGAAATTTCTGATTTCTCTAAAGATGAATAATTATCAACCCAAAAAGTCTCCATAACACAAGTTTTTTTTAAAGTTGGTTGTAACATGAACTCATATTCATTCCTTTGTTCATTCATTCAACAATCATAGTCAAGGGCCTACTATGTATTATGCAGCTTTCAGGAGTTATATCTAGAGATTCATGGCCAGAACCAGAAACTAAGTTTATTTTTGTTTCTATTTAAAGCAGAAACAAATAGTTATAATAAACATCTAAAAGTTTACATTATCAATTGTCTTCTGGAAATTTCATCATCACAAATCTGAGGGCAGAAGTCATCCTGGATTTTCTGGTTTTTAGAGTATAGAAGATTATTGCGGACAAAAATTAAGCATGGAGGGATTTGTCAGTTGCTCAAGATTGTAAGTACTTATGTTGATCATCCACAGCAGTGTTCCAAGGGAAAACTGTAGGAGTTGTTTGCATTCACTGACAAAAGTAGATGTCTCTTAATGTTCAAATTTGATTTGTTTCTAAAACATAAAATCAGAAGGTAACTGAGTGTACATTTTATTTTATGTTTAGATAGGTTATGTGCTCTCCAGCAGATGATTTTTTTAGATAGGAATAACCTTGAGATTTAACTCTATATTCTTTTAGCCAGTATCTAAAAGATACAGATATCTGTGGCATCGTTACATGTTTATCTTATTCCTAACAGAATGCAACAAAAAGTATTTGACATGATTATGAATACCAGTTGCCTTTTCAGTCTTTTTTTCTTGGCTCAACATAATTATTGTATATTTATTTGTTTTTGACCATTTTAGCTTTGACTACTTGTGAGTCCTTGAATTTGATGGGTCTTATTTCTTTGTGAATCTACGATTTCCAAAGTAACAGCTTACATTCAAATATAGTCTTTCCTAAGAAGACTTTCTGCCCCTTTTTTTAATTTGCCCTCCATCCATAAAACAGACACTACCATGGATTTTTTCATTGGTCGCTGATGGAGTTATTGAATGTGATCAAGTGATAGATTAGAACTAAGTCTCCATAGAAGTAGCTAGTGTATAAAGCCTCCTTTTTTTTCTGGTTAACTCTAACAGGGAGGAATTAAATACTATCTTTTATAAAGCAATCTTACTGATCTATGTCTATCTAGACCCACTAGAGTCTTTGAACCATCTCTTCACCAGTAATTATTTTATCTTTTGAGTATAATTTGAGGGTCATGGCACCCATGCATATAGTCTGTGGTCTGTAGAGAGACCATATTCATTAATACCTTTGATACAAAGTATTTGGAGGGTTTTTTTAAAAAAATATTATAAAAACATCCAAAAATACATTCTTTGCTTTCCAAATTTGGTCTTTTTAATTTCCTGTACAGCTAAGAGGATATGAAAGCCCTTTTGTTCTAGAGGTGTGGATTCTTGTGTTCAAGGTGTTTGTTTGTTTGTTCCAGGGATTGCACTTGTGATTTTAAAGTGCCATAAATTCTTCTAACTAAGCCCCATATAGTCTTTATACTACCATGCCAGCTTAGATTGAATTCTTGGGAATGGAAAAAAAAAACATTTCCACGAGATTAGGTAGCTATTCATATTATAAATATGACTTTATTAAATTTAACTGGCAAAGAGATCTATTGCAAGTAAGGAAGGTGAAAATGCAGGCCTAAAATACCCAGGACTGAAAATAGAACATTTAATTTCTGATTCTCTCTGCAGGTGGGGTGCGAACTAGAATGCTTGTGTTGCTGCTGCCAGAATGCTTGCCTGTTTTTACACTTTCGTAAGGGATGTGGGCAATACACAGGAATACTTCCTGAAGTGCAACAGGGTTAATGTAGAAATTCATTAGACGTAAGGAGGGCAGTATTTGCTTTATGGAAGTTCATGGGTCTCTTGATGCCAAAAAGGGTGGATGAGAAAGATGGTGAAACGAGAAGGAGATGAGAATCCAGACACTCCATCAGCAGCCTTACCCTGTGACAGACCCAGAGGCAACTCCAAAGCCACCAGGGCAACTGCCTGTTCAGTTTGCCAAAGAGCCAGATGCTGTTGCTTGGAAGAATCTCCTCCACAGCTTGATGTCTGGGTCCTGTGATTGCCGTCCAAAGAACAGTGGTGGGGCATGCTGGGATGAATGCAATCCCAGCATCCCACCACAGTGTTTTCTTTTTTTAAAAAAGAGTCATTTTAAATTAAATAAGTTTTAAGACTCATATGTTATTTTTGAAAATTTAAAAAGGAAATTGGAAGACAATAGTACAAACCAAGGCTGCATATCTGGGAAAAAAAAAACCCTCTTCAACTTTATCTTGCTTTTGGGTCATATTTAATTATCCCATGAGGACTGGGACATTTAGAAGAGACAAAAGACCATCCACCATTCACAATGATGAGATAAATATTATTAGAAGAATGGTGATAAATATTACTAGAAAAATGGTGATGCAGATGGTATTTATTATTTATGTTATTAACTATGATCACTTATAATTTACTTACATGAAATATAAGTGAGATATTTAATTGTAGGATTCATTTTGCAACAGAATTTTGATTATGGGTGCCAGTGAATGTAGTTTAAATCCAAAGGCTGTAAGAAAAATGCTAGGGAACATTTAAGGGGAAAAAGATCATGCCTGATTGTCTGATGATTCCCCAGCATCTCTTCTTAAATATCAACAGGATTGTCCTAGGAAGTAACATCTCTCCTTTTCAAAATGTGTGTTAATATCTGTTGTGTTGTAGCTGAGTGAATAATAACTGCTGCATGTTTTTGAGTCATTCAGACCACTTCAGCAAATGAATATAATTTGATTCCAGTATACAACCAAAATCTTTGCCCTTTTTGTATAATCTTTTATTTTTCTAATTATAGGAATGTTTTTTTCCCTTTAATATTCCCAGACTTCATCTAATAGCCTGATAGTAACCCTGGGTGCCAGGGTAAATCTGTAATTTCTTTAATCATTGTGATCAATGTGAATCATGGCATGATTAATTCGGCCATGGTAGTAGGTAACGGTTAAAAAGATAATCAAAATATTTGGATAGTAATAACTTACTATGGAGCTGTGGTTCTCAACCAGGGGTGATTTCTCCCCCCCACCACCCAGGGACTCTTGGCAATGTCTGGAGACAGTTTTGGTTGTCACAACTCTTATCTAGTTGGTAGCGACCAGAAACGCTGCTGAACATCCTGTAATGCAGAGAACAGGCCCCAACAACAAAGAACCGTCTGACCTAAAATGTAAATAGGTGCCAAGCTTGAGCAATTCTGATGTAAGAAAATAGATAACATGTATACTAATATTGACATTTAAGTTTTTTGGTGATTACCAAAATATAAATAGCTGTATAGTACCACTAATGCAGATGAAAAATTAAAAAGCCCAGTCACTGAAATATTTTAAAATATCTTCAGGTTTGGGATCATATAGACAGGGCATAATATTATTCTTACTTTCTTCAAAATGTATATATCATCCTTACTTCAATTATTGTTTAAGCACATAGCTAGCCATATCTTGATGAAGTTAGCAGTAACTCTGAGTTATTATGCTCAGGTTTCATGAATGGAATACTAATTCAGCCGAAATTTTTCTTTTTTAACCTTTTTTTTTTAATGTTGAAAACTTCTTTCCAAAATATTTGCAAAATACGTAGAATTATAAAGAGGAAAATGGAATCCTTAATTCTACCTTATGCATTTAGTTTCTGTAGACTCAAAGTTGCACAAATGGACATTAATTTCTTACCATAGGAACAAATACTGTTTGACAAAATATTTCATTGTAATTAAGTTTTCATGATATTAACTCCCCTGTGCAGCAGATGAAAAGTGAAATTTTTAGTCATTTTCATAATTGTCCCCAATACTAGTTTTTCTCCCCTTTTCTGAGTGTGAATTTTTTGGTTTTTTGTTTGTTTTTTAAAGTAATGTTTTAATTATACTAAATAGAAGGCATCTCTGCATAGAAAAACTTGCTTGGACCACAAAGTTAATGAAATAAAGCACAGTCTTTAAATAACAAATTGAGCAGCAATGAGTTTGTATTAACATTTGGGCAGTTACACACGGCTTCTGCTTTATTTAATCCATTAATCTTTGGTTTCCTCCTCAGACCTAAATTGCCTATTATCAGGGAGGCTGTGGAGAAAGTGGAAATGGCCCATATGGCCCAATCTTCAGGCTTTATCTTTTCTAAATTTAAAAACAGGGGCAAGTCCTCAAACTAACACAAGTTTTGTCTTACACATTTGGTAATGGCCATTTTATGAAACCCTCTGCCTGTCAATGCAGGAGACACAGAGACAGGGGGTTTGATCCCTGGGTCGGGAAGATCCCCTGGAGTAGGAAATGACAACCCACTCCTGTATCCTTGCCTAGAAAATTCCATGGACAGAGGAGCCTGGAGGACTACAGTCCATGGGGTTGCAAAGAGTCAGACACAACTGAGCAACTGAGCACACACACACCCCTCAACATAAAGCAAGAGCTTTAGTGAATAGCTTCTAGAACAGACCTTTTTTCCTTCCTAGCAAAGTAGGTCTCATTCCTGGATGTGTAACAGGTGGCACATTCAAACAGTAATGCACCTATCTAGGGGTGATGAGGGGTGATACTTGTTTTTTTCTTTTAACATACTCTGAGCAACACTATGTAGGAGAATCCCACCTTCTTGTATCCACCAAGTTCAGCCAAATAAAAAGAAACATAATGAATGGCTTTCTAAAGGTTGCAAAAGAATCTTTTGAGGAGAAATAAAATATAGCTGTGTAATGAGTAATATGTCAAATGGCAAAAAGCATTATTAAAATACAACTGAAGTGTGGATCCTTTCCATAATAAAGAATATATGGGTACTTTTGATAGTAAGACCATGGGGTTATTTGTCCTGGTTCTGTTTTGGATCTTCTCCTTATGAACAGATGATGAGTCTCTGCTGGGCTTCCCCAGGTCCTGTGCTGCCATGCCATCTTGGCCATTTCTTTGAATTAAGGCTGATTTAGTAATTACAGAGAAATCCTAATCTCTGGGTCTTTCAAACTTAAAGTTTAGAATTTAATATTGAGTGTCTTCAACTATTTCTATACCTCTCGTTATTTCTGTTCCTATTTATACTTGCAAAGTGTCAGAATGTGTTGCTCACTTAATTCTTTAGGTGTCTATAAGTTTATTTGACTGTCAGTTACAACACTCCTTTTATTTTTTTCTGCTGCTGTAGAGGAAAGGACCTATATATCCACCCAGGGCTGAAAGGGGGAGAATGGAAACTCCTCTGGGCATGACCTAGAGGAGTTTTCTTTTTCTTTCCATCACTTACATGTCCTTATGGCTGCTTCTTTGTCATATTTTTACCTGCACTTTCATCATTAGCTAAAAAACGAACTAAGGAAACATGTGCTTACTTCACTACTGGTGTTTGATGCCCATTTGTATGTGGCTTGTATAAACAACATCTAACTTCTCAGGCTGTTTAAAAAAAAAAAAGGGAAACAGAGCATTCATGGCCTAGGAGGCACTCAACCGTTGGGACTAGGGTTGAGTATTAATGAGAATGCCGGACCTATTTTCAACACTGTTCTTTAAAATATAAAGAAAGTGTGGAAACCCAAGTGAACTGAAAAAGCTATGATGATAAAAATATTTCATGAGAATAGCACATAGTTAAAGGATGAGTTCTTTTAACTTGAAGAATGGCTAAATTGATGACCCAAGTAATGTCACAAAATACAGAGAGAATTTCTATAGGAGGGTTTTTGAAGGACGCTCTTCATGCCTTCTTTATAAGATCAGAGAATATAAAGGAACTTAACATAGGAGCTTTTTCAGCTGAATACAGAGACTCACATCCCCAACTTACTCAACCCAGTGGTAAAACACAGGGATGTGTTTACTGGCGGCCATTGTAGATTCTCTGTAGATCTCTGGAGATCTCTGGGAAGAGATTTGAAAGCTTTGGTTAAATAGCTTTATTTACACCTGCCTGATATTAAAAAGCAGAGACATTACTTTGCCAACAAAGGTCTGTCTAGTCAAGGCTATGGTTTTTCCAGTGGTCATGTATGGATGTGAGAGTTGGACTGTGAAGAAAGCTGAGCGAAGAAGAATTGATGCTTTTGAACTATGGTGTTGGAGAAGACTCTTGAGAGTCCCTTGGACTGCACGGAGATCCAACCAGTCCATCCTAAAGGAGATCAATCCTGGGTTTTCACTGGAAGGACTGATGCTGAAGCTGAAACTCCAATACTTTGACCACCTCATGAGAAGAGTTAACTCATTGGAAAAGACCCTGATGCTGGGAGGGATTGGGGGCAGGAGAAGGGGATGACAGAGGATGAGATGGTTGGATGGCATCACTGTCTTGATGGCATCACCGTCTCAATGGGCATGTGTTTGAGTAAACTCCAGGAGTTTGTGATGGACAGGGAAGCCTGGCGTACTGCGATTCATGGGGTTGCAAAGAGTCGGACATGACTGAGCGACTGAACTGAACTGAACTGGACTGAAGATAACCTAATGAATTTCTTAAGTTTCTTTTTATTCTATGTGAATATAGAATATGTGAATGTAATTTTTAAATTATTTTATTAATAGCCAAGGGAAATATTTACTTCCAACTAGTAAATTCCAAGAAGATCTTCTCATATTTTGAGGATTTAAGAAGTTCATGTTGTGCAAAAATGAACTACCCTTGAAATTCTCTCTCAAGAAAGCTCAGAGTCCTTGCATGTTTTTCGTATGTACTTTTAAAACATCTTGGTATTATTTACTACTTAGTTACAAATTTTTATTACCTGCTATATTTTATCCCTCCAAAGCCAACACAAACCTTAAAAAATTTCAACCATTTATTGTATCCTGAACTCTTTTTTTAGATGCTAACTTTGTTTGAATTGTTATATAGTAAAACTGACTTTTTTGGTACACTTGGTTTTATGTCTAATGCTGAATAAGTTCAGGGTTTCCTGACTGCGGTGGTTACAGGACTCTATGGTGGTTTAGTTGCTAAGTCGTGTCCAACTCTTGTGACCCCATGGACTGTAGCTTACCAGGCTTCTCTGTCCATGGGATTTCCTAGGAAAGAATACTGGAGTGGGTTGCCATTTACAGGACTCTATACATATGTTGAAAAATTCACAGAACCAAGCCCAGTGTGTATAGACACAGAAAAGTAATAGTATAGGTAAAATAGCACTGTTTTGACTATGTTGTTTCTACAGATAGATGAAAATATGTGTTTGTAATTTTTAGATAAAAATGAAAAAGTCAAGGATTTGGGCTCAACTAATCACAGTCAGGGCTTCCCTTGTAGCTCAGTCGGTAAGGAATCTGCCTGCAGTGCAGGAGACCCAGGTTTGATTCCTGGGTTGGGAAGATCCCCTGGAGAAGGAAATGGCAACCCACTCCAGTATCCTTGCCTGGAAAATCTCATGGACAGAGGAGCCTGGCGGGCTGCAGTTCATGGGGTCGCAAAGAGTTGGGCACGACTGAGTGACTAACACTTACACTTACTTACTAAATCACAGTTAACACACAGAAGAGAATTCTGTTAAACACTCCCCTTTCTTTTCATCTCTTCTTCCGAAAGGGAAGTTATTATGAGACAGTAAACATAATAGGGTTAAAAATACCTGGAAATTTAGTACATGGTGTCAGAGAAGATACCACAATAGTCAAATGTAATGAGGTTGGATTGTGTGTATTCTTCCAATTTGTCATTTCTTTTCAAAGCTATTATTTCACCCTTACTGATAACCTCTCTTCAGTTGAAAAAAATTACCATTAACATTCACTCACTTTTTGAAGGTTTTGAACAATTTTTTAATCCAACCAACTATTTTACCTTACACAATAGATGTGGTTTTAGCCAATAATCTTCATTGTTAACAACATCCAATGGCTTTTAAACAATTATATGACATCTATTGTGTTCCATTTTCTTTCTATGGCAGTAAATGCCCTTTAAAGCACTCCAACTAGTAAGTACACAAGGTATCGTTTTCATAAAGCTATGTTAGCTGTCTCTTAATTCAGTTATTCAATTCAAAGACTTCCTTCAGTGCTGCAGAACTGTCCTAGTACTTCCCCATTTCTGATGTTAACCTGAGCTGTTTGTGGTTGCTTGGATTGTAAAGTGTTTCTTTACCTATTTTGTTTATCTTTTAAAACTGTTCTACCTGTCATGATGAAATGGTTTCAGATTTTTTTTTTTTAATCCATAGGAATTATAAGTAGATGTCATTTGTATAAGTGTAAAGAAGAAATGAGCATCTTGGGCAGGGAGGTGAGGGGTGTCAGATCTCTACCCATAAAGAAAGCCATGATGTTAAAGCTCAAACTCTGTACCACCAGTGCCATTGCTTCTTAATACTTATTGCTTCCCAGCCCCTTATTTCTGGGGTGAATCTTATTTGGGTCATTTGATTATTTGCTTATTATCTTTAGAGGGTGGGTAGGCTCGTACTGCCTGAACTCCAAATACACTCAAAATGTAATAAAGGTCAGAAGCTAGAAAGGATTAAAGCCTTGTTATATTTACCTTTTGAAAACCCATCCAGTTTCACCCCACAGTTTCATCCTGGGAAAAAGTAGAAATGGTATTGGATACATTATCAGAAGAGTGTCAGTATGTAGTTCTTTGCGGCTAACTAATTATGAATCATTTTTTTCCTCATAAAAATTTGGAGTTAGTATGTGATAGATTTTTTCCCCTTCCTCTGAATTTTTAGGAATGGAAACAATAGGTGCCAGAATCTCCCTCATAGGTTTGATTCTACAGTGGCTAAAATGATGAATCATTTGGCTGACATGATTTTGCCTTTTTTAAAATAAATCCCTCAAGGTTGATTGTTGTAACTCTCAATTTGGCCTGCGTTGCTCCTCACTGATCTAGCAAACTCCAAACAGTAGTTCATCATGGCCCATATTAGCTAGAAATTCACTAATTGCAAATTCTTGGTGAACAATAAGTTATACTTTTAGTATACTGACAGGATATTAATCAGATATGGGTGCTACTCAAACCAACATGGTTCAAGGAGCATGTGTTTCATGGTCATGGGCCAACCTCTGACTCTAAAAGACAATGGTGAAGAACATAAATGTTTATTAAGGAAGACCACTGAAGAAGGAAGACCAAGCAGTATCTCTCTGAGTTAACCTGTGAGAGGTGCCAGCCTCCACCCCCTGAAATATCACAGGGGGTCATCTCACCTGTTCTTGAGGTTATCTGGGCCCACCTGTCTTTTAATCTCTACTTCATAGAGTGAACACACTTCTTTTCACACCCACGTGTTATAGGTATATGTCAGCTGGCACCTTGGACAGCCAGTAGAACAGGGAGTAGGTCAGCTGGTGAAAAACTGAGACTTTCTGAAGTCTTATCTGTTCATCAGATGAATCTGATTTTCAACAGTCAGATTGAGGTGTACAAAAACAGGTTCAGAGAAAAGCCAGGACAGAACCTGGTATGGATGTATTATCAGTAAAGGGACTCCTATAAAAATAAATGAAAAAGAGAAAAGGAAGGGGAAAAAATGGGAACTTCAAAGTTCACACATGCGTGTGTGTGTGCGCTCAGTCGTGTCTGACTCTTTGCGGCCCTATGGACTGTGGCCTGCCAGGTTCCTCAGTCCATGGGATTCTCTAGGCAAAAATACTGGACGGCGTTGCCATTTCCTCCTCCAGGGGATCTTCCTGACTCAGGGACTGAACCCACGTCCCCTGCGTCTCCTGCATTGCAGGTGGACTCTTTACCGCTGAGCCTCGGGGGAAGCCCTCTCTATTCACCTAACCCAACTAATTTTTTCCCCAGAAGAATAAATGGGTTTAAATATATGAACTCTATCTAACACAGATGAATTAATATTATGAATATAAATTCAATGGAAGCCTAAAACACTATGAAAACAAAATAAATGGTGAGCACTTCACTTAGTCACATATAAATGCTAGCCGAAAGTGAATCTTCCTATTGTTTGAGGAGCTATAGTTCATAAAGATTTTTTTTTCTGTGAATCATAAAATATTAATTCAGGTGTGGCAGTTCATGCTTGGTTTTATTCCTTCCTTCAGCAAATGCTTATTAAGCACCTACAGTGAGCTAGAAGCTGAGGGGTCTATATAGAGGTATAATCCATGGGATACATAGAGGCAAAAGCCACAGTTGCCGCATCTATCAGTCAGGGTCCTGGCAAGGAATAGATGGTGCACTCAAGCATGGTAATTGAGGAGAGATGAATGGAGGGACTATTTACAAATGTGCGGGTGGGGATAGGGAGCCCACAAGGGACGGTGAGGCACCATGGGACCAGCAACACTGGGAGCCATTTCGGCCCCTAATAATGAAGCGATGAAGGGAAGCAGCAGTTACTGGAGCCGAGGGCAGTCTGCAGCCATGGTTGTGGCTGCCACCCTGGGAGAGAGCCACCTACCAGGAGCTGGGACCCCTCCAGGAGAGAAGCGCTGACATGCCATGAGCCAGCAGGGAGGGGACTGAGCCGCGGACACCGGGCACTCTCTCCTCCCAGCCTCCGTCACTGGTTAAACGGACCCCCAAACCAGAAAACCGGAGAAAAAGGGAGCCCACTGAAGGTCAGAACCCCAATATGCAGAACAGAGTGGAGAAGGGAAGAGGATGGTTCTAGGGACAAGCAGTGCACCCAGAACACTGACCTTGAGATATACATGCAGAGCAAGTTCAACACAAAGCAAAGCAACAAAACATGTCGCAAGATAATGACACATCACAGGGCAATGGGGGGGGGGGGGGTCGTGGTATAACTCAGGGGAGACTCTTAGAAAAAAAGGAATACATCTGCGGTTGGGCCTTCAAGAGCGTGCTAGAATTAGGTCAGGACAGGCTAACCTGGGCTTCCCTGGTGGCTTGGATGGTAGAGAATCTGCCTGCAATGCAGGAGACCTGGGTTCGAACCCTGGGTCAGGAAGATCCCCTGGAGGAGGGCATGGCTACCCCATTCCAGTATTCTCACCTGGAGAATCCCTGTGGACAGAGGGGCCTGGCGGGCTACCGTCCATGGGGTCTCAAAGAGTCAGACTGAGTGACTAAGTGACTGAGCGACTAACTCACAGATTAATGTGGAGGATGGTCCAGTTGGGGGGACAACAGAGGGAACAAAGGCCTGGAGATAAGAGTGAATATGGCAGAGTTGATTGAGAGACTGTCCAACTGACTGAAGCACAGAATAGATGGCTTAGCGAAAATGCCAGGGACTTCTGTGAGGATGTGAAAATTGCCATTTATAAAATTTCCCCTTATCTTTACTGAAAGTGAAAGTTGCTCAGTCATGTCCACCTCTTTGTGACCGCATGGACTGTACAGTTCATGGAATTCTCCAGGCCAGAATATTGGAGTGGGTAGCCTGTTCCTGCTCCAGTGGATCTTCCTGACCCAGAAATCTAACCAGGGTCTCCTGCATTGCAGGTGGATTCTTTACCAGCTGAGCTACCAGGGAAGCCCTATTTTTACTGAGATGCTGGGAAAGATTGAAGGGAACAACAGAGGATGAGATGGTTGGATGGCATCACCAACGTAATGGACACGAGTTTGAGCAAGCTCTGGCAGATGGTGAAGGACAGCGAAGCCTGGTGTGCTGCAGTCCATGGGGTGGCAAAGAGTCAGACACAATGGAGTGACTGAACAACAGCAACAATATACCCTGTAGTCTGCAAAGATTTTGTACAGAAGAAGACACCAAAGATAATAGGATATCTGGACCCTTTTACTTTTGCTTGCTATTCTCTTGAAACAGTGAACTAGTTAAGCACAAAACACAAAATACCAAAGTGAATGATACTTGGAATTCAAAAAAGGAGTAGGCTGGAATGTGTAATTCCTGAAGTGTGTTCACTCATTAAAAATAATTCATTCAAAAATCATATTTGAAGCATCTCCCATGTACTATACACTACCATTACAAATAGAGTTTTTGGAGGGTGATCCAGATCCAAAAGCCAGTTGACAGTTTGGCTCAGACTGAACCTCACCTAGTTAAGACAAAAACAAAATGAAGTGTGCTGTTCCAGTATATATCCAAATCCACAACAGGTGGTGGTGTTCAACTTTTTGAGACCCCATGGACTGCAGCACGCCAGGCTCCCCTGTCCTTCGCTATCTCCTAGAGTTTGCTCAAACTCATGTCATTGAGCCAGTGATGCTATCTAACTATCTCATTCTCTGCTGCCCTCTTCTCCTTTGGTCTTCCATCTTTCCCAACATCAGGGTCTCTTCCAGTGAGTCAGCTCTTCACATCAGGTGGCGAGAGTACTGGAGCTTCAGCTTTAGCATCAGTCTTTCCAATGAATATTCAGGGTTGATTTCCTTTAGGATTGACTGGTTTGATCTTCTTGCAGTCCAACGGACTCTCAAGAGTCTTCTCCAGCAGTCTTCTCAAAAGTATCAATTCTTGGGTATTCAGCCTTCTTTATGGTCCACCTCTTTCATCCATACATGACTACTGGAAAAACCATAGCTTTGACTGTTATGGACCTTTATCAGCAAAGTGGTGTCTCTGCTTTTTAATATACTGTCTAGGTTTGTCATAGGTTTTCTTCCAAGAAGCAAGCATCTTTGAATTTTGTAGCTTCAGTCACTGTTCACAGTGATTTTGGAACCCAAGAAAATGAAATCTGTCACCGTTTCCCCTTTCCCCCCTTCTTTTTCCCACAGCAGGTACTCACTAAATATTTGTTGATCAAATGAATGAGATAAGTAATTAAAGATAAAATATTATATATTTCTGCAGTATTTTGAAACAGTGTACAAGATGGTCATTTATACTGAATTCCAAAATGCAGTGACAGTGCAGACCCACTATGAAGGCAGAGACCTGGCCTGTCTTGTTCACTGAAGTGATCCTAGCTCCTTGCAGAGAGCCCAGCTCGGAGCTAGAGCACAGTCCCTATCCACTGAACGAATGCTGGGATAAATTGACAAATGAATGCACACTTGAATTAAGTATTTTTACAGTAAGGCTGCTTGGGGTGGTGGCATCTCTTGGGGGCAACCCTTGGGGAGATGTAGTTGCCATTACAGCACATTAAGTAGTCCTTCAGATTTTTAATGGGTACTTCTTATAAGTGCTTCTGAACTTTTCCTCACTTTAATTCCTTGTGAGTCCCAGATGAGCAGTTGTCTTAATAGCTTTAAATACAAAAGGGAAAATCATGTCCTGCATCACTTTTGAAAGGCGACACATCAGGGCAACCCGTGAAGGTGCAGGGCTTCTGTCTCCAGCCAGGGCCCAGGTGTGTACACCTGTGGTCGGCCTCAGTGGCCCTTGCACGTTCACCTTTGTTCCTCTCTTTAAGAGCTCTAACTTCTTTTCCTACTGCCATTAAAATCATATTAAGTCATTCTGAAGTGTTTCCCATAAACACCAAATGAGAACTATAGCTGCGAGAAAAATTATCTACCTGTGTGGAGTAGGTTATTATTTTAATTTGTCATCTGAGTGACATTCATTTTAGAGAAGAGAGTATTGGGGTGTGCACCCTCCCCCATGCCCCATTTACTCAACAAAGAGTGTGGCTTCCCCCGGCTCCACTCCTACCATAGCTTTAACCCCCTTGGCTTATTAATTATGAGGGTAAATTTCTATTTCCTACCTTTTAAACCTTGCTTTTTTTTTTTTTTACTTGCCATTGGTCACAAATAGAGGTGTAAGTTCACACTGATTTTTATGGCCGATAGAAACTGAAAATCAGAGATTATTATTGTCATATGGTGACGGATGTGTGGTAATTTTGACTTTAAAGCAAGCGGGCCTCCTAGTAGAGTGAATTATGTTTACACATCTCTTCTGGTCGGCTTTCAGTTTAACAATTCCTGCATCTGTGAGGGTGAGATGGGAGAACCAAGGCTTTCAGGTGTCTCAAAGATCTGGGAATCCCACTGCAATCCAGTTGTGAGTAAGGGGCTCTGTGCCCTAAATCCTTGTGTTTATATTTAGAAAGAAATAATAAATGGTTGTTAGGGCTGATGGCACCCTGCTGACCTGAAGACGGAGTTTGTGATGAGGGGTTTTTCAGAATCTTATGGCCGAGATAGGACCAGTTCTTTTCACTTGAACAAAAGATTATTTATAATGAAAACCTTAACCCATATGCTCTGACGGACTGAAATATTAAAGAGGTGAAGGAAGTCTGAAACATATGGATGCAAAAATGTTTTAAGTATGTGTGCTAGGAATGGAATTGTGCATATGCTACTTTCAGTTCTGAGTATTTGTTCCAGTTTGTGAAATTCTTTTCTTGTTTTAAGGATCTCACTGCTAGATATACCTACATATTAACACGTGGATATCTCTGCCAGCATTCAGCTTCTAATTGTATATGTAATAGTCTAAGCAAGTTTTTTACTGCAGATGATGAAATTAAACTTGCACATTAACCCCCCCCAATGATTACTGTGGATGCTATATAAAAATAAAAGTGAAGTTTTAACATTGAAATATAATTGATTTACAATGTTGTGTTAGTTTCTGATTACAGCAGAGTGATTCAGTTACACACACACACATACATACATTCCTTTTTATTTTTTTCCACTGTAGTTTATTATAGGATATTGAATATAGTTCCTTGTGCTATATGGTAGAGCCTTGTTGGTTATCTATTTTATACGTAGTAGTTTGTATCTGCTAATCCCAAATTCCTAATTTATCCCTCCCCAACCTCTTCCCCTTTGGTAACTGTACGTTTGTTTTCTATGTCTATGAGTCTGTTTCTGCTTTGTATATGAGTTTATTTGTCATGTTTTAAATTCTACATATGTCATAATATGGTAATTTGTCTTTCTCTTTCTAACTTACTAAAGAATCTGCCTGCAGTGCAGGAGACCCAGGTTCGATTACTGAGTCGGGAAGATCCCCTGGAGAAGGAAATGGCAAACCACTCCAGTATCCTTGCCTGGAAAATCACACGGACAGAAGATCTTGGCGGGTTGCAGTCCATGGGATTGCAAAAAGTTGGGCATGACTAAGCAACTAACACTTTTACTTTCACTTGGTATGGTGATCTCCAGGCCCATTCATGTTGCTACAAATGACATTGTTTCATTCTTTTATACTCCATTGTATGTATGAACCACATTTTCTTTATCCATTCATCTGTCAGTGGACACCTCGGTTACTTCCCTGTCTTGGTTATTGTAAATAGTGCTGCTATGAACACTGGGGTACATGGACCTTTACAAATTGGAGTTTTCTCTGGATATATGCCCAGGAATGGGTTGCTGAATCATATGGTAATTCTAGTTTTAGTTTTTAAAAGACCCTCCATGCTGTTCTCTTTAGTGGCTGCACCAGTGTACATTCCCCGAAACAGCATAGGAGTCCCTTTTCTCCACTTCCTCTCTAGCATTTGTTACTTGTAGACTTTTTATTGATGGCTATTCTGACCTGTGTGAGGTGGTACCTTGTTATCGTTTTGATTTATATTTCTCTAATAATTAGCAATGCTGAGTGTCTTTTCACATGCCTATTGGGCATCTGTATGTCTTCTCTGGAGAAATGACTAGGTCTTCTGTCCATTTTTTGATTGGGTTGCTTTGTTGTTGTTGTTGTTATTGAGTTGTATGAACTGCTTGTGTATTTTGGAAGTGAAGCCCTTGTCAGTCGAATCATTTGCAAATATTTTTTTCACAGTTCATAGATTATCTTTTCATAACGTTTATGGTTTCCTTTGCTGTGCAAAAGTTTATAAGCTTGATTAGTTTCCATTTGTCTATTTTTGCTTTTATTTCAATTGACTAGGGAGACTGACCTAAGAAAACATTGGTACAATTTATGTCAGAGAAGGCTTTGCTTATATTCTTTTCTAGGAGTTTTATAGTGTCATGTCTTATATTTAAGTCTTTAAGCCATTTTGAGTTTATTTTTGTGTGTGTTGTGAGGGTATATTCTAACTTCTTTGATTTACAGGCAGTTCTTCACCTTTCCCAGCACCACTTGGAGAAGAGACCATCTTTTCTCCATTGTATATTCTTGCCTCCTTTGTCAAAGATTAATTGACATAGGTGTATGAGTTTATGTCTGTGCTCTGTTCTGTTACACCAATCCATATGTCTGTTTTTGTGCCAATATCATGCTGTTTTGATTACTGTATCTTTGTAGCGTTGTCTGAAGTCTGGGAGGGTTATGCCTCTGACTTTGTTCTTTTACCTCACGATTGCTTTGGCAGTTCTGAGTTTGTTATGATTCCATATAAATGTTAGGATTATTTGTTCTAATTCTGTGAAAAATGTCATGGTTAATTTGATAGGGATTGCATTAAATCTGTAGATTGCTTTGGGTGGTATAGCCATTGAACATAGTTGACACCACTGTAGTATTCCAATTTGTGGGAACACTGTTTTTCTTTTGAAGGTTTATACAAAAATGACACTCAGAGATGAAAAAAATATGAAGTATTGAAGTATGAGACATGGGATCTCAGTTGAGGACTATAATTTGGAATTATCTAAGTATTTTTAAAAATGTCTTCTGAACCTCAAAAGATTACAATTAACAAAAAGTAAAAATTAATTAGATTTTTTTTTAACTTATCACCATCTTTATCAATAAGTAAGAAACATAAATGGCCAACTTTTTAGATTGTTGGGTAAACCCTAAGAATTTTAACAACTAAGAAAAAAGAACTAAAAAAGAGGAAAAATCTTGACTTCATCATATGATTTCAACATTTTTAATTGTGGGTAAATAACAAGCTGAAATGAAAATTTTAAATAATTATTTCAAAACTCATGTCTAATTCTATGCATGATTAGGGTAGGCAAGGCTTTGATGGTGAATAGACTGGAAAAAGTAATGGCTCAACGTCTTTGTGGCAGTCTATTTCTTGCTCACATCAGAGCCCTGGGAAGGTGAACAGATTGGTCAGAGGCTCTCCTGTTCAGGAGAGCCTCTCCTGTTCACTCAGTCAGGGCACCAGGCTGACAGAGGCTCTGCCATGTTCAAACTGTGTCCTCTGTCCTCACCATGGTGTTTTCTGTAACTGTCATTGGAAGGGTGTGCAGAGGCGTGAGAATTGGAGGGCAGCATGGGTTGATCCTGGAAGTGGCACACAAGACTCGCTTCCATGCACATGGCTACCTAACTGCAGGTGGAACCAGTTCTGTGCCTATAAAAAAGGGGATGCAGATTCTGTTCAATAGCCAAAGCCTCTAGCACTCTCCCAGCTTAGGAGAGGGTGTGATGCATAGTAGGCCCTCAGTTAATATTTGCTGAATGGGGTATGTGTATATTACCTTCCAGGTGTGTATATGTTTCTACAATGTAGCAATAAGATAATCATAATACTTCCTATTTTGCTACAACTTCAAGTAATGGTGACACACCCAGAACTGTGGGTAAGATGCTGTGAATAGACATTTATATACATTTTTTTCTGGACGTAGAGTACTTATTATTACCTTTTTATCAGATTCTTCTTTTACTTCCATTCTACTTCCTTTCCCTGAGCAACATAAGAATTTGGATTTGTCAGAAACAGAAAAATAGATTAACTTCTGGCTTGATTTTACTCTAAGACTTCAGTTTCTGTTGGATGCTAGTGGTACATCAAGGGTTTAAAAAGTAAAATTCATTAAATGTTAGTTTTGTGGAAGCTTTCTCTTTTAGTATGCTGTTTTCTATGGCTCTATGACTCACAGATAATGTCTATATGTGGCTAATATGTCTAAGATTTAGGAGATTTGGACAAAAGATCCAATAATAACGTGTTGTGATTTTTGAAAATTAGTTCAAACATCAGAAGGCACAGAAAAAAAGTAATGGGAAAAATAAAAACAATAATACTGGGACTTTACTGGTAGTCCAGTTGTTAAGAGCCTACCTTCCATATGAAGGGGGCATGGGGTTTGATCCCTGGTCAGGGAACTAAGCTTCCCTCATAGCTCGGTTGGTAAAGAATCTGCCTGCAATGCAGGAGACCCGGGTTTGATTCCTGGGTCAGGAAGACCTCTAGAGAAGGGAAAGGCTACCCACTCCAGTGTTCTTGGGCTTCCCTTGTGGCTCAGCTGGTAAAGAATCTGCTCGCAGTGCAGGAGACCTGGGTTGGATCCCTGGGTTGGGAAGATACTACCCACTCCAGTATTCTGGCCTGGAGAATTCCATGGACTGTATAGTTCATGGAGTCTCAAAGAGTTGGTTTTGACTGAGCAACTTTCACTTTCTTTCAGGGAGCTAAGATTCTACATGCTGCCCAGAGCAACCAAAAATAATAAAAAATTTAAAAAAAAAAAGCAAAACACAATAGTACCAACAAGATGGTTGGATGGCATCACTGACTCCATGGACATGAGTTTGAACAAACTCTGAGAGATGATGAAGGACAGGGAGGCCTGGCGTGCTACAGTCCATGGGGTCACAAGGAGTCGGACATAACTGAGCAATTGAACACCACCACCAACCAACCAAAGAAAGCCCTGGGTTCATGCGAAGTTTTAAAAGTAAACTGTGTTATAGATGGGGGCAAAAGTAAAGAAGAAGCAGAAATACAAAGTGACTCAAGAGAATGATGAACATATTTGGTTCTACACTTATAATAAATTAGGAAATAAATGACTGTATAGAAATTATCTCTGAGTAGACATACATTTCACTAGAATGTAAGTTCTGTGGTGACAGAAATATTGCCCAATCGTTGATGCATTCCAGCACTTAGAATAATGTCCAATATAGTAGTGGACATCTCATGGTTATCTATTAAAATTTTTATATAAAAACAATTTTTGGGGGGAGGAGCACAGCACATGTGGGATCTTAGTTCCCCAACCAGGGATCATACCAGTGCCCCCTCCACTGGCAGCGTGGAGTCTTAACCACCAGACTGCCAGGGAATTCTCTAATAATTATTTATTGAAAAAAATCAGTAGCTTTAGCCATGACGAGATGTTCTCCGATATCTACAAGATCCGGGAGGTCGCGAACTGACTGTGTCTGGAGGTGGAGGGGAAGATGGTCAGTAGGACAGAGGGTAACATCGATGACTCGCTCATTGGTGGAGATGCCTCCGCTGAAGGCCCCGAGGGCGAAGGTACCAAAAGCGCAGTAATCACTGGTGTCAATATTGTCATGAACCATCACTTGCAGAAAACCAGCCTCACAAAAGAAGCCTCCAAGAAGTACATCAAAGATTACATGAAGTCAATCAAAGGGAAACTTGAAGAACAGAGACCAGAAAGAGTAAAACCTTTTATGACAGGGGCTGCAGAACAAATCAAGCACATCCTTGCTAATTTCAAAAACTATCAGTTCTTTATTGGTGAAAACACGAATCCAAATGGCATGGTTGCTCTGCTGGACTACTGTGAGGATGGTATAACCCCATATATGATTTTCTTTAAGGATGGTTTAGAGATGGAAAAATGTTAACAATGTTGGCAGTTACTTTGGATCAATCACCTGTCGTCATAACTGGCTGGCCACTGCTTTTCATCCATACAATAGCAGGACTTAGACAGATGGGACTGATATCATCTTGAGCTCTTCATTTGTTTTGAATGTTGATTTATTTGGAGCGGAGGCATTGTTTTTGAGAAAACATGTCATTTAGGTTGTCTAAAAATAAAACGCATTTAAACTCAAAAAAAAAAAAGATTAGTAACCCAAATAAATTCCAAGTGGGAAAGCATACACCTTGAATTTTCTTCAGAAAAGAGGCAAATGATAAATGATGTGAGATGATACAGTGACCATTGATTGATTGATTCAATAGCTGTACTGGGTGTGGTGATTGTTTGTAAGGAACTATAGAAAGGACCACAGAGGTGATAAATGGCTCACAGTCTTTAAGTTCAGCCTCTGCACCCAAAGGCACCTTGGAAGGGAAGGAAGTCCCCCCACCATAAGCTCCAGGGCCATCTTTCCTTCAGATACATGTTCTCTAAAGAGGAAAATGGATGTTTTTAAATTAATTTTAAATAAATATATGAGTAAAAACATCTTTAGATAATGTTGCTCTTTAAGGGTTTAAAAAATGCAGTCTAAATAAAGAGAAAGCTGTTATAACTCCAGTAAGGATTCATGGTAAGTCCCTTATGCTTTCTTGCTTCAACCCCCAGTTGCTCCTCCTATGTAGAATTCTGGAACTGATACTGTTTAAGACAAAGAAAATGATAACGTGGATGACTGTTATACAAGATATGAAACATTAAGGATCCTAAGAAATGTATAGGCAACATACTTTGAGGACTTGGAAGAAGGAATGATCACGTCTATCAGTCAGTGTTTTGATTGCAAACAATATAAACCGGCAGTGGCTGATTCACGAAAGAGCTTACTGGAAGAGAAAGGAGCTCTTCATAAAATCAAAAGATAAGGCAAAGAAACCAGCACTGACAAGACTGGAGCAGAGCAGCTGTAGGGATCCACCAGCAGAAACAATGGACGTGAGTTCTTCAGGACCTGAATGAGCTCCAGGTGCTGTCTATGCTTGTATGACTCAAGAATCAGATTGCAAAGAGACAGCTAGCAGAAGAACAAGAACAAGATGGAGAGAGAGTGTTTCTGCGTGGCCCAGAGGAGACTGGCAGGCTACAGTCCATGGGGTCGCCAAGAGTCGGACACCACTGAGCGACTTCACTTTTCACTTTTTTTTTCCGAAAGAATGATGAACAAATGATGCCAGGCCAGACAGAAGCTATCGGTGTCCATAATACTTACTGAGCTTGGAATAGGAGAGTTGGAGAAGTTTTCATGAAAGAGTTGGCATTGGAAATAGGTTCTAAAAAACAAAGAGCATTTGAATATGAAAAGATGGGGAGGAAGGGTTAGGTTTGGAGGCAGGACATCATGCTGTGAACAGAGGCACAGAGGATGGACCAGAGAACAGGGCCTGTCCTACAGAGATACGCTGAGAAAAGGGAAGGTTCCATTTGGATAAAACGTAGAGAGTGCATGTGTGTGTTAGTCACTTAGTCGTGTCTGACTTTTTGCAACTCCATGGACTGCATGCAGCCTGCCAGGTTCCTCTGTCCCTGGGATTCTCTAGGCAAGACTATCAGAGAGGGTTCCCATTTCCTTCTTCAGGAGATCTGCCCAACCCAGGGATTGAACCCCAGTCTACTGCATTGCAGGCAGATTCTTTACCATTTAAGCTACTAAGACTATATAATGGAGAATCATGAATACCAGCCTAAGGAATTTGGTTTTATTCTATAAGCAGTGGATGGACTGAAATATTTTAGATAAGACATGCAACTTTGTAATTAAATAGAATTAACTATGTACAGTTGACCCTTGAACAACAAGGGGCACTACTCTTTCCTGGAGTCAAAAATCTGAATATAATTTATAGTTGGCCTGCCTTATCAAGGTCCCTCCATATCTGAAGTCCTATACCTGCAGATTCAACCAACCATGAATCATGTAGTATTTACTATTGAACAAAATCCTCATGTCAGTAGACCTGCATGGTTAAACCACATTGTTCAAGGGTCAACTGTACTCTTTTTTTGTTTTTTTAAAGGAAAGTCTCTCTGGTGAAAGAAAATGTATGGGAGAAGAGATTGGATGCAAGAACGGCAGTAAGAGAATTACTGCAAAAGTATGGTCTAGAATTATTAAGGAACTGAAATAGTATAATAGCTGTGGGGAAGGAGTTGAAGAGATGGCACAAGAAACATCATAAGGGTAGTATTTCACGACAGGGCTTGTCCTCACCAGTGCCACAGGAAGTGAAGCTAAATGTGGGACTGGTGATTCAGCCATCAAAATCTATGCTATATTGTTCATAGAAATACTAAAGGTGCAATTTAGCCCCTGTTACTTTTCAAGTTCTTTATCAGTTTATCAAATATTCTTCATGATTAAAATTAAGCTATTTGATAAAACCCCTAAATGCATAAATATGATCTTGTAGCTTGCAACTTCAAAGTAAAGGAAATTAATTCAAATAATATATGTCTACCTTCCACTACCAACAACAGGAAAGACAGTCCAGGGAATGGGCAGAAAACTTTTTTTTTTTAAAGGTCACTCAGTAAACATTTTAGGTTTTGTGAAGTTAGGCATACAGTTTCTGTTGTAACTCCTCAACTCTGCAAGAAAGCAGCTACAAACAATATTTAAATAAATGAATGTGGCCGCACTCCAACATTACTTACAGACGCTGAAATCTGAATTTCATATAATTTCTACATATTGTAAGCTTTCTTTTGGTTTTCTCTATCATTGAAAAATGTAAAAACCATTTTTTGTTCTCAGGCTATTAAAAAACAGGCAGTAGATTGGATTTCTTACTCGTCAATAGTGTCAATGGCTACTGCCACAGCTTTACAAATCAGAACCAACATTTCCTTCATGAGTCAACAACAATATGAACTCATTCTGAAAAATAGTAGTTGAATTAGAAGAGGAAAATTATGAGAACCAACGAACATCTCAATCATTGATTCTGCTCTTCTTGATTTTGTTTCAAGGGAATAGAGTTTTCCTTGCAGCTTTCTTCCCTAATGTAGCATGGTGTTAATATTTGTTTAAATACAGATTCAACTAAAGTAACAGAGGCATTCCAAAAAGCAATGGTTGGGACAAACAAGATAGAAGTCTCCCTCTCAGTAATAGTTCGAGTACAGGCAATCTAAACATCTAAGAGAGGCTTGATGGTGTCAGAGGTATAGGCTGCTTCTGTCTTTTGTGCTATCATCTTCAACACACAGCTTTCAGTTCACAGTCTAAGAGGGCAGCTGCAGCTCCTATCATCATATTTGCATCCCACACAGTGATAAGGGGAAAAGGAAGGGAAGAAGGCCACGCTCCTTACCTTTAAATGCATGACCTGGAAGTCATGTGTATTCTGTGCACATTCCATCAGTCAGAACTTAGTGACATACCTAAGGCTAGCAGCAGAAAGGGTAGGAGTTGAAAAATACTAATGTAATTTTATTTGGGAAGCTCTGTATCCAACTAAAATTGGGAGCTCTAGTCTTACAGGAAGATGGGAGAATCGAATTGTTGAAATATTGAAAGATAGCAGAAAGTCTCTGCCTACCGTTATTTCATATTTACATATAGTCCCTAAATTCTATACATTTTATTGCTTTGATTGGGGAGGGAGTCATTCTAAATATTTTCAATTATTAACTTAAGCCAAAAAATATAAACCAGTTCTTCTTCTTCTTTCTTTTTTTTTATTTTTGGCTGCACTGGGTCTTCATTACTACACATGGGCTTTCTCTAGTTGGGGCGAGTGGAGACTCCTCTAGCTGCCTGGACGGGGCTTCTCGTTGCAGTAGTTTCTCTTTTTGCAGGGCATGGGCTCTAGGATGCACGGTTTTCACTCGAGAAACCCGTTATTCTGTTGGTGATTTCTCTTCCAGGGCTTTTACTGTAGTGTTAGTGTTAGTTGCTCAGTCGTGTCTGATTCTTTGCAGCTCTATGGACTGCAGCCTGCCAGGCTCCTCTGTCCATGGGATTCTACAGTCAAGAATAATGGAGCAGATTGCCATTCCCTTCTCTAGGGATCAAATTTCCTTCCTGATCTGGGATCAAACGCCGGTCTCCACACTGCAGGTGGATTGTTTACTGTCTGAGCCACCAGGAAAGCCCTTTGTAGCTTCCATAAAATCATAAATTCATTCAACAAATGTTTTTGAGCACCTCTTGTGCCAGGCTTCTTTCTAAGCAGATAAAACCCTCACCTGCTGCACTACCAACAACTTTGTTATAGCATGTTATCTCTGGCAAAGACATTTCCTTAGAACGGGTAGTAAGCGTTGGGAACCATGATTGTTCACATATAAAATGAGGAGCCCTTCTAAATCTGGGTCTGCCTTACAGACCCAGCCCCAGTCACCATGACTCCAGACAACAGCCTGTTTACTATGCAAACTCCATTTCAAGGGAAGCCCACTAGCTCCCTTTTCCAAAAGGTTGCCATCCTTGCCCCTGTCCTTTCTGGAAATTCTAGACCACTCCTTGTTGTTGTTTGATCACTCAGTCGTGTCCAACTCTTTGAGATTCTATGGAATGTAGCCCACCAGGCTCCTCTGTCCATGGGATTTCCCAGCTAAGAATACTGCCATGGGTTGCCATTTCCTTCTGCAGGGGATCTTCCTGACTCAAGGATCGAACCGCATCTCTTGCATCGGCAGGTGGATTCTTTACTGCTGAGCCACCAGGACGATCTCTCCTGGTGTAGGGATTCGGAGGAATATTTAGGTGCCAACTCTTTCCCAGCCTCCCAATGGGAAGATCATAGCGAATCCTAAAATTACAGCCCACCTGTCATAGTCTTTCCCAAGTTGTATTTTTTAAAAAAGAAAACCTAGCGAACAAACACTAAGCACTCCACCTGGCATGACTTCAGAATGCTTGTGATTAAGATATTCTGCTTATTGTGAATCGAAGATCTAGGCCTGCCTTGCTCCACATAAATAGAAGCTCTGTTTCTCGGCTGCCCGTGCACATCCTCTTACATGTCCTTAGGGTGCTGGAACAGCAGGGCTTCTCTAAATGGTTCTTAGGCTCAAAGAACATAAAAAGAAACTGCGAAAGCACTTACATTGACGAGTAATATGTATCGACAGTACATTTTTTCTTCTCTCGCTACAAAGTGAAAGCTTTTGTGCACCACTTTCTGTTGTTAGGACTGAGGGTAATTGAGGCGGTGGCAGCATGGCCAGCAGCAAGAACTGGCCAAAATTAATTAAGCCAGCGGTTTGAGATGCAGCATCTCCACTCCTTGGCCACTCCCTTGTACTTTAACTGGTTGGAATTCAAGGGGCATGGAGGAGGGGAGGCAAAGACTGGAGTGGCCTTGCAAAATAGAAAAAAATGAGAAGCATTCATTTGGGATTTAGTTACCTGTCAGGTGGTTGGAAAGGAAGCCATAGATTAAAAAAGAAAGAAAGAAATCCTTTCAGTTTCTGTAGCATAAAACAGAGCAATTAAGTTCCAATAACAGCTCTCACTTACTGAGCCCCTGATAGATGTTAGACACTGTTCTAAGTGCCTTATGCATCACTGTCTTATTTGATTTCTTCAATAACTCTGTGGTAGATGCTCTAATTATTTCCATTTTACAGCTAGGAAATTGAGGCTGGGAGAGATTAAGCTTGGCAGTCTGACTCCAGAACTGACATCCCATCTACCGTGCTATACTGCCTTAGAGATAGTGGAACCCCTAGTTGTTATTTTCCTCTAGATTCTCATCTCAGATTTTGGTACAGGTGGTGGGCATTTCCTAATGTTAGAGGGAATTAAGCTAAATCATAAATAAGAGGATGCTTGAAAAATATGATGTACAAACTGGAAAGAGTTTGTGCCTTTTTCCTGGTTGCCTGCTAGCACTTTTCTGGCTGTAGGGAAAGAAGTACAGCATAACAGTACTAGATTCTATATAAAGCAATTTATTATTTTTTGAAAAGTGATAATGGCCTTGTTTTCCTCTTAAGAGTTAATAGTGGAAAAGACTGATAGCGCCCTCAGAAGCATGCACTCAGCAAGATCCCTAAATAGTTCCTTCTCTCCAGTCCTGACCCAGTAACCTCTGGGCCATTCTATTCCCTGGAATCTCCTTTATAGGGCCCCAAAGAGTATGCTGATGCCTGCAACATCCTTTTAGGATGTGAAGACGTATAAACAAATGGCTCCTGGGGACAGGGAACATATCAAAACGTAATCCTTACTCATAACAGAATTGAGTTCAGTGTGAACCCAGCAATCAGGGAATGAAAGGTGAGTGCATTAACCTACCATGTTATCTGTATAGGAGTTTTATATCTTAAATGGAACAGACATTCCTGCAAAACAATAATGGGCTGAGATTAATGAGTTACAGGTGACCCTCAGACATGGGAAGGTTGACTTTGGATAAGCACCCACAAAGGTCAAGTGCTTATCTGAGTTAACCACAAGTCTTGGATTGGGGGTAAAAATAAAGGACGAGAAATATCCCAGGGAGAGGCTTTCCCCAACCTGAGTTTTGTGTTCTTTCTTACCTTTCACTAAATTCCTACATTGGATTGGACAGGTCCTTTTCTTATACCATTTTTATATACATCTCTGTACATTTTCATATACATCATCCGGCCTAAGCGAGATCTCAACATCGTGGAAATAGTGTGAAAGACCAGAGCAATGCTTTTCAAAGTCTAGGTTTTCATGAATGTCTTGTAAACCAATTATTTTGGCTAACATATAATTGAGTCTTTTAGACGGAGGCTTTACAAGGACTGGATGGAATCTTTACAGTGGTAGTTTTTTGCCTAGCCCTCAGTTGAGGATTAGCATCTGTCTCATTGCACAGTGCAAATATATGGTGGTAAGAATAACTTTGTGTTTATTACTCTCATCCTTGGGTCAATTTTAGTATTTCCATTTAGGACAGAATAATTAATCCCCAGAGCAGTGCTGTATTCTTCATTTCTCGAAAAACATGCTTGACACCTACCTCCATTAATTAAGTGGAGTTGTATAGCTACCTCCTGTATCCCCCATAGAGCGTATCTGCTGGGCTCTATCTAAGGTGAATAGACCAGCAAGGTGAATAGACCGAGAGAGGCTCATGGGGGCAGGGCCGACCTAGCTCGGGCTTGAGGAGAAGTTCAGTGCTCCTGCTGGGAAGGTGAACACACTGTCATATCTAATACAAACCACCAGGGCGTCCCCATTGGTAGATAGAATCCTGTTCAGGGGTGTTGTCTCTAATAGAGAGATGCAAACAGATAACCCTCTGGAACCCCACCCTTGCCAGAACTTGGAAAGGAGGGAAATAAAATGCCCCCCTGAGAGCAAAACTTTAAAAACAACATGGACTAAAATAGAGCATAGATATGCAAAGTTTTCTTATGCCCTAGAAGGACCCTAAGAAACCTGAGCAAAGGCATTAACACATGCAAAGAAAGAATGTGTTAATCAGAAGGGGGTTGGTCAGCCCTGGGAGGTGGTAGAAAGAGAGCCCCTGAGGCAGAAGTTAGCAGCGCCCACTTGAGCTTTGCCCCTGCAAGACCCGGCTGGCCCCTCAAAGCCTTCTCAGCCTGGGGTAAGCATGAGCTCAACAGGTACTCAGGCAAGTCGATATGGAGTGCCTATAACATGTCAGGGAGATGTCAAGTTTTGGGAGAAAGTGCTGAGTATGGAAGCTACCTCTCAAAACAGGTGCAATCAGGAAAGAGAGCACATTATGAGGAAACAATGGAAACAGTGACAGACTTTATTTTTTTGAGCTCCAAAATCACTGCAGATGGTGACTGCAGCCATGAAATTAAAAGATGCTAGCTCCTTGGAAGAAAAGCTATGATGACGAACCTAGACAGCATATCAAAAAGCAGAGACATTACTTTGCCAACAAAGGTCTGTCTAGTCAAAACTGTAGTTTTTCCAGTAGTCGTTTATGGATGTGAGAGTTGGACTATAAAGAAAGGTGAGCGCAGAATTGATGCTTTTGAACTGTGGTGTTGGAGAAGACTCTTGAGAGTCCCTTGGACTGAAAGGAGATCCAACCAGTCCATCCTAAAGGAAATTAGTCCTGAATATTCACTGGAAAGACTGATGCTGAAGCTGAAACTCCAATACTTTGACCACCTGATGTGAAGAGCTGACTCATTGGATAAGACCCTGATGCTGGGAAAGACAGAAGGCAGGATGAGAAGGGGGTGACAGAGGATGAGATGGCTGGATGGTATCACTGACTCGATGGACATGAGTGTGGGTAAACTCTGGGAGTTGGTGATGGGCAGGGAAGCCTGATGTGCTGCATTCCATGGGGTTGCAAAGAGTCAGACACAACTGAGTGACTGAACAACAACATTGTTGAGTGCTTAGAGGTGCCAGACACTGTTGAAAGCAGCTTTTCTTCTAATTTTTGTCACAATGCTATGAAAAAGCACTATCTTAATTCTTGTTTTAATTAGGGGGAAACTGGTGTAATATAACTAAGTCACTATAGTATAATATAACTAAGTGATATATTTGAACCATGGAGGTATGAGTGCAGAACCCACACTCCTAACCAGTCCTTAGACTGAGGACCAGGTCTGAAGCAGTCAGACCATGCAGGGCTAGTAGGTTGAGGATTTTGTCTTCTCCTGAGAACAATATCCAGTTTTAGAGGAGTGACCTGGTCAAATGTGTGCTTTGAAAAAAATCAGTCTGGTTGCAGTGTGATTAGCTATCATTTTTGTAAAATTTGATGATGTATTTGCTTCCTGTGTAAGCCCACAGAGAATGGGGGAATCAGGACTTCCCTTGTGGTCCAGTGGCTAAGACTCCATGCTTCCAATGCAGGGGGTGCTGTTTGATCCCTGGTCAGGGACTGAGATGCCACGTGCCTCACCATGCAACCAAAAAAAATTAAAAATTAGGTTTATACGGTTACAGTTAAAGATACTATATTAAAAATAAATATCAGGGAATGCACAAATCATATGAACTTCAAGAATTTTGTTCACCAAGATAGCCATTTCTTACTATAAAATAATATGCTGAATTTGAACATGTTTAGGCTTTTCAAAATTCTTGATGGTAGAGAATATGGTGCTCATGTGGTTTTAAGTATTCTAGTTCTTACAACTGTTATTTCCCAATGTAAATTAATAAAATGGTACCCTGGTTTGATACGTCAGACTAATGAGAGGTTAGGTAGCTTGCCCTAGAAAGATTAATTTACTTTCTGAAAATATAAAATTTCTGATTTGCAATACTAAGGGCAAACTTTGTCTAGGCCACAGTAAGTTTGTCAGTCATGACTCTGCTTTGGCTGCTCAGGAGGGAGCCTGCTGCCTTTTCCTCAAGGGTGGCAGTTGACATCCCACAACATTCAACAGCCCTGGGCTGTGTATAACAGCACAACTCCTCCTCCTCCACGTCCTCCTCGTCCTTCCAAGACAGTCAGATACCTAGGCAGGTAGGCAGGACCATCTGTCAGGGAGTATCAGGTTCAGAGCCCTTCCATGGGAACCAACAAGAACAATGTAGGGTCTCAGGCCTGAAACCCACTTAACATAACTGGGGAGCAAGAGGGAACCCGGATCTTGGTTTCACAATAAGGGCCAAGGGTAAGAGCCACTCAGACGGAAGATATAAATCTGGACAACAGTGTAGAGTTGTTATTTAACTGATGAGCTCCTGTAGGAACTGAATGTAGTTAAGAAAAGAAGAGGTCAGAATCCTGAACCCCGAGGCACTCCAACACTTAGAGAGAGGGCATAGAGAGGCACCAGCAGAGACTGACAAAGAGCTCAGTAGAGCACTGGGTCGTGGAAGGCAAGTTAAAAGTGTCTCAGTCAGGAGAATGTGATCAGCTGCATCAGACATTTAAAGTACCAGTAAGACGAGGCCAGAGAATTGACTGATGGACAATGTGGAGTTCCTTAGTGACCTTAACAGGAGCACTGTTTTGATCTTTGCAGGGTTGGGAGGTGGGGTGGGTCGATGACTGAATTGGGTTCAGGAGAAGATGGGAAGAGACAAATTACCAGTGAGCCCAAACAACTCTGAGGAGTTTTGTTGTCAGGAGGTGCAAAGAAAATGGAGCAGCAGTTGGATGGAGACGTGCTGTCAAAAGATTTTTGTATTCATTTTTATTTTTTTATTTTTTTGGTGGAAAAGAAAGTTTGCTTTATTCCAGAGGCCGGCAACAGAGGGGGAACAGACACACTTGTGTTCAAAGGCCGGTTCTCCCCACTAACAATCAGTGGGCAAGAGCTTTTATAGGCAGAGGGAGGGGTTTACATGCAGAAACAGTGCAGTCAGCTCTGACAGTCATCTTGAAATTGGTCATCGGTGGTCTGATCAACTTCATCTTGAATGTTTTAAGTACAGCTAATCTACAGTTCCAAGGCTGGTTTGTTGTATTTATTTTTAATGAAAGAAACAAGAACATGTTTGGTGTTGGTATGGTGATGGTCTTGAAAAAGGGAGAGAAACTTTTGATGCAGAAGAGAGGGGGAGAATTGCTAGAGAAGTATCCTTGTGGCATTAAGACGGGGATGGGATCTAGTGCATGAGTGTGGGAACTAGCCTTGTCTGGGAGCCCCAGTACTCTATCCAGAGTCACAGGAAGAAAGGCGGGATATACGGACTCTGGTGCTGGTAAGGAGATGTGGTGGTTGAACATGTAAATTTTTCTGAATGTTTTCATTTCTTGGTGAAAAAGGAAGCAAGTGAATGATGATGAGTGAGCTGTCTGTGGAGGATTGAGGAGAGAGATCAGGAGCTGTTGAGGAGAATGGGAGAGGGAACAGTCTAAGGCAGAATGATAGCTGGGCAGCATTATTGGTCCACAGGAGGTTACGATGACCAGGTATTTAGAGTGACTTTGGCCAGCATGGCTGTGTTTTCTTCTCTAGCATGTTTTGTTGCAGGGATGCTGGACCCGAGTAGGCAGAAAGTTTAACAGGGGTCAAAATTTACCAGTGAGACAGTAGCAAGGAGGATAAGGGTGCTTGCAGGAGAATAGTAATGATGATGGAGCATGGAACTTAGGCAGGAAAGGAAGAGGAAATGAGGATACAAGAGGGTGAGGGCAGTGGAGTAAAAAAAAAAAATCTGTGCTCTAAATGGCATTTCTGACCTTTACGCTAAGAAGTCTCTCAAACTCTTAATGTTCACATTTCTCTAAATGACAGCGAAGATACCAGCATCTTTGGTTTTTTTGTGGAGATAGGGCTTCTCTGTTGGAGCAGTTACTGCCAACCAGCATGGGTAGCTGTCGACAAGAGAGAGGAGAGACAGAGTGTTGTTTTTTCATCAAGCAGGAAGATGACTGATGTGAGATAGCAGGTCTCAGTCTCTAATCGCTTGAGTTTTTTTTTTTTTTTTTTAATATTTATTTACTTGGCTGCATCGAGTCTTAGTTGTCCCACAGCATGCAGGATCTTAGTTTCCAGACCAGGGGTCGAACCTACATCCCCCAGGTGGAAGGCAGGTTCTTAACCACTGGACCACCAGGGAAGTCCGTCACTTGAGTTTTGTATTCCCAGGATGTAGGAGGTGTGTAGCCTCCCAAGTGACACATACACATGCCCCACCTTTTCATTTTCCTTCTTCACCAGGAATCAGAATAGTGCCCCATCCCAGGTGTGTGGTCTGTCCGTGTGTCTTCACGGTTTCTGGAGGATGAGAGGAAGCCCAGAAAGAGGCCAGGATAAGATGACAAGGTAGGAGGAAAAACTTTTTAAAGATAATGTTCTACCTTAGAATTTAATTTATGAATAATATAAAGATATGTCATTGTAGGAAATAACTGGTAGGAAACTGGTAATCGTTTCACTAGGAAATATGGCTATGAAAATGCTGACAGATGTCTTTGTATAGTGACCACAAGAGGTTTATCCTTTGGGGATTCTCCTGTTTATGGGTTATATCAGTTTCCTGTACGCTACCCTCTGGTCGCAGCCAAGGGTTACTTGGCAGTTTCCACTTTTAAATAAAAAATGGGTCTTTCTGGATCATCCAGAGCCATCTTTTCATTGTCTAGATGTTAGAACTGAGGCCCAGCAAGGTAAAATCTGGATTCCCCTATCCTGCGGGGATGTGGGCACCCTATTCTGGCGTCTGGCTGTGATGAAAGTACCCCCCTATTTCCATGCTTCTGCTGGGGACTTGTTCCTTGTCATCGATGCACTTGTCCTGTGGTTAAAAGTACCATCTGTCCTCAGACTGAGATACCCTCCCCATGACCCAGGAAGCAAAAGCCTGCTACTTTTGCACTGTTACACAGAGGATGGAACAAGAGGTTTTGTGGTCTTTTTTTTTTTTTAGTTGGATGTAAACCTTACTCACAAGAATGATCAGGGACTGGGGATAAGGCGGTAACAAGGTTTTCATCTCTCTTTAGAAGACATTTTATGTAAGAGACTTAAAAATAATAATAGTAAAATATGTTGAAAGAGCTTGGGTTTTGGATCCTGAAAATAATGGAAACAGTAGGTCCTGAGTGACCCCTCTGTGCTGGGCAGTGCCCTCTTCCATATCCTGGCGCTACAGATTACTAGCAATGGCTTCTTGGGCAAGTTGCCTAATGTCTTTGAACTTTGTAATTCTTCCGACAGAAGAGAAATCTAATCCTTTTTTTTTTCTTTTTGCACGGTATTTTTGTAAAATATTAAATTTGATGTCACGTAAAAGTAGCTGGCATAAATCAGGTGCTCAATCAATGTTAATTTGTTCTATCTAGCTTTCTCGCACAGTTCCTAAGGTTTAAAAATACTTTTTTTTCAAATTGTGAGCTGCTCAAAAATTTCAACAGCAAGACAAGAATGGTTGTGATTAAAACCATTTAATATTGTGTATTCAATTTTGTAATGTAACCTGATATCAACAGCCAAGATCTTTGTCCTAAAGGGAATTTCAATATTCAGCAAAGTGGGGCTGATTTAATAGCCATTAATTCTGAGAGTATGTTCAAGTTCAAAGTCCTTCTGTTTTAAATGTAAATTGCTCTTTTTTATGTATATTGTATTGGAATTTAGGAACGAAGGCTGTCACTCCCGTTTTTCTTTGCATGGCATTGCAGGCTCTTTTATTATCACAGAGCCCTATTATTGTGATACCTCACACAGGAAATGCACACTCTGACATTAGGCACCAAATTGCTGAAATATCCTGTGTTTTCTATTCATTAAAGCCCTAAAGCACTATGTGCAAATTCCCTTACTTTAATTACACACCTCAGGGATGTGCACGCCAAAAAAGAAGCCAGTCAGACAAAAAGCCAGGTCTTTGCCAAAAAACCCCAGCCCCCTAAACTGGTAAACATTTATTTTCAGCTGGGAAATCTGCTATTAATTCATATAGTGACTTTCCCAGCTGAAATAATGAGCCAAGCCAAGTGAACCAAATGTTCGCAGTGAGCAAACATGAACAGTAGGAATTCAGTCCATCTCTTATTTACATGTTTGTTCCTTCTGCAGTTAAGGAACATTTGTATGTTTCCCTTCTACCTGGAAGCACATCAGTATTTATGCTTCAAATATCTTATTTTTCAAACAGAGCTTATAGACTGCTGTAAAGAGCTGCTTTAAGAAATAAAAGAAGAGAAAAACCACCAAATCAAATTATTTATTAGTGCTTTAGAGCAAAGGCTTCCCACTAGCCACACTGACTTTCTAGTTTATTTGAAGGCCTAAAAAAAATCAGAATTAGCAAAAATGTGAGATTTTTGAGAGAAATACCATTTGGGAATTTTTTTTTAAGTTAACAAAAATTTTAAACTTCTAAACAAAAAAATTACTGTTCAATAAAGCAAACTAAAGAATTAAAATACATTATAAAAGTTTTTTTTTATGTATTTTGGGGAAACTTTCTTCATTTCCATTTAATTACAAAGCTTTAGAATGTGAAAAATAAGAAAAAAATAGCTCTCCACAGGCACCATATGCATATGACGAGGTAGAGTATTATTTACACTTCCTTTCTGAGGTCTGACTAGTCACAAAATATACTTAGATTCTAGAACAAAAAGTTGACCTATGCATATAAAACTTAGTAGAAAAAGTAGTTTTTCTAGAAGAGCATGCATAAACCTTTGTGGAAAGCAAAGAAAGAGAAACAGTTCAATTAACACATGAAATAGCAAAGTAGAAGAGTTAAAAAATCAATACACTGATTAATTCCTATGAAGATGCAGAGTATTTACTCAACAGTCAATTAACCATTTAACATTTTTCTTGATATGAAGGAAGTTTTTTAAAATAAGTTCCAGACTCAAACTCATGTAAAGATATAATCAATTTGGAGTTCTAATGACTCTCTTAATGTAAGCTTGGGTGAAGACTTTCAATTTATTCTAAGCACAAAATGCTTTACAATTTAATGAAGGTATGGTTTTTAATTGTAACAAACATGATAAAAAAAGTAGCTTTTAATTCAGAGTACTTTAAAATGAAGGTTAGCCACCTCCAAACCTTTTTCCTAAATGAAATTTTTAGCAGATACATGATTTTTTAGCAATGAATAAATGAATAAAATGTATGAGATTTTTTTTTTTGTTCTATAAGAAGAAGCAATGCCCTATTAATTTTGACAGACAACTTGGCATTAGTCATTTAAAAATCCAACATGGGATAAAGTTATGCATTACTAGTCTCTACATTTTTGTCAAGAGATGAACATTTTGCCAGATTTTTAATAATATGCCAAGAGCTTTGTCAGTCAGTTTATTTAGCCCTGCGTGGTTATGCCAGTTTTGGTCCACCACCCCACTGGGTGTAACACTGCCTGTCACCGCTCACATAACTCCTCCCCGACAATTAGACAAAGTCAACACAGCAATCACTCCCAACTGCCCTGAGGTACCTGCACTATCAACAGCGCAGATTCTGAGGCTTGAACAAGCTTTACTTTGTCACTGCCTCCCCACCCCAATTAGGACTTTTTTTCTGCCCAGGCAATTTAGCACCAACACCATGGGTGGACCAGATAACTCTTTTAAAAAGCGAGTTTAAGTCATTCTTCTGCCCATCCCCCCTCCCCCAGCCCAACCCAATCAATTCTTTTTCCACCTTCTTTTCACTACTTCCTCCAACACCATCCCCTCCTTTCACCCCTCCCCCCTCAAAAAAAGCATTCCCAGAAAGAAACGGGATTCTGCAAGAAGGCAGCTTGCAGTTTCTAACTAGTTACCATGCCGACTGGAGCCTGTGCTAAGGAATGTGCTGCTGCCACACCGAACTCAATGAAAAGATGAAGAAAATGTGCAGGCAATACTAGTTTGGCTGTGATGCTGGAGAATCTGAGAGAGGGCTGTTGGTATGGAAGGATCTCACTGCATGCAATTTGCAAACATGCCAACTCAATAGCATGTGATAGGCACTGGATGGAATTCGAAGGTCTTATAGTCGTCAGGGGCTGGGAAGGAATAAGAGAGCTAAATGGGGGGAAATCTGCCCCAGGAAACAATGTTTGTCTCTTAGAAATATGGAATTTATTAATTTTAATAAGAATCTGCAAAATGCTAAAAGAGATTGTACTTTTGATAAGCCCTTCTCTTCTGAGTCCAGTCATTACCTCTTCTAGCGATTTTTCTGTACCTTCCTTTTACTGACCATAAGAAAACAGCAACAAACCCCCCTCCCCCCCGATTTTCTGTGCTAAAAATCATTAGTAGAATTCATGTAACGCTGGGGCTGTATAAATCACAAGCTCTATTTCCTGAGCAATTGCACAGAGAGGATTGCTTTGATTTTGCCTGGAGAAGGGTGGAGACAGAATGCAGTCCATGAAGAGTGGAATTCTGAGGGATGAAGATTCCCTGAACTTTCTATCCAGGTGGAAACAGATTTGGGTCTATAGGGCAGTACTTCTCCTGGAGAACTGGTCTACCAAATGATAAATCTCAGTTAAGAGGTGCCCTTGGGATATTGAAAGTAGACTTGGGATCACCTTGGGGGCTCTGTCCACTCCAACAGAAGTCTTATCTGAAACACCTCTTCCTGCTCCATGTTCATGAAAACCAGAGATTACCCTGAATTTCCCCCAAGTGGGGAAATTTTCCAGAATGAGGATGACTCAGGATTGCTACTTACACCTCACACTCAGATTAGTAAAATTTCTTTCTTCTTGCATTTTCAGTCTTCCACATCTATTGATTCCAAGCTGTCCTGTACATCACTGGCAAAATAGTTTTCCATGCTTGCCAATTCGACCCTGTCTTTTCATTGCCCATAGCCTCCCTATGGCTCTTCATTGCCATGGCAACCACATGTCCTAGGTTTTTCAGGACATTTTGATTTCAAATATTCCGTCATGTGGTCAGACCATGTGTCAGATCATAAGCCAAAAGATACATCCTGGTTTTGGTTTAGAAAATATTGTCACTGTACCCATTGCTCCCCAGATATGATTGTTGTTTATCCTTCCTTTTCTAAAACCAGAAAATTGTCCTTCTTTTTTCATATAATAATATCTCTCATTTTTATATAATATTTTGCAGAGTGCTTTCACACAGTCATCTTGATGGGTCCTTTCCTACCTGTGAAATAAGACAAGATAGGAGTCATTATTTCAGTTTAATAGATGAGAAAATTGGGGCAGAGAGTAGTGAATTGACTTTCTATCATTTCCATAGTGGCAAAATGACTAGAATTCCTGTCTCTTGACTCTAATGTCTTTTTTCTCTAACATGCTTCTCCCAAATAGTGATGCTTTGTACTCTAGATTTCTTTGCCATTGTGGTCCCTGAAAGACCAACTTTCAGGTGACTGTGTAGTTACACCAACTCTTTCATGATTCATGTTGCACATCAACTCATGAAGTTGAGGAAGAGTTAGGGAAAGGCTTTTAGGTGAAGAACTACTGCCTGAGATATTAATCACCAGTGTCATATATAACTTACAAATGGAGAGGGGGGGGTTTGGGGGTGAGGAGGGAGGGAGAGAGTATGGGCAGGGAAGAGAGTAGGGGGAGGGGAGAGAGGGAAAAAAAAACAGAAAAGCAGGAAGAAAAAATTCTAGGGAATCTGTCCAACACCAGTGATCTTTCCTAAAGACAGACTTATTTTAGAACATGTCTTGAAATATTTGTTAACATCTGCCTCTTACTATTCTTTATTATTAAAACTTCTCAAAAATACTATCATATTAAATTGCTCCAAGTTAGTATGTTGCATGGCGTTGACACTTTACTTAGGAATAAACAAAGAAAAGAGAAGGGCAGCATATATTGTTAGCTTAATTATTCACTCATGTGTTCAATAATTAATTTGACAATACCAAGTACCATCTATGTGACCAGGCACAATACTAGCCACCAGAAATACACTGGTGATAGTTCAGAGCTTGCAGTCAGGTGATGATTATTGATTATGGTAAGTGCTACAAAGAGGATGATGTGACGAGAGAACTGCAGGAGGCTGGGGAGGTCTTAGGAGAGCTACTTCATATTGAGTGGTCAGGGAAAGCCCTTCTGAGGAGGAGATGTGTAAACTGACACTTGAAGCATGATAAAGAGCCAGAGTCCTGCACAGAGCTAGGAAGAACATTTTGTCAAGTGGAAAAGGAAGCGCAGAGCCCAGTATTGTTCTGTTCCATGTGTCTTCAGCCTGGCTTCCCTCAGAGCTCAATTGGTAAAGAATCTGCCTGCAATCCAGGAGACTCGCCTAGGTTGGGAAGATCTGCTGGAGAAGGGAATGGCTACCCGCTCCAGTATTCTGGCCTGGAGAATTCCATGGGGTCCCAAAGAGTCAGACTTGACTGAGCAGCTTTCACTTTCACTTTCGTGTGTCTTCAGCATAGTGACCTAGCAGTTGGGGGCTGGTGGGATGGTATGAGATGAGGCTAGAGAGTTTTATTGACCTTGAACACCATGGTAACGGGTTGGGACTTTAGTAAGAGCAATAGAAAGCATTAAAGGCATTGAAGAGCAAGACCGATATAGAAAATTTTTCTAGAAAAAACCTGCAACATTACTCTGGAACCCAATTATTTTTTTAATTCATTAGTTTATTTTTTTGGCTGTGCTGGGTGTTTGTTGCTGCCTGTGGGCTTTCTCTAGTTGCGGCAAGTGGAGGGGTCACTCCTTTTTGTGTTTGATGGGCTTCTTATTGCGGTGGCCTCTCTTGTTGTGGAGTACAGGCTCCAGGCTCAAGGACTTCACTAGTTGCCACAAGTGGGTTCATTAGTTGTGTCAGAAGGGCTTACCTGTTCTGCAGCATGTGGCATCTTCCCAGACCAGGGATTGAATCCATGTCCCATGCATTGGCAGAAAGATTCTTATTCACTGTACCACAGGAAAGTCCCAGAACCCAATTCTTATCCTAAAGCCCCAAGTGTACAAGAGTAATGCTATAAGAATATAAAAACTTTCAGAGGCTACTGGTAGAGCATTATAAAAGTTCTTTATCCTCTAAAAATGTTCAGAACATTATATATATATACACATATATTTAGGGATCATTTTGCTTATTGAAATAACAAGGCAAAGGACACGTTCCCACTCTGGTTGAAGCATATCACCTTAAGCAAATCTGTCGCATCTAATTACCTTAGTTCTCCAAATAGAATGCACAAGCTCTTTTTCTTTCTCAGATAGAATGGTATGATTACTGATTACTTGCTCTATACAATACAATACTCATAATGTGTAGTATATTAAGTTGTATATTTTTCTTTTATACTTGTTTTCTAAATCTCTTTTAATGAAATCTTTTTATGTTTTAATACTTATCTTCCATCAGAACAGAATTTTTATGATAGATTTCAAAATGTGGATTCATTAGCACCTTTTATACGCCAAATTACATACTGTCTAGCCATCTTAACTAAAGACAGATGTGTTATGGTGAAGAGTTCTGACAAATCATGGTCCACTGGAGGAGGGAATGGAAAACCACTTCAGTATTCTTGCCACAAGAACCCCATGAACAGTATGAAAAGGCAGAAAGATATCACACTGAAAGATGAGCTCCCCAGGTTGGTAGGTGCCCAACATGCTACTGGAGAAGAGTGGAGAAGTAACTCCGAAAGAATGAAGAGGCTGAATCAAAGCAAAAACAACACCCAGTTGCAGATATGACTGGTATTGGAAGTAAAGATGCCGTAAAGAACGATATTGCATAAGAACCGGAATGTTGGGTCCATGAATCAAGGTAAATTGGAAGCAGTCAAACAGGAGATGGCAAGAATGAACAATTCACATTTTAGGAATCAGTGAACTAAAATGGACCAGAATAGGAGGCTTTTATTCAGATGACCATTACATCTACTACTGTGGGCATGAATCCCTTAGAAGAAATGGAATAGCCCTTGTAGTCAATGAAAGAGTCCAAAATGCAGTACTTGGGTGCAATCTCAAAAATGACAGAATGAAAAAAAAAAAAGACAGAATGATCTCTGTTTATTTCCAAGGCAAATCATTCAATATCACAGTAATCCAAGTCTATGCCCTATCCACTGATGCTGAAGAAGCTGAAGTTGAATGGTTCTATGATGACCTACAAGACCTTCTAGAACTAACACTCAAAAGAGATGTCCTTTTCATCATAGGGGACTGGAATGCAAAAGTAGGAATTCAAGAGATACCTGGAGTAACAGGCAAGTTTGGTCTTGGAGTACAAGATGAAGCAGGGCAAAGGCAAACAGAGTTTTGCCAAGAGAACAAACTGGTCATAGCAAACACCCTCTTCCAACAACACAAGAGACACATGGGCATCGCCAGGTGGTCACTTTGCAGCAAAAGATGGAGAAGCTCTATACAGTCAGCAAAAACAAGACTTAGAACTGACTGTGACTCAGATCATGAACTCCTTATTGCAAAATTCAGACTTAAATTGAAGAAAGTAGGGAAAACCACTAGACCATTCAGGTATGACCCAAATCAAATCCCTTACAATTATACAGTGGAAGTGAGAAATAGATTCAAGAGATTAGATTTGATGGACAGAGTGCTTGAAGAACTATGGATGGAGGTTCATAACATTGTACAGGAGGTGGTGATCAAAACCATCCCCAAGAAAAAGAAATGCAAAAAGGCAAAATGGTTGTCTGAGGAGGCCTTACAAATAGCTGAGAAAAGAGAAGCTAAAGGCAAAGGAGAAAAGGAATGATATAACCATGTAAATGCAGAGTTCCAAAGAATAGCAAGGAAAGATAGGAAAGCCTTCCTCAGTGATCATTGTGAAGAAAATAGAGGAAAACAATAGAATGGGAAAGACCAGAGATCTGTTCAACAAAATTAGAGATACCAAGGGAACATTTCATGCCAAGATGGGCACGATAAAGGACAGAAATGGTATGGACCTAACAGAAGCAGAATATATTAAGAAGGTGGCAGGAACACACAGAAGAACTATACAAAAAAGATCTTCATGACCCAGATAACCACAATGGTGTGATCGCTCACTAATAGCCAGACATCCTGGAGTGCGAAGTCAAGTGGGCCTTAAGAAGCATTACTATGAACATAGTTACTGGAGGTGATGGAATTCCAGTTGAGCTATTTCAAATCCTAAATGATGATGCTGTGAAAGTGCTGTACTCAATATGCCAGCAAATGGCCACTCAGCAGTGGCCACAGGACTGGAAAAGGTCAGTTTTCATTCCAATCCCAAAGAAAGATAATGCCAAAGAATGTTCAAACCACCTAGCAAAGTAATGCTCAAAATTCTCCAAGCCAGGCTTCAACAGTACATGAACCGAGAACTTGCAACTGTTTAAGCTGGATTTAGAAAAGGCAGAGGAACCAGAGATCAAATTGCCAGCATCCATTGGATCATAGAAAAAGGAAGATAATTACAGAAAAACATCTACTTCTTTTTTATTGACTATGCCAAAGGCTTTGACTGTATGGATCAGAACAAACTATGGAAAAGTCTTAAAGAGATGGGACTATCAGACCACCTCACCTGCCTCCTGAGAAATCTGTATGCAGGTCAAGAAGCAACAGTTAGAACTGGGCATGGAACAATGGATTGGTTCCAAATTGGGGAAGGAGTACATCAAGGCTATATATTGTCATCCTGCTTATTTAGCTTACATGCCAAATACATCATGGGAAAAGCCACACTGGATGAAGTACAAGCTAGAATCAAGATTGAGGAGAGAAATATCAATAACCTCAGATATGCAGATGACACCACCCTTAAGGAAGTAAGCAAAGAGGAACTGAAGAGCCTTTTGATGAAAGTGAAAGAGGACAGTGAAAAAGCTGGCTTAAAATTCAACATTCAAGAAACTAAGATCATGACATCTGGTTCCATCACTTCATGGCAAATAGATGGGGAAACAATGGAAACAGAGACAGACTTTATTTTCTTGGGCTCCAAAATCACTGCTGATGGTGACTGTAGACATGAAATTAAAAGATGCTTAGTCTTTGGAAGAAAAGGTATGACAAACCTAGACAACATATTAAAAAGAGGAAACATTACCGACAAAGGTCCGTCTAGTCAAAGCTATGGTTTTTCCAGTAGACATGTATAGATGTGAGAGTTGGACCATAAAGCTGAGTGCCAAGGAATTGATGCTTTTGAAATGTGGTGTTGGAGGGCTTCCCTCGTGGTCCAGTGGTTAAGAGTCTGCCTTGCAATGCCTGGGACACAAGTTTGATCCCTGGTACAGAAAGATCCCACATCCCATGGAGCAACTAAGTCTGAGGGCAACAACAAAGACCCAGTGTAGCCAAAAGTAATTAAAAATCAACAAAGTCTAAAAAAAAAAAAAAGGAAAAGAAATGTGGTGTTGGAGAAGACTCTCGAGAGTACCTTGGACTGCAAGAATCCAACCAGTCAATCCTAACTAAAATCAATTCTGAATATTCTTTGGAAGGACTGATGCTAAAGCTGAAGCTCCAATACTTTGGCCACCTGATTTGAAGAGCTGACTCATTAGAAAAGACCCTGGTGCTGGGAAAGATTGAAGGCAGGAAGAGAAGGGGATGACAGAGGATGAGATGGCTGGATGGCATCACCGACTTGATGTTCATGAGTTTGAGCAAACTCCGGGAGATGGTGAAGGACAGGGAAGCCTGATGTGCTGCAGTCCATGGGGTTGCAAAGAGTTGGACTCAACTGAGCTATTGAACTGAGGCCCCATAGTATAAGGTAAACATTTAAAAGCCAAAACATACATAGTTTATCTCATATTGTCTTTTATTGCTTTTAATTTTTTTAATTTAAATTGATTTATTTATTTTCTTTTGTAAAAATTTATTTGTTGTTAATTGGAGGATAATAGCTTACAATAACATGTTGGTTTCTGCCATACATTAGCATGAATCAGCCATAGGGATACGTATGTCCCTCACAGTCTTGAACCTCCTCCTACCGCATCCCATTCCTCTGTGTTGTCACAGAGAACCAGATTTGAGCTCCCTGCATCATACAGCAAATTTCCACTGGCAATCTAATTTTTCACATGGTAATGTAAATGTTTCAGTGCTACTCTCTCAATTCATCCAACCCTCTCTTTCTCCCCCACCCTGCCCCATGTCTACAAGTCTGTTCTCTATGTCTGGTTTTTATTGCTTTTTAATTCATTTGATTTAAGAGTAAAACTCTGTTGTAAAGTTAATACTAAGAAAAAGTATAAAAATTTTGAAAATGGCAATGTTTTATTCCCCAGCTATTGGCTTCTATCCTAAGATAATCAGTTCTTAAAATGAAAAATTAATTTAACATATTTTTCAGATGGGTGACTGAAGTTTTCTTTCTTCATTAATAAATAGCTTTAAGTACTTTCTGTGTGCCAGGCACTGGGCTAGGATATAGGGACACAGCAAGGACAACAACCCAGTTTATTATAGGAGGGAATTTGAAGGTGTAGACTTGGGATAGGAAGTAATCTGGAAGGGCACAGAAGGCTTCACAGTAACCAGTTCTTGGGACATTCCTGCAAGTGACCTAAGCAGGAAGTAAGTAAGTGTGAATAGTTTTCATGTCAGTAGTTAGGCTCTGTTTTAAAAGGGATTTCTCCCAAGTTGCCTTATTATAAATCCCACAATAGGTGATTCTCACAATTCTCCTCACACCCCAGTACTAACTAGTGTTAGTGTTGAACAGTAGTTAGTATTACAGAACTAATGTTGTTGTTGTTCAGTCACCCAGTCCTGTCCGACTTAGCGACCCCATAGACTGTAGCTGACCAGGCCTTCCTGGTCCTCACCATCTTCCAGAGTTTGCCCAAGTTCATGTTCATTGCATCAGTGATGCTGTCCAGCCATCTCATCCTCTGACTCCCTCTTCTTCTGCCCCCAGTCTTTCACAGCATCAGGGACTTTTCCAATGAGTCGTCTGTTACATCAGACCAAAATACTGGAGTTTCAACTTTAGCTTCAGTCCTTCCAGTGAATATTCAGGGTTGATCTCCCTCAAGATTGACTGGTTTGATCTCCTTGTTGTCCAGGGGACTTTCAGGAGTCTTCTCCAGCACCACAGTTCGAAGGCATCTATTCTTTGGCGTTCTGCCTTCTTTACGGTCCAGCTCTTACAACCATATGTGACCACTGGGAAGACCATAGCCTTGACTATTCAGACCTTTGTTGGCAGAGTAATGTCTCTGCTTTTCAACACACTGTGAAAAACAAACTGCTTTTCAAACCTGTCTGGGTTTGTCATTGCTTTCCTGCCAAGAAGCAATTGTCTTGTGATTTCATGGCTGCAGCCACCTTCCATAGCAATTTTGGAGCCCAAGAAGAGGAAATCTGTCACCACTTCCACTTTTCCCCCTTCTATTTGCCATGCAATAATGGGGCCGGATGCCATAATCTTAGTTTTTTTAATATTTAGTCTTAAGCTGGCTCTTTCACTCTACTCCCTCACCCTCATCAAGAGGCTCTTTAGTTCCTCTTCACTTTCTGCCATTAGAATGGGATCATCCACATATCTGAGGTTGTTGATATTTTCCCCACCTATCTTGATTCCAGCTTGTAACTCATCCAGCCTGGCATTTCTCATGATGTGCTCAGTGTATAGGTTAAGCGAACAGGATGAAAGCAGACAGCCCTGTCGTACCCCTTTCTCAGTCTTGAATCAATCAGTTGTTCCATACAGGGTTCTAACTCTTGCTTCTTGACCCGCATACAGGTTTCTCAGGAGACAGATAAGACTGTCTGGTATTCCCATCTCTCTAAGAGCTTTCCGCAGCTTGTCATGGAAACTAGTGTTTCCATGTCATGAAACTAGTGTTAGGTTCTTTTCCTTTTCTATGGATTGATTTCAGCCAGGAGTCTAGGTGAATTTCAGTCAGGAGTCTAGGTGAACGTTTCCATGTCATGGAACTAGTGTTAGGTTTCTGTTTATTTTCCATGGATTTATTTCAGCCAGAAGTCTAGGTGAATTTTGTAGTTTCTTTTGTCCTAATATTTTGGCATATTTATCTATCCCTCAGAGTGCAACTTTCTCAGGAAGAAAGTGTTAGTCACTCAGTCGTGTCCAACTCTTTGTGACCTCATGGAGTGTAGCCCACCAGACTCCTCTGTCCAGGCAAGAATACTGGAGTGGGTTGCCGTTTCCTTCTCCAGGGGATCTTCCTGACCCAGGGACTGAACCTGGGTCTCTGGCATTGCAGGCAGATTCTCTACTATTTGAGCCAGAAGACCACCCTGAATGCTTTGGAGGCAGAGATGGGTGGTAGTGGAAATGTAGACAGGAGATGAGAAGGGGTTGAAAATTCTTTGGAAAAATAACTTCTGGACGCATTTTCTGCTATTATGTTAGGTTCCCTTGGATCTATTCTGGTTCTGCCATATAGCAAGGGCTCGTGGAAGATGCTGGCAGCAACCCTGGGGAGGATGGAGAGTTTGGTGACTCAGATAACAGCCATCTTACATTCAAACTTATTTCTTTTGTCCAAAGAGAGGTCACAATAATTTAGTCATGAAGTTTGTGCACGGAGATAAATACCTACATAGCTGTGAAGCAGGTTTAAAAGTGTAGTTATTTTCTTTGTTTCCCATCCAAATGAATATGATAGAGTTCTTTTAAGAAAGTTCTTAACTCTCCCATTGGGGGTGATTACTCTGCCAAATATTTTTGAGATCTAATACATTCATTTTAACTGCTGTACAGAATTCCATCCTTTTAAAAAAAGGATATCTGTGTTGGGTTATGAAATAAAATACTGGACATCTAGTTACATTTTTATTTTCAGATAAATAACAAATAATTTTTTTAGTATAAATATGTCTCATGCAATGATTGGGACATGTTTATACTGAAGGGCTTCCCTGGTGCTTCAGCTGGTAAAGAACCTGCCTGCCAATGCAGGAGACACAAGAGAAATGGGTTTGATCCCTTGGTCGGGAAGATCCCCTGGAGAAGGAAATGGCTACCCACTCCAGTATTCTTGTCTGAAGAATTCGTGGACAAAGGAGCTTGACTGGCTACAGTCCATGGGATCTCGAAGAGTTGGACATGACTGAGTGACTAACATACTGTCACTATACTGAAAAAAATTATTCAGGCCATCTTGTATTTTTATTTGCTAGTTTTAGCAATTCTGCTTGGGCAGTGGACTCCAGGGCCTTCATATCATGGTATGCATAGATAGATCGGATACTCATTTTAAGGCACAATTGTCAGCACAATTTTGGTGCCATCAATAGTAGCGTGATAAAAACAGTTTATGAAGTGCCCACATGCCCATCAGAATTGCAGTGGTTGCCATGCCAAGTTAGTTAAGTGAACATGCATGGTCCTTTAAATCTAGGAAGACAATAATGGGACAATATCAACAGTGATAAACCAGATAAAAAGCAAAAGAAACAGAAAAACTTGACAGACATCAAAGGAGAATATACAATAAATAAAGTACATCTGTTATGTGGACACTTGTTAGGAACTGACAGAAGACCACAAACATTTCACAGAGATTGCTGGGCAACTGTTGACATCTTCTGTTTGTTTGGAGGCAAAACAATGACACAGAAGTAAAAGAATCTTTGCTTCACTTAGCACTCAGAATTTCTCCAAAAGTCCAGAATCACCTCAACTCCTCATCTCTGCAAGACATTGCATGGGATTAAAAAATTACATATATATATTTTTTTCTTTTTTTCTTTTTTTTTCAGTTTTATTTATTTATTTATTTTTTCACTTTACAATATTGTATTGGTTTTGCCATACATTCACATGAATCCGCCATGGGTGTACATGTGTTCCCCATCCTGAACTCCCCTCCCACCTTAAAAAATTACATATATTTATATATATAAGGGATACACATACATTACTATACACACATAAGTGAGGGAAAATGAAATCATTGATGCAATCAGAAAATTCTCACCTATTTGTGTGTAACAGATCTGATCAGTTGGCTATTAGTAATGAATGCGACTGAAAACCATGTTCAGATAATGGGGCAGGTGCTACACTGGTGACTAAGATGATTGAAATGATCCAGTTCATTGTGCCAAAACCTAGTATTATGGTGAATGCTCACAATGCAACCAGTTTACCAAACTTAGAAACTGACTTTAAATGATTGATTCATAATGTCCATATGTAAGATTAAGGTGGCCTGAGAGATTGTCAAAAGTTATCTGCACATTTTTCCATATTCATTTTTTTATTACAAAAGCAATGTGTAGCTGTTGTAGAGGGTTTAAGAAAACAAGTTGAAAAAAAGAAAAAAAAACAGAAAACAGGTAAGATGAATGATGAAAAGAAACTGCAATCTCACATGTCTGAATTTCTCTTTAAATTTAATAATGACATATTTTATACCCCACTGAAAGATCAGAAAACAATCTACCAAATTTCTATCTATCCCCCAACAACATTAAATATATATTACTATTATTATTACTTGATTTAGAGTTTTGTTTTTAAAATAATTTTCTATTGTTTAAAGAAAAAGATGTTAAGGACCCATCTGTATCCTTTCTTCACTCTCTTCCTTTCTCAAGGGTAATCATACCCTGAAATTGTTGTACATCTTCATGGATGCTTTTACAATACATGTATGATTACATAATGGAGGAGGAAATGGCAACCCACTCCAATATTCTTACTCGGAAAACCCCATGGACAGAGGAGGCTGGTGGGCTATAGTCCATAAAGTCACAACGAGTTTGACACACCTGAGCACACATACATACATACATGATTACATAGACTATCTTTAAAATACATGTATAGATACCTAAACTATTGTTTTATGTTTTTTAAAAAGGAACACCATACATATCCTTTGGGATTTGCTGTTTTCAATTATGTTTCTGAGATTTCATCATGTTAATACATTCAGATCTAATATATTCATTTTAACTGCTGTACAGAATTCCATTAAGTGAATGTATCCACTTCTATACTAAGGAATATTTAGAATGTTTGCATATTTTCTCTAATACAAACAGTGCAGCAATGGATGTCTCTATGTACACATGTATAAGAATTTTTTTGAGAGGACACCTAAAAGTGTAATTACTGGTTGGAAAAGTTGGAAACTTTAAGTTTTCTAGGCTCTAAGATTGCTTTTAGAGTGATTATATCAACGTGTACTTCCACTAGAAATGTGTAATTGCCCCATGTCTTTAAAAACATTTGGTATTTTTAATCAGTAATGTTTGCTGGTCTGAATGTGAAATAGTATTTCTTATATTTCACTAATTGTTAATGAAGTTCAGCAAATTTTTCTTGTATTTATTCGCCACACAGGTTTCTTGCTTTGTCAATTGTATATTCATAATTTTTGCTTTACATTTTTTCTTCACTAGTTTGTAGGAATTTTTTTAAAATTTAGTTTTATTTAGTTATTTACTTTTGACTGCGCTAGATCTTCATTGTTGCCTTCAGGCTTTCTCTAGTTGTGGCGAGCAGGGGCTACTCTCTAGTTATGGTGTGTGGGCTTCTCACTGCAGTGGCTTCTCTTGTTGCAAAGCAGGGGCTCTGGAGCTCAGCCTTAGTAGTTGTGGCACATGGGCTTAGTTGCTCCTCAGCATGTGGGATCTTCTTCCACTGGGGATCAAACCTGTCTCCCCTGCATTGGCAGGCGATTCTTAACCACTGGACCACCAGGGAAGTCCTCTATTATTATTTTTTTAGTGTTATTTGATTGTGGCCAGAGAACATGCTCAATGAGGTACTGATTTTTTTATATTTGTTTTGTAGCCTAATACATGGTCAATTCATGTAAATATTCCACTTGGACTTGTAAAGAAAGCATGTTCTTTAATCGTTGGCCCATAATTCTCCACATGTTTATTTAAATCATTATGAATGATGCCTTTCAAATCATATATGAGCTTTCTAATTTTTAGTTTGCTTGATAATTATGGAAAGATGAGTGTTTAAATCTCCTTGATTTAAACTGATTTTAAGAATTTGATTGTTAATTGATCAAATTCTTCTTGCTATTCTGTAGGTTTTTGCTTTATTTGGAGGCTATATTACTGGATATAACTTAGATAACTGTTATATCTTCTTGGTAATGTTTTCCTTTTATCATCTTTTCTTATCTTCCTTTATTCCTTTTCCTTAAAGATCTATTTTATATAATATTAATAAACATATGCCAGCTTTCTTTTAGTTATTATTTGTCTGATATATCTTTCCTTATCTTTTACTTCTAATGCTTATGACTTTCTGTTCTGTTTGAAATGTAATATTTAGCTGCATTCTTTTAAAAAACTTCATCTGGAATCATTTTTTAAATGACAAGTTTGGCCTATTTACATTTTTCAAGATACCATGTCATTTTGTACTTGTTTTCGCTAGCCCTCATTACATACCCTCTCTCACTTCCAGTTTTCTATTGTAATTGAATGTTTTTTTTAAAAATGTTCCTTCCTCTCTTTAATAGTTTATAAGTTATATGGCCTAATTTTATTATTTTCATAGTTATTGTTTTACTTACGTATTGCTATGTAACAAACTGTCTTAAAAGGAGACAGCTTAAAACCGCAATGAACATTTATTACTTCACACAGTTTGGTGGGTCAAGATTTTGGGAGTGGTTTAACTGGGTGGTTCTGGCTTGAGTCTCTCACGAGGACATGGTCAAAATTTAGCTGGGTGGGCCTGCAGTCATTTGAAGGGCTTCTCAGGTGGCGCTAATGGTAAAGAACCCACCTGCCAGTGCAGGAGACATAAGAGACCTGGGTTCTATCTCTGAATCAGGAGGAGTCCCTGGAGGAGGGCATGGCAACCACCTCCAATATTCTTGCCTGGAGAATCTCACGGACAGAGGAACCTGGCGGGCTCCTGTCTACAGGGTCGCAAAGAGTTGCATATGACTGGAGCAACTTAGCATGCATGCATGCAGTCATTTGTGCCAAAGATGGGCACAATAAAGGACAGAAATGGGAGGGACCTAACAGAAGCAGAAGATATTATGAAGAGGTGGCAAGAATACACAGAAGAACTATACAAAAAAGATCTTCATGACCCAGATAACTACGATGGTGTGATCACTCACCTAGAGCCAGACATTCTGGAATGTGAAGTCAAGTGGGCCTTAGGAAGCATCACTTCAAACAAAGCTAGTGGAGGTGATGGAATTCCAGTTGAGCTACTTCATATCCAAAAAGGTGATGCTGTGGAGGTGCTGCCCTAAATATGCCAGCAAATTTGGAAAACTCAGCAGTGGTCACAGGACTGAAAAAGGTCAGTTTTCATTCCAATCCCAAAGACAATGCCGAAGAATGTTCAAACTACCGCACAATTGCACTAGTCTCACATGCTTGCAAACTAATGCTCGAAATTCTCCAAGTGAGGCTTCAACAGTATGTGAACCGAGAACTTGCAGATTGTTAAGCTGGCTTTAGAAAAATCAGAAAACCAAAGATCAGATTGTCAACATCCATTGGATCATAGAAAAAGCAAGAGAATTCCAGATAACATATATTTCTCGACTTCATTGACTGCACTATAAAGCCTTTGACTTTGTGGATCATAGCAAACTGTGGAAAATTCTTTAAGAGGTGAGAATACCAACACATATTAACCTGCCTCCTGAGAAATCTGTATGCAAGTCAAGAAGCAAAAGTTAGAAGCAGACATGGAACAACGGACTGGTTCCAAATTGGGAAAGGAGTACATCAAGGCTGTGTATTGTCACCTTGCTTATTTAACTTATATGCCAAGTACATCAGGTGAAATGCCAGGCTGGATGAAGGATAGGCTGGAATCCAGATTGAGGGGAGAAATATCAATAACCTCAGATATGCAGATGACACCACCCTTATGGCAGAAAGCAAAGAGGAACTAAAGTTTCGCGATGAAAGTGAAAGAAGAAAGTGAAAAAACTGGCTTCAAACTCAACATTCAAAAAACTAAGATTGTGACATCTGGTTCCATCCCGTCATGGCAAATAGATGTGGAAACAATGGAAATAGAGACAGATTTTATTTTCTTGGGCTCCAAAATCACTGTGGATGGTGACTACAGCCATGAAATTAAAAGATGCTTGCTCCTTGGATGAAAAGGTATGACCAACCTAGACAGCATATTTAAAAGCGGAGACATTACTTTACCGACATAGGTCCATATAATCAAAGCTGTGGTTTTTCCAGTAGTCATGTATGGATGTGAGAGTTGAACCATAAGGAAAGCTGAGCACTGAAGAATTGATGCATTTGAACTGTGGTGTTGGAGAAGACTCTTGAGAGTAACTTGGACTGCAAGGAGATCAAACCAGTCCATCCTAAAGGAAGTAAGTCCTGAAGATTAATTGGAAGGACTGATGCTGAAGGTGAAGCTCCAATACTTTGGCCACCTGATGTGAAAAGCTGACTCATTAGAAAATTTCCTGATGCTGGGAAAGATTGAAGGCAGGAGGAGAAGGGGACGACAGAGGATGAGATGGCTGGATGGCATCACCGACTTGATGGACATGAGTTTGAGTAAGCTCCAGGGGTTGGTGACAGACAGGGAAGCCTGGTGTGCTGCAGTCCATGGGGTCACAAAGAGTTGGACACGACTGAGCGACTGAACTGAACTGAACTGATGCAGTCATCTGAAGGCTGAATTGGGGCTGGAAGATCTGCTTGCAAAATGGCTCACTCATGTGTCTGATAAGGTGGTGCCTGCTGTTGGTGGGAGGCCTCTCAGTTCCCTGCCAGACAGACCTCCCCAGGGCTGCTGGAGTGTCCTCCCGACATGGTGCTAGTTTTCCTCTGAGTAAGAGATCCAGGAGAGAGTAGAGCAGAAGCTAATGTCTTTTCTGAGCCAGTGTTGGGTGTCATATACCTTGTCTTTCACCATACTTTATCAGTCACAGTTAGACCATTCCGGTAGGGACTACACCAAGGCATGAGTACAAGGAGATGAGGCTTATTTGAGGCCATCTTGAAGGCTAGTAATAACCTTAGAATTTTTAATGAGCATCCTTCATTTAGCAAAGTCTGAAGTTAATAAATATCGCTACCACATCTTGAACAATACATGGGTCTTAGAACACTTTCATTTTGGTTATCTAGTCATTACATTATTATTGTTGTTGCTTCTATTGCATGTGTGTGCATACACACACATCTGCATATTTGTCAAGGTTTGTTTTGATTTGCCCTCCAAGGTTAGCAATTTATTTCTTCTCCTTTGTTTCTTGCATCATATTTCCCTCTGGATTGATTTTCCTCTTCTTCTTCTGAAATTTATCCCTGGAAAGTTCTTTCAGTAAGAGTTTATGAGTGGTAAACACTTATAGCCTTTATCTTTTTGCTTCTATTCCCAAATTATAATTTAATTGTATATATAATTCTAGGTCAATAGTTATTTTACCTTAGTACTACAGAGAGAGTTTTCCAATTTCTTCTTGTTTCCATTGTTGCTACTGAGTGTTCTAAGTCTACCTATCATTTTTTATTTTCTTTTCTAAGTAAACGCTCTTAGCATCTCTCTGTCCCTGTCTCTCTTTCTGTTTCTCTCTGTGTGTCCCTTTCTCTTTTTGGTGGTCTGCATTTTCATTACAGTATGTTCAGATATAGATTTATTTTTTACTTGTCCTACTTGGTACTCATTATGGCTCTTGAATTTGAGGATTCATGTCTTTTACTAATTTTGAAAACTCTCAACCATTCTCTGTCCAAATACTCTCTCTCTCTCATTCTCTCTGGTCTATCCTTCTCAAATTCCTAACAGTAAAAAGATGGGAAATTGAGAAGTAAAGAAATGTTGAGATGATCATGAGAAGGCCTAACATATATCTGTCTGTGGTTCAGTCTGAGATTTCCCTCACATTTATTCTTCCAGCTCACTGATTCTAGCTTCATCTGGCTTTGGTCTACTATTTAACAAATTCATTGATTTTTTTTTTAAAGTAGGTGAAAATTTCATCTCTAGTTTTTCCTTTCAACTTTACCTATACTTTTTTTTTCATAGTACCCCGTTTTTGTGATTTAAGTTCTTTTTCATATGATTTAAAATATACTTATGTCACTGCTGGTTCTATTTTCTGAATTTCATGGGGGTCAAATACTGTAGGTTTTTGTTTTCTGTTTTTCTCTTGTGTCTGCTTGACTTGACAATATGATAGTGTTTATGATGGACTTTGTGAGTTCATCTCAACGAGACTCTCTCTTTGGGAAGCCTCTGTGGCCTGGGTTGAGGTACATCTCCTGACGGCAGGTATTTTTGCCCAGTGGCTAAGAGGTATCTCTGGATCATAGAGGGCCATCTCAAACACTGGCTACCACTGGCTAAAACCACTTTGTATGTTGATTTCTACATTTTGGGTTTCCCTGAACTTGTAGTATGAGTTCCAAAGGATTTTCCTACCTACAGCTAAGGAAGATGCAGATAAATTTCCTTATTATCTCTCGGTGTCATTGGGTAGAATTTTCTCCCTAGCCCTTCCTTTCAGTGAAGATTTGAGTCCTGGCTTTATGCCAGGTCTTAATTTCAACTCCTCACTTTATGATAGCCCACAGTCTTGTCTTTTGTTCCTATCTGGGTGTTAAAAGCCAAGCCTCTGTGTTACAGAGGTCTGTACTCTCCCTTTCTTTCTTAGATGCTTGTCTTTGTACTTAAAATATTTCTGTTTTTAGGTAGCTTTTTAAGGTGTTTGTAGGGGGAGAGATTGCAAATTAATCTAATTTTACATATTACTAGAGCATGTTGTTACCCACGTTACTATTTCGAGAACCACAAATCCAGTTAACTGCTTGCTCCTGAGCTGCTCTATACATCTGCCATCCCTCAAGACGGGAACATGGGGCCTCCCAGGTAAAACTTGAACATGGTGAGATTCGTCTTTAGTACCTTGTCGTGCGGAGCTTTCTCTCTGAGCTCTCCTGTCCTCTGTGGCGCCTGACTGGTCCTTCCTGACTGCCCTATCCTTCCAGGATGCTCCAGGCTTCTTCTGGGACTTGTTATTGCCATGCCTTTCCCTTGCTTTTTGTGGAAATGTGTCTCACCAGTATCTCTGCACCGTCCAAAGTGTCCAGGTGACAATTAGCTAATCTGATAAGCTCATTCATGCTAATGTGCTAATGAAAGAGGGCCTACAGAAGATGGCTGTCCTTCCCCTAGCTCCTAATCAGGGGCCCTTCTTCTCCTGCCAGGTAACATATGTGCAGAGCAGCAGTGTTCTTCTAGAGACCGTGACCCGGCTGTAGTGGTCTAACCTGGAGGGTTGACGTTAATGGAATGAGATTTTTAAGTCAAGTAGGAGGGCAACTGGATTGAGGCAGGCAGGAGGAGATGGTCAGAGTCAGGCAAAAATGACCCTCAGATCGTGGCACGTGAGGGTCTACTAAGGTGGTGGGCGCATTAACCCTTTTCACATCTTAACTACAAAGAATAAAGAGGATTTCTCAGACCATCCCTTCACTAAATCAGAATTATTCTTATTGAAAACTCTTCTGCAAAATAAGAACTGGAACTTGGCAGAACCACAAATATATGGGGCTCATCGTTATGCATATGCTGATATTTTCATTTTGCTAAGTCTGTAGGAAAAGTCTACACCCCTCGAAGGGGATGGTCGGGAATGAGATGGGCCCTTACAGTAGAAGCCTGAACTTGCAGGACTGGCTGCAGACAGAATAGAAAAGAACTGGTAACTGGTTTTCCTTCTCCTTCTGGGCCTCATTCCCTTGGGTTTCAGTCTCTGCAGAGTGAGGGTGTCAGTCTCCAGGAAGTGGTGCAGAGATGATGCAGGCTTATGAGGAGCTGCAGCAGATCACACCTTTGAGCCTCGAAAGGAAGCCATGTATCCATGTTCATGCATGTTTCCTTTTGGTTTCCCTGTGTTTTCACAAAGTCAGTCTTTTGGCCTGGTTAATACTATGCTTTGGGATCCAAAGGAGGAATAGACTTGATGGCAGTGTGTTATACCTGATAGAGAGGACCCCACGTTAGCCAGAATACCACGGGGCTATCTTCCTCCGCCCTTCCTGTCTGCTTTCCACGCTGTCCTCCTGAGTCCTTCCTGTGAGCTTCTTACATGCTACCCTGCCCCCACTGAAAGAAAGCCTTATTTTTCTCAAAGGCCTTCTCCACACTGCTTTCTATCTTTTTGGCTTCTGGTTATCCACTCCTTCCATCCTAGTCCCGGGGTTTTCCTCCCTCCCTTGCAATTTTCTTATGCTCTGCCCAAACCTTTGTAAAGAGTTCCTTTTATTAAACTCTCTTCAAATTGTCCTAATTTGAGTATGCCATCTGTTTCCTGCTGGGAAGCTGACTGATAAAACATTCCATTTCTTCTTTCTATTTGTATTATTTTTTTCTTAAAGTAGAAGATTTTTTTTTATTGTGGTAAGGCATACATAACAAAATTTATCAATTTAACTATCTTTAGGTGGGCAGTTTGATGTATTTAGTATTGATACATTCACAATATTACTGCAACTGGCACCATTATCCATCTGCAGAGTTTTTTCATCATCCCCAACAAAAACTGCAGTCATGAAATTAAAAGATGCTTACTCCTTGGAAGAAAAGCTAGGACAAACCTAGACAGCATATTAAAAAGCAGACACATCACTTTGCCGACAAAGGTCAAAGCTAATGGTTTTTCCAGTAGTCATGTATAGGTGTGAGAGTTGGACCATAAAGAAGGCTGAGTGCTGAAGAATTGACATTTTTGAACTGTGGTGTTGGAGAAGACTCTTGAGAGTCCCTTGGACAGCAAGGACATCCAACCAGTCAATCCTAAAGGAAATCAGTTCTGAATATTCATTGGAAGGACTGATGCTGAAACTGAAGCTCCAACACTTTGGCCACCTGATCCAAAGAGCTGACTCACTGGAAAAGACCCTGATGGTGGGAAGGATTGAGGGCAGGAGGAGAAGGGAGTGACAGAGGATGAGATGGTTGGATGGCATCACTGACTCGATGAACATGAGTTTGAGCCAACTCTGGAGGATGGTGAAGGACAGGGAAGCCTGGCATGCTGCAGTCCATGGGGTCGCAAAGAGCCAGACACAACTTAGTGACTGAACAAAAACAAAACAAAAACTCTGACCACTAAATAATAACTTCCCATTCTCCCCCTCCCCCCAACTCCTGGTAACCACCATCCTACTTTCTGTCTCTATGAATTCAACTACTCTAGGCTCCTCATATAGGTGGAATCATACAATTTGTTCTTTCATGTCTGACTTGTTTCATTTACCATAATGTTTTCAAAATTCTTTAAAGGTATAAGTGAAATGATACAATAGATCCTTAGGGGACAATATTGGTACTCCTCTGTAAGCTATAAATCTTTGAGATACTTGTGGACAACTTTCCATGGAAGTCTGCTGTGATAGAATCAATGTTATAATTTTCAGCAGTGGAAACGAAAAATTCCTTAGTGGTAATAAACTAGTTCCTTCCCAAGAGAATTTTGTGGAGTGAAACCAAACATTGACCAATAACGCTTTCAAATGATATCAGCTATGCCATAGTTTAATATTGAAGAATTTATCTGAATCTTGATAACCCTTGAAAGGGCCTTTAAAAGTGTTGTGGAAGATCTTTTTCTTTCTAGTTGCATTTAGTCATTTATGAACATTGGTGTGAATACTGTAGAGTCCAGAAGTGTCATGCCCAATTCCTCAGCTACATTGTCACATGAATAATAAAGACTGCTTTTGTCCTGTGATGCATTTTAAGGATTCTGCTCTAACTGGACTTCAGATGACACTGTGCTCCACAGAACACGTGAGCAGAGCCAGGATGTAACTCCCCAACAGCCTGAGGAAACTTCATTCCGTCTAGAATTTTAATTTCCTCTCTTGTGTATTTTTATTAATGATGTGGGTACAGGTGTCAAGTCAGAGGATTTTCTAGTTATATATTGTTGCATAACAAACTGTCCCAAACATTAGTGTTTTAAAACAGATTATATCATTACCTCTCACTGTTGTGTAGATCTTAATGTGGGCTTAGCTGGATGGTCTTCTTAATAGCTTGGGGGCTCCTATGTGCTTACAGTCCAAATGGTGACTGGGACTAGGGTCATCTGAAGGCGTCTTCACTTCTCGATTGGGGATCTGGGTTGGAGGGTGTCTAGAATGACCAAGGGGTGGGCAGGCTTCCTTCTCTTTATGCTGTCTGTCCACTGGCTGGCTTGGAGTTTTTCATGACACGGCAGTCTCAGGGGAGTCAGATTTCTTAGTGCTGGCTCCCCTAGAGTGTGCATTCCAAGAGCGGCTGTGCAGAAGTTGCAAGTCTTCTGACCCAGCTTTCTAAGCCCCAGGATGTCGCTTGAGTCACATCCTGTCAATCAAGCTGGTCAGTAAGTTCAGGCTAGATTGAAGAGGAAGAGAATTAGACTTTCCCTTTGGAGGGCAGGAGTAGCAAAAAATTTGTGGCCACCTGTAATCTGTCACAGGATGGGGCTCTTAATTCCAATTCTGCCACTCCCAAGCTCTGGGAACTTGGGCCCATACTGCACTTGCTTTGAGAATTCGTTTCCTCATCTGTAAAATGCCAGAAATTCAGTAAATGATCGTAAAGACTTTCACTTCAAAATTCCAAGGATTCTCTGCCTTCAAAGTAGAGACAACATTTAAGAATAGAAACTCTTTTTTAAATTTACCTAGAGTGGTTCTGTTTTGTTGGCTTATTTTTGTTTTGCTGTACAGCAAGGCATGCAGGATCTTAGTTCCCTGACTAGGGATTGAACCTTCACCCCCTGCTGTGGAAGCGCAGAGTCCTAACCACTGGGGCACCAGGGAAGTCCATACCTAAAGTACTTTTAGTGTCTAGGAACTTTTCTTCTGGGCCTATATAAATATACAACTTGAGTTGGCCAAAAGATACCAATACAAGATTTCATTATCAATAATGAATTCATTATGCATTTTCCTTGCTTCCTGGTTCTAGCCAAAGCTTACAAAATGACAACATTGAGCAGATGCGCTTCTGAAATGTAAAGAGCGATGCCCTCATTGATTCCAGTTGTAAATTCCAGTTCTCTAAATGATGTGGCCAGTGTTGGTGTCCTTTCAGAAATCTGATGCTTAATTGAAGGCTTGTATCTAGTTTTAGATGAAGTAGGGATAGAACATGTAATTAAGGTGAATGTTGAGCCTGGTAGATGGTCAGAACACTCCTCTTTTGGGGATCCTCTATTTTGTTTCCTCAAGGTAGGATGAAAGCCTCACAGATATGAATCCCTACATAAGACTGACTCTTCAGTTTTCACTGACCTGAAGATTGCTGTTGTTGAGTTGATAAGTCATGTCTGACTCTTTGTGACCCCGTGGACTGTAGCATGCCAGGCTTCTCTGTCCTTCACTATCTCCCAGAATTTGCTCAAATTCATATCCATTGAGTCAATGATGCTATCTAACCACCTCATCATCGGCCATCCCTTTCTCCTTTTGCCTTCACTTTCCCAACATCAGGTCCTTTCCAATGAGTCAGCTCTTTGCATCAGGTGGCCAGAGTATTGGAGCTTCAGCTTCAGCATCAGTCCTTTCAATAAATATGCAGGGTTGAATCCCTGCATGAGACTGATTGTTGAGTTTTCATGGACCTGAAGATGGCTTTTTTAAATAAAGGCTTTCCCCAGGTTCTTAGACAAAGCCCCTTTTCAGTTTTATACCAGTTACACTGGACTGTGCTGCCCAGAATTTTAAAACTAGAGTCTCAGATGTGTTCATAGAGTGTTCACAACCCTACCGAGAAACTTTAGTCCAAATGAGACTGTTTTCTGCTCTGAAAGTAAAATGTGAGAGGATTAGTTGCTCAGTCATGTCTGACTTTGTGACCCGATGGACTGTAGCCCACCAGGCTCTTCTGTCCATGAGATTCTGTGGGCAAGGATAGTGGAGTGGGTAGCCATTCCCTTCTTCAGGGGATCTTCTCAACCCAGGGATCAAACCTGGTCTTCGTCTTCCCACATTGCAGGCAGATTCATTACCATCTGAGTCACCAGGGAGGCCCTACTCCTTCCGAAATGAACCACTGTGACACGCAGTACCAAAATATAGAAATACAAAAAAATTGTCTGCTGCAAACCCTGCTGTTTGACTACCCAACAGCCACTCTGCTTTTATTCTTTGCTCACAGAACACCTGGTCTTGTTCTGGAGAATAGTCCTATTCCTAATTTTAGGGTAAATCCTGATTTGTGTAATTCAATCATGGTGAATGCCTGGACAGTCCTTAGTTCAAGGGTGGGCCAAATCTGACCATTAAGATTGTGAAGGGGGCATTCCCTGGTAGCTTAGTGGTAAAGAATCCCACTGCCAGTGCTGGAGACATAAGTTCAATCCCTGATATGGGAGGATCCCACATGCTACAGAGCAACTATTAAGCCTGTTCTCTAGAGCCTGGGAGCCACAACTACTGAGCCTGTGAGCCCTTGAGTTGGAGTTCCGCAATAAGAGAAGCCACTTCAATGAGAAGCCCAGGCCCCATGATGGAGAGTAGCCCCCTGATCTCCAAAACTAGAGACAAAGCCTAAGCAGCAACGAAGACCCAGCACAGCCAAAAATAAACAAAAATTAAAAAAAAAAAAAGCGTGAAGGGAAGTCTTCCTGGGGGTCCCTGCAAAAGGCATTTTCCTTCTCAAAATAGTACGTGAGAAGCATATGTCTGTCCACTGACTGACCACTGACTGTAGCTATATCTGAATATGACTCCCAGACTCTAGTTACCGTAGCCTAGCCATCTTGTAAGGATGAAAGTCCTGGCGTAACATCCAGCGGACACAGTGAAGTCAGCAGAGCAGAAGGATGAGAAGAATCTAGGTCCTTAATGATTTAATCAGCTGCAGCACCACCGACCTCTGACCTTCCTTACCATGTCTGATGGTAATTTCCTCACTGTTTAGGTCCGTTTAATCAGAAGCCTCTATTCCTGGAAGCCTGTGATATCTGAATATATCTCTTTCTCACACATGGCAGAAAAATATTGGCATACCTAACATCTGTATGAAGAATATGCATATTTCATCCATGCCTGGGGTAAGATGTGATGACCTTCGAAAATAAAATATGTGATGACCTAACTCAGTGGTATTGAATCTAGAGTTAGAAGCATGGATCTGTCCTGACATAGCAGAGAGAATGATATTGATCATCATAGTGATGGTTGATACTTACTGATTGTGTACTCTCTACATAAGACACTAAATGCTTTAAATGCATACGTCATTTCATTCTCAAAAATCCTGTAAAGTCTATGCTATTATTATTCTTGCTTACACAGGTGGGAAATGAGGCACAGAGAGGTTAAGTAATATGCCTGAGGCTAGAAATCTAATAATTGATGGAACAAGGGCGTTAACTCAGGCTGCCTATTAGAGAACTCAGTCTTCATAATTGTGGTCTTTGGCCTTTCTGCTCCCAAGGGAGGGCATCCCTCCTCTCTACTGCTCACCAGCAACCCCAGGGGAGGCAGAAAGTGCTTTCTGTTTTCCTAGGGAGATTTGTGAAGAACCACACCTGGTTTCAAAACCCATTACTTCGGGTCATTCACTCATTTAGCAAACATTTATTCAACATAAACTATGTTCTAGGCCCCAAGCAAAGATGAAGAAAACCTGGTTTCTGCCCTCAAGCAACTTAATCTAGTAGGGGACAGATTCTTAATCAAATATTTATCAGACCTCATACTCGGTGCTTTAGCTGAGATAATAATCACAGCTAGCTTTTGAGTCTTGAAGATATGTCAGACAATCTTAAGAATATAACACATATGCACTGTTTTAATCATCCCGCAATGTCTATTTTCCCAAGAGGGAACCAAAGAAGAGCTTAGCCTATCATCCCATAGCTGGTCAGTGGAAGAACTGAATTTGAACCCACTTTGGTTGAAAACCACTAGGCCGGGGAAAGGGGATGCAAATCCCTGTGGGAGCACCTGCTTCCAGCTGGACCAGACCGTGGTAGAGGAGGGATCTGGAATACTTCATGGGTGAGAGGACATTTTAGTTGGACCTTGAAGGGTAAGTGTGAATCAAGGTACCGTAAGGGGTGAATCAACTGAGAACTTTTTTTAAAAGAAGAAGAAAAAGCAAGGAAGAAAGGAAGGGCATTCCAGGCAGAAGGAACAACATGTTCAAAGACAGAAAGGCTTGAGGGAACTGTAGAGTATTTGCAGAATGGTGAGTTCTTTGTGATGCATTCATAGTGTGTGGAGGATGGAATAATGGGAGGTAGAACTGGAAGGCATCTTTGTATATAAGGAGTCTGTATTTTATTCTGCAAATAATAGGGGCATATTGAAGATTTTCAAGGAGGAGAGTGATATGGGCTTCTTTTATAATGATTTAAATGAAAAGGAAAGAAACAAAGCCTTGGGCTTTAAAACATCTAATACAGAAAGATGGGCATCGGAGAGCCTGGCAGGGGTGTGGGGAATGTCAGTGTGTGAGGACAGCCTCAAAGAAAGCTCTGGAAGTAGGCAGACTTGTTGGGGTCTGTTGCTGTTACCTTGCGGCCAAATCCAGTCTGGGAGCCAAGAATGGTTTTTTACATTTTTAAAGGGTTGTAAAACAAACAGACAAATAAAAGAAAGAATAATATTTGACAGAGATTTTATGCAACTCTGTATAATAGAAAATGTTTTTCTCTGCTCTGCTTAGAGCAGGTGATGTTCTGCAAGAGGGGAAGGTAAGAGAGGGGATGAGGAGGAGGAAGGTCATCCTGAAAATCCTTAGCAGTTGGAGGTCTCAGGAGCCTGACCAGAAGGAGGCAAGGAGTAAGAAGACAGGGGACTGTCAAGGATGAATTCAAAAATTGTACATGAGGGAGTGTCATTATCAGATGTACAAAATACAAGAGAGGGATCAGGGCAGGAAGATATTTTGATTTGGGAAGAATCCTGTTGCTGTGAAGTATCCACAAGACCTCCAGGTGGACATATTTCAGAAACACATTAAACTGAACAATATTTATATGTCACTTCTCTGTGATCTATGATATAAATTCCTTACGGGCAAAGATAATACAACTGCTTAGTGTTGATCCCAGCCCAGGATAGGCTATTAATCAAGGGTGCTGAAATCTCTGAAGTGAAGTAGAGCATTGTATTCAGGAGACTTGGTGAGAAACTTAGGTTAGAGAAAGCGATATAAGTCTTTGGTTTTTAGGTAGTTATTGAAGAATGGGAGTTGATGGTATGTTTAATATACTCACTGCAACACTGTTACATCTCTATATGCATTTGTCTGGCTGCCCGATTAAAAGCAAGCCCCTATGTGGCAGGATATCTTCCTTTCAGTTCTATTTGCCAAAAGGCAGGAGATCATTGCAGTTAGAAGCCAGGCAGCTTGGGTTTGAAAACCCCTCTCTCCTACTTTCTAGGTATAATTGTGGGCAAGTCATGCGACTTTGTGCTTTAGTTAACCCATTTATAAAATGGAGATAATGACACTAACACCCTTTCCAGGGGGTTCTGTGAGACTTAATGATATATGTGTTTAGAAAGGGCACGGTCTGTTAACACAGTGCCCAGAGTCATCCTTTCAAAAAATAGGTCAAGTCATGTCAGCCCACTAAAAGAAAACCCAGCAATGGCTCAGAGTAAAGCCAAGGTTCTTAGCACGCCTTACGTCCCTGACCTTTTCCTGCTCTGCTCTCCTTGCCTCAGCCACCAGATTCCTTGCTGCCTTCTCAAACTCATGAGGCACATTCTTGCCTTGGGCCATTCACTTCTGCCCAGAGCATTCTTCTCCAGAATCTCAGCACATCTTGCTTGCTTACCTCCATGACTCTTCATTCAGCGGTCCTCACTCTTATCTGAACAGCAAACACCCTCACTCCCCGAGCTCTTTCTCCCTTCAATGTTTCTTCTTTCCCCATCACAATTCCTGAATGCTAGCATGCTGCATCATTTTGTTGTTTGCCTTCTCCCCCTAGAATGTAAGTTAGTGGGAACTGGAATATTGTTGTATTTGTTGAGTGAATGAATGATGCCCTCTGCAGAGTAAGGGCTCTGTTCAGCCTGGGAGCTATGGTTGCTTTCCAGACATCTGGTGCTATGTTGATGATGTTCACCTCCCCAATAGTGCCAGCTCCAGCAAGGCTGAGGAGACAGGGGTAAATGTGGGCACAGATGTCTACTCCTTGACCCCCTGCATTTATAAACCCTGAGTGAGAGTGAGAGAGCTTCTAGTCCACTCATCTTGGACAGCCATCTTGTTAAATGCATACATTTGGGGAAAATAGGCGAATGCTTTGAGAGTGCAAAACCCGTTTGTAGTCTTTTAGAACTGGTTTGACAACCCGAAGAAGAAAATTTGTGTATACACAGTAATGCTGTCCTTTTGATATTAAATTAGTATTAAAGTGGAATGGAAACTCCTCTTATATTGGACTCCTAGGGAGATGGACAAAGTAATTTTAGAGAAAAAGCAGCTGCCCTCAGCAGTAGGCTCAGAAATGTCAATTTTAATTAAAACATTTATTTTCAAATACATTTCATGCTTCATATGTAGTGATATGTGTCTACTTCGTGTAAATGTTCAAACTCCTGGGCTGAGGAAACTGGAGAAAGGTATTTTGATAAAGGACATGAACAGTAAAATCAAAACAGAGAAAGGCAAAGAAAAGAAAATCCACCTTGTGCTTCAGCTTTTCTTCAGTCTCCACATCAGATTGTTCTTCATGGGCTTGGCTTCTGTTGGGAAAAGGCCGGTGGACCCCCTCGTAGAAATCTGGTGTCAGAGAGTCAGGGAGGTGGTTGTGGGCACGCCCCACTCTCACGTGAGGTCTGCTTCATAAGTGGGTCCCTCTTTACTTCTTCATTATAAGCTCTCTCCTTGTGCATCTAGATTTTAGTTAGAAGAAAGCTACTAAATCAGCCAACTCCAGATTCAAAATTCTCCCAACTTCTATTTTTCCATGAGTACTATTTTGGGTTTGAGTGATTAAAGCTGCAGAAAGGTGTCCAAAATTGTACAATTACCTTCTGAGCTTACCTCTCCTCTTGCTTTCTGCCCTGCAGAGCGTACGCACCTGCCAAACTTCTGTTGACTTCCCAGGGAAACCAGTCATGACTTCAATGTGGCCAAAAAAACATTGAAATAAAATTGTGGGCAATTTAAATTAAATTTAGGAGAAGGATTTCTGAAAATTTTGCTCAAATTTCTAAAAGGCTTTTATGAATACATGGTTATTTAGTATTGGAATATTAAGATCATCTTGATGTATGTTATGCTAAAAAAAAAGTCACCGTCAGGGTACAAAGACAATAAGCAGTATTTATTAGTATGACAAGTGTCCTTTATATTGTAAACTGGTGAATGCATTTCTGATTAAGGTGTATCCTCACATTTGAGAAAATTATGACATATAAATACAGTTGCATCGATTGCTGCTCTCAATATGCTTTTAACCTCTTCAAAGGAGCCATTAACATCACAGTCAGGAACGCATACTGAAGTCCAGAGAACATACACAGGTACAGCAACTGGCTGTGTACCCTAGTGCTAAGCATGTTAACAAGTTATTGAGTGTCCCACTTTATAAGTCGTGAGAGTTTGATTGTGTTTAATGATGTCGATAGGATACTTCCATTTTTTCAAAAAATTTCTGAGCTAATTTTAAGAAACATTTGAGTTTTGCATTTTGATTTTAAAAGTATACTAAATTATAATCAACACTTTCTTAAACCCAAACATTTTGTTGCTCCTTAGGAAATGTATATATTAATATATATGTATAGCATATATATATATATATATATAATTTTGGTTTAGAGCTTTGATAAAGAAAAGGAGACCCTGGCATTCTTCTTCAGATGGCTTGTAGAAGAGCTATTTGCTCACTAGGCTATGTGTTGACAGCATACACATATCCTGACATATACTGGCAGAGTAAGCTATATGGGGTATGAATGCCACAGAAAAGTACATGAATAAAGCTTAAGAAAATCAACACTGGGATACTTAACACCAACAAAAGAAAACAAGACGCTTATTAAGTGTTGACCATGTCAAACTAGATGCTCTTCTGAGTTTTTACAGACCAGCTCATCTAATCCTACCAATACCACTTTGAGAAAGGGACTATTACTATTCTCATTTCTCAGGTGAAGAAATGGTCACGAAAGGTTAAATAAGTTGTCCCACATAGAACTGGTTAAAGACTTAAACTCAGGCAGTCAAGCTCTACAGTCTATGCTTGTAAACATTCATATTTAATACACAGAGGATGTGCCATCCAGGGACCATAGAATGGTATTTGGTTGCTCCTAGCATAGTGTCTAAAATGACAGGCTTTCAAGCCAGCCACTAGGTTCAAGTCATAGTTGCTCCAGCTTCATCTGTGTGACCTTGAGCAAGATACTTAACATTTCCACGCCTCAGTTTTTTGCTTAGTAAATGGGGATAATGTGAAAATTAACAGAGCTGGCACACAGCAAGCACTCAGTAAGGGTAGTTATGGTTTTTATTAGTTCTGTTACTATCTATCTATGAACAGAGTGGATCAGAAACACATTGGGGTTATAGAGGCCAATCAGACTTAATTCATTTAAACAGCATTTTTTTAATAAGGCAAAAATTGGAAGAAAATTAAATAATGTGACTGCCTTCTTTTTTAAAGAGGGAACTAATTTTTTCCCCTCTGATTTTTATCTCTGTTGCTTTGTTCCTTCTTTCCCATTTTAGTGTTAGCTTTCTTTCTAACATCTTCTGAAATCTAGTCAGGATGAGGCTCAACAAAACCAGATGTCAATAGGAGAAACAAAAAAGAATAGGTTACTAGGATGTCCAGATGAAGAAATGATCTTATCAAGGAAAAACTGCAGAAGTCAAGGGCATCATACATAGCATTTGCCCTGGTGAAGCATCTTACACAACCTGTTATGTGCTCTACATTTATTTTGCTCCAGTGAGCAGAAAAGAGACACAATTTTCAGAACCAAAGGATATGAAAAAGTGAACAGCTTTTTGTTGCAATTAGGCACCAGGTGGAAGCCATTTATTACTAATATATGAGATAAGACCATTCTATGCATCAGAAGTCTTTACACCTCGTAGAAGGGGCACTGTATACTGTAAATAATTTAACCACAATGAAGCCATGGAGCAAGAGGTACCATTAGTGAGGGATTCAATCAGCCAGCTGCTGTCTTTTATTAAAGGAAGAAATATAATGAATTATTGGGAAGAAGTTGAAAACTGTAGGTATATTTGCTTGCAGTTTTTATTTTTTGTTACTGGAGTATCATTTTTGCTTTCTGAAGCATCTGATTGATTTTCAGTAGCTCTTGTCATTAAGTAATCTTTAAATTGACCTTCAACGATGTATCAGCAGCTGTGCGATGGAAGCAAATACATTATGTATTACTGTTTTGGATATAAGTTCTGAAAAAGCCAACTATCATTCTCAACATCAAAGAGCACCCCTTATCAAGGGCTTGGCTGAGAGGATAAAGAATTGGCTATTTACCTTATGACCTTGGTTCCAATCCAAATTGTATTGCCAGTGAAAGGACTTATATGATCTCAGCCCACACAGGTAAAGGTAGTCCATATCTCTAAAATACAGGTTGGCAAAAGTGGACTTTTCCTGCTTAGGAGAGACCTAAACCTGAAAAAAATCCAGAGGCATGGACGTGAAAAAGCATCCAGCTCGTATGCCATCCTAGAGATGGCAGTCTTCTCAACTGGACGAGGTGGCTCAGAATAGCAGTCTGGGGATGAGCTCCAACCTGGCTTGCAGATAAAGAAATCTGTTTTCAGAGCTTGCAACATGTCCAAGTCTATTTCTCAAGCCAATACCTGCTCTCTAAACTCTTCCCTCACCCACCCCTCTCCTTCCAGAGACAAAAATGCAGAAAGTCAACTGGAAGGATCTTTAGGATGCTATTTGTAGAACTAGTGTGACAGTTTTAACATTCTGAAAGGATGATTCCAACTGAGCTGATCTGCTTCAGATTTTGCTTTTTAAACTTAAGATAAAAAATAATTATTCCATTCTTAACATAGTCACTTAGATAATAGAGTTAACTATGACTATAATTATACCTGTAGCATTATACTTTCAGGGAGGAGACCCACTCCATCAGCTATAGGATAAGTGAAAAACTTTCCTGCCCCATATGAGCAGTTTTAAAATTAAAAATAAATTTTAAATCAAATTTATAAAAGACTGTGTCATTTGTATCTGACATTTGAATTTATTTGATAATAGAGATGAATAAATATCCTAAATGTGTAACACCTTATTGTAAACAATTCCTCTTTGGTTCTGTACATTTAGTCACTTCCTTTATTTTTCATTCTATTAGTTTACTAATTTAGTCATTCTTAGGTCCTTTCAATAAATATTTTAGTAATTTTGGAGTAAAGTCATTTTTATATAGTAATCTTACTTGGCATAGCAAGAAGGGAGCATTCCAACATCTGGTTTTATACTATATCCCTTATCTCAAATATAGACAGATAAAAATAATCTCTCTTTGGCTGTAAAGGCAAAAAACATGAACTTCTGCGACAGTACCATTAGAAGCATTTAAGATTCTGTTCCCTATATGCAAATATTAAGCAACTTCAGCTATTTTAAAAGCACAGGCACATATCTGGGGTGGGGGCAGTTACACTGCTGTGGGCCTGTGTTTCCTCTAAAAGAGAAGTCCCTCACCCATGAGATTTGGAGATTCTAGCACCACCCACGTCAGGTGAAGTCTCCTCACATCCTACATGTGGTGCAAAGTATGGGAGCACTGGAGCTTCAGTCCAGCCCAACTTACTTCAATGGCTCACATGCTAGGCTTGAAGGAAACGCAGGCTGCTGTGGGGTGGTCATCAGTTTGGAGAAAGCTGCACGGGGTCCAGACATTCCACTGGTTGTGTCTGGGAAGCAGACATAAGCTCGATATTCCAGGAGTGTTAGTCCTTAGTGCCTGTACCATTAGGCCAAACGGGCTTCTCTTCCATGCCCGGAGAGGAGAGCAGATGAAAGGATACAAATGCTATAGCAAACACAAAGGGGCACGCATGTGCCAGTTTACAAATTACTGTTTTCATTAAAAAGGAGCTCAAAAATCAGGTCTCACTTATCATTGTTAAGACCTTAAATTTTTTTTAGCGGTGTGATTTCATTATATGAATTACAGAACAATAATAGAATAATATTACTCTTAAGCCAGCTCACTTAAATTTAAGACATTCAAACCCAATAATGCACTAGGTTCTTTGGTTCAAGTTATGCAAATAATATACATTTTTTATTCCACTTCACACCAGGTTATACATGTATTATAAACACAACAAAGACCTCTTTCTGTACAATATATTACTCAGAAGCTGGTAAAAAATAGAAGCCAAAATATCATGAATTACATTCTTAAAACTGGCTTTGTACTACTGGCTGACATATTTTAAATGCTAAAGAGAAGCTGGGACTGGAAAGAGAAATGTTGACTCACTCTAACCTACTACTGTTGTCATTCATACTGATGTTCTTCAATGTCTAAATCAGATTATTATCTTTGTTTTCTTTAGAGTGGAACTAGCAGACCCAGCTTTGCTACATTTGGAAAATCAGCAGGGGGAATGGTCATCTCAAAAAGACAAAAATAAAAGAAGGGACTGAAATTTAACATAAATTACCATGGCTGTCCCTGAACTCAGGACTGGGGAGAATCTTTTTATTCTGGTGCACAAAGCTGACCATCAAAATCAATATGGATTATTTTGCAAACATTGTTTCTTAAACATTTGGTAAATGTGCATAATGCATTTTTTTTAAACATATAGCCACTGACATATTCATTCCATTCAGATGTTAAAAGAAAAAAGGCTAAACTTTAGGAAATTAGAAATACTGACAGTATTCATAGACTTAGCCCTCCATATTGTATGCTAGATGGGGAGATGATTCTCTGTCCTTCCCCTGGTCTTTTTGGTTCTATATATGCCTAATGTAGCCCATTGGTAACTTGCTCAATTCCATAAAAGTAAGCAGAAAACAAAAATAATAATAACATGGATTTTTTCCAGAAAATGAACATAAGCATATTTATGTGTCTCTGAAATATAGAGGTTAGTCTCATTATAATCTCATTCTTTAAAAACATCCCTTTAGTAAGGGAACTTTATTTATTCTGGACAAATTGAAAAAATATGAAAAGTGAAAAATAAGAAATTCAGTCTTTTGGCTTCATGACGTAACATGAGCTCTGTGGGAATGAGGGAGCATTCCTTTATACTTGTCTGCAATCGGAGCTCTACTGAGCTCAGTGCCTTTGAAAGCTCTGAAGTCCTCCACAAAACTCTTTCCTCCCTTTTCCCCCTTAAAAAAACAAAAAACAAAAAACCCACCTCAACTAACTTATATAACCTCATCAGCATTTCTAACGGAAATTCTCACCTCAGAGTTCTTCCTGTGACACAGAGGGTGGAACCAATCTCTGGAGTACCTGGCAAATCACTCCCAGCCGCTGGTTAAATTCAACAAGTGTCACTTGCGCTTCTGTCAGCACCGCGTTCTTTATGCGGCAAGAAGGGCCGCGCTGGACGGCGGGCCAGTGCGTTTAAGAGGGTGTACCATCTCTGTGGATGCTCTAGCGGCACAGCTTCTTTCTTAACAACATGGAGACACAGTATCACATTTACTGTCACAAAACATCAACCATACTGATGTGAAAGTTTAAAAACCGCCCTCCATTGGATTGCCATTAAGAAAAAAAGACTGTGAGGTCAGAATTATTTCTTAATTGCATTTCACACCTGGTTGAGATAGTGTCTACAGCTGCAAGGAGATGAAAGGAATGATTGATCCTTGAAAAGAAAATAGGTAGGGTGGGTACTGGAGGCTTGAGAGCAGGGCACGCTGGGGTGGCGTGAAAGGCAGGATTCACTTTTGGTAGAATTAATTTCTTGCCAGCATTTGAAAAAGAGGAAGGTGGCTCTCGAGGCAGCCTTCCTTCTCCAGTGTTGACTGCAAATCCCCCACCAGAGCAGTCTCACTGTAAACAGCAGATATTTTAGAGGCAATTAGACTTCCATGCACCATGCACAACAGCTGGGAAGAGTTTCCAAAGTTTTCTTTTTTTTTTTTTTAAATTTGAGTGGAATACTAAAGAAATAAAATATCCTGACAACTTCTAGCGTTGTCTTGTGACTTTAAAAAAAATCAGCCTGTGAAGTATCACTGCTCTGTTTTAGTCTAATGCTACTTCTATCTTTTATCCTTTTTAATTAGAAGGCAAATTCTCAGACCGCCAGGCCTAATCCCTACACAGTGGAACAAAGCCCAGCAAAGCCTTTGAACACTGTTCAGCCGGGCAGCACAAACCCTAGTAACTGTTGGCAGTAGGGGCAGGACTCTGACCCTCATCTCAGCCATTCTCCTACAGCTCCTGATGCTCCCTGCCCTTCAGAACCCTATCTGTTGTTCTTCTGTTTAGACTGAAAAGACAAAAGAGGAGACAATGTGGGAAAGCTAGAGGATTGGCTAGGTAGGATGCGGGGAGCTGGTGATGGATAGGGGCAAGTAAATGGAGTTTCACGGGAATGGACACAGTGGGGAGAATTGGATCACCAGATTAGGTCTTTAGGTTCAAGAAATTTCTTCATCCCTCACTAAATCTTTTCATGGACAATGCCACTTTTTAAACAATTGTTGCATTTCCAATTACTCCAGGAGTGTTCAAACAAATGCCCCAAACCCTCAATGAAAAGTTTGCTTATATTTTAAACTCGCCAGATGAAAATCAATAAAACAAACACCCCCAAATCAGTGGCAGGCACTTATATCTCCAAAGTATTTACACTTGTAATAATTTTTGAGTCAAGAGCATAATTTGAGCTCACTCAAGCAAAACATGCAACTAGACAGAAACGTGAATTTTCAAAGCTAATGGGAACAATCATGAATCAAAAAGCCAAATTCCAAGTATGCAAATATGAAAAAGGATTGTTTGCCTTTCCTACTTTGGCTAACTGTGAATTATAGAACAGTGAAACAACAGATGCTACCACCGTGCTGCAAACTCGTCCACATTGTTCTTAGATTGAGCTGAGCTACGTATGTGTGGGAATCACTGCTGCCAGAATGTTTGAGAGTTGTGTTGGGATTTCTGAGAAAGATATGCATTTTTTGCATTTTGAGATATCTGGGACAGACACATCAGGGGGAAAAAAGGAAGCAAAGACAAAGACCTTTTTTTGGTTTCAACACAGCAGGTTTCACAAAGTCACTTTCATTTTTTCCCCCTTCGAAAGTCTACAGAAACACCAGTAAATGTAGTGCCATACTTAATCATTGTGGCTGTCTTTATAACCAAATATAAAATGTGTTGCTGATCTGACTTTGGATGACTGAGGGGTTGCTTTAAATCATAGGAAAGGATTCAGTCAGGGGTTTGGATGAATGATGCTCAATAAACGTGTGCATTTTATCGTATAATCTCATATTCAAAGTTAGAGCTAAGCTGCTTTTAAGGAAGTTCCCATTTTTAAAGATCTCAGTAGGACACTGAGTCTTATATTTAAATAATATATGATTTTGAAATTTTTAAAATGTACATTTTACATTGACTTCCAGAACATTTATTTTGAGAACACATTTTATCTTACTAAAGGGACAGCAATATATGTGATCATAGTCTATTTCTATATAATCTCTATTATTCAAATGATAAACCCAGTGGCTTCTTCAACATCCTCTGTCTTTTGTGCTCCATAGGCAAATCCTTTCTCTAGGTCAAACTGTGGTAAAATAAGTGAAAGGTATAAAGATAATCAAATACAACTACAGATAGTATTTTATTAAGGATGATGCAGCATTATTGACAGTGTTCTATCGGCCTGCTTTTGTGACTGTCTTTGCCTTTGACCTCTTTAAAAATATATACAAAATATAGCTACCTATATTGACGTTCTTTAAACACACCTTATTTTCATTTTTTCCTTTGTTTTAATTGAAAACAGTCTGAAAAATTAGAAAAAAAAAATTATTTCAGAGGCTCCCAACTAATTATTTCAGAGGCTCCCAACTAATTATTTCAGAGGCTCCCAACTATGATCACAATTTGCAAATAAAAATACTTTAAAAATTGTAAAAGTACTCTTCATAAAGATAGAAACCTTTTAAAGAAATTGTCTAAATGTTAGCACACATTTCACCGTCTAATGCTCCAATGGAAATTATCAATAAACATTTGCATAAAAAGAGCAAACTCATTATGCATGTGGGTTTTAATAGTCATTGGAAATCTTAACCTAGTGAGAAATTATGTCTGCTTGTCCTGCATACACAGGCTGACTTCTGCAGGCATGTTAGGAAGTGCCATGGACAAGACACTGTACTGATATTTAATACTACATTTCCAAAAGAAGGTTCTAGAGACTCAGAGACAGTCTTAGAAATGCACACAAACCACAGCTAAACACAGTCCCATAAATCAAACCTGGCATCACTTCTATCAGATAATGGATTTTATGTTTATTTTCATCCCCACGTCACTGTCATCTACCTACTCACCTTGATCATGTGTATGAATTAATTTTATTAGAATGGAATGGGAAAGAATCCAGATCAGAGGAATCCAAAGCTTTTGAAAACAGCTTTTCTTTCAAGAAACTAAGACTTGCTTGAACACTGACAATGCAGCATACCTTGTTATTCAACATGGTTGAATATACTTGTTAATACTTATTAGAATATGGAAATTAAAATAACTCCTATATTTCCTATTTTTCTCTTCTTCCAAATTCATGTAATTTCACTATACGTAGCAGCTTTGAGTGGATAGTGTTGCCAAAATTAAAATATTTTGCATGCAGGTTAGTTTTTGTTATTGTTCTTCAGTTTCTTCCACTGAATTAGGCTTCTTTAACAAGAATAAAACCTTAGAGGGTTTCCAAAGCTTATAATGTAATGTAAATGACCACAAATACTAAGCTCAATCAAAACAAATACTAAAAAAAAAAAAAAAAAAAGAGCTAACCCTTAATTCTGTATTCTGATCCATCAGTGACTGTATAACTATATCATTAAGGATGTTCTCTAACTGGGGAAGTCCCTACCCTAGAGTGTAAAGGATCAAAGAAAACATTCTTTTCTGTCTGGTACACTTAGTAGTCCTGCCTCCCAACAGTGGGATAAAAGGAACTTGCTAAACTGTTGCCATTTTGCAACATCTGCTATAATTCCCCTAAATCCAGATTTGTCTGACACAGAGAGGCCTGTTCTTACATCACTGCCATGTGACAGTATAACACCAGTCACATCACGCTTGAGGATTGCAGCTTCAGGCTATGATAATATGAAGAAAACCTTTTTGCCTAGGGCAAAACACTTGTAACAAAGTATTATTCATCTGGCCAATTTAAATCTTCTCTCAAAAAGGTACCCAGAAACATATGCAGTATGCCTTTGTAAAAGGCTCGAGCAGCTCATAGGCAAATGACCTGAACCAAAAGCACAAAACCTAATGTCCTGATTAATTACTGCTAAGCGGCTCTGATACAGAGAAAAGAGAATGCTGGTGCTAATCCTTAACCCTGTCCTACATTCTCAAAATAGCCAAAACACTGCTGACAGTTACAAAAACAAACCTGTCCAGGTTTTAAAAAAAAAAAAAAAAAGTTGTACATTATCACTTGGTGTCCTCCATCTAATAAAACCAGGATGCAGACAGATTAGAGAGTTACCAGTCCAGGGGGCTTCCTGGGACAAGGACTCAGGCTCATAGAAAGAAAATCTGAAGGTGAAAAAGCAAACAAAAACCTGACAATAATACAGTACCCAAACAGTTATGTTTGAGATGTTCTTATTTTCAGGGTTCAGCTTCCAAGAGATTGAGCTGTTCCTGAAAATTATTCCTTAAGTGTTGAGAACCTCAACATAGAAATGCTTTGCTGATTCACTTGGAGTTGAGATTGCTATGTTTAAAACTTTATTAGAAAAGGATGTTTGGATTTCTTTTGCTTATAAAAATAAGAGGATGCTCATATTTCACCATAAATATCAGGCTTTAGAATGTCAAACTATTAGGCTTGGAAAGCTATCTTGATTTCATCAGTCACTCAAACTATACCTTTATTAAGACAGCAGATATCTGGTGTCTCTGTCACTTTTACTGAGCAAGAAATACATGGTTAAAAGAAAATTATATGTAAGGGAGAAGGAAGTTGCTTATCCTAGAAAAAAAACGTTTCTTTTTAATCAAAGGTCACTAAAGTGCTCATCTAACTATCAGCCGTAACACTATTACATTATAAGCAAATCAAGTTAAAATGCTTTTCTTATATTTTATGTAAACATGGCACTTTGATAGCCTTAATTCAAAGCAAGTAAAGATCTTTATTTCAAAGACTGTTCTTAATTTGACATTATTCTACAGGCACACCCCTATTTCTGAGTTCTGGGAAATAGAGGCTGAGCTTCTGAAGCACCAGCCTAGCTAGGCGGAGGGTCATGTTACCTGGGAGGCTGCCCCTAATGCAAAGAAGAGACATACTTTCACCTGAGATGTGCTCATTATCAAGTCTAACTCCATGGTCAAGAATTTTTCTGTGTGAGCATGTTTTTTGTAGAAACAAGCATTCTCACATGCCACAGCTACCCACCTCATGTTGTAAGAAACCGCACAGGAAATACATTTTCCACCTGTTGGGGTCAAATGCTGCCTGAGCAAGTGCATAATACAGGGTCAGCATCAAAGCGTGAGTTTGATGTTCAGTGCTTGTTTAAAGGCACCAAGCCCTTGTTTTCTTTTTTTTTTTAATCCCCCTTTTTCTTCCCGTTCCCCACCCATTTTCTCTGCCTCTCCCCTCATCAACTGGTTCCCAAATGATGAACTTTGATTTCTCATCATTCCTAAGTTTCTTCCTTCTGAATTAGGGTGATTCACCTTCTCCTGAATGAGGATGTAAGTTTGGAGACAATTCCCCTTGGTTCATAGCATCCTCATTATTCTGAGCACCACCTACGCCCAGACACAACGACCTTTGCTAGAGATTGTCCCTGCCTTAACAGAAGCTCCGTCTCTATTCAGAGGCAGAGTAAAGAATCAAATCTTGCTGCTTCTCAGGTCTGGACATCCAACTTGATTATCCTTCCAGAGGTGAAAGAATTTCTTACTATCGGCCACAATTGACACCTTGTAGGGGGAAATTTCTCCTTTCTTGGCTAGTTGCTGACTTTTTTGCAGATTAAAAAAGATAAGAAGTTTGAAAATCACTCCCTTCCTGGAAAGTGAACTGAAATGTTCTTAGAGATCAGAAATACTAAAGTGTTCACCATTATCTGCTTTCTCTTTTACTTATCAGTGTCCCTAAGGTGTAGGGAGTACAATGGAGAGCATATAAATTTTGGATTAGAGAGATTCAGGCTTAAACCCGGCTGTCATTTATTAGTGGTATGGCCCTCAGTGAAAATTACTTGACATCTCTGAACCTCAGTGTCCTCACCTATAAAATGGGGCTAAATAAGGCCTATTTCACTGTCATTGGGAGGAATCGATAAGATAATGAACGTAAAAGCAACCTCAACAATTCTGTTAGGCGTTATATTCTCCATTTCACAGAGTGGGGTGAATGGTTCAGGAAGGTTACAACACTTGCCAAATGTCGTAACCACATCATAGGTGTGGGGGACTCTTTATAATCATTAAGCCAAGGCGTATGGATTCTCACCTACCTTTAAACTCCTTGTTTCCAAGTTGGAGGAGCTTTGCTTTAAAGGTGAGACAGCTAATCTCCTTGCTGACTAGCTCTTTTGAGGCCTAGATAAGAAAGTTTAAGTGGAAGGGACAAACCCATCCCATATACCGACTTCATACTTTCAATCCAGCTCAGTTCAGTTGCTCAGTTGTGTCCAATTTTTTGCAACCCCATGGACTGCAGCACACCAGGCTTCCCTGTCCATCACCAACCCCCAGAGCTTGCTCAAACTCATGTCCATTGAGTTGGTGATGCCTTCAAGCCATCATATCTTCTACTGTCCCCTTCTCCTCCTGCCTTCAATCTTTCACAGCATCAGGGTCTTTTCCAATGAGTCAGTTCTTCACATCAGGTGGCCAAAGTATTGGAGTTTCAGCTTCAGCATTAGCCCTTCCAATGATCTTCAAGACTGATTTCCTTTAGGATTGACTGGTTTGATCTCCTTGCTGTTCAAGGGATTTTCAGGAGTTTTCTCCAACACCACAGGTCAAAAGCATCAATTCTTCAGCACTCAGCTTTTTATGGTCCAACTCTCACATCCATACATGACTACTGGAAAAACCATAGCTTTGACTAGATGGACCTTTGTCAGCAAAGTGATGTCTCTGTTTTTAATATACTGTCTAGGTTGCTCAAAGTTTTTCTTCCAAGGAGCAAGTGTCTTTTAATTTCATTGCTGCAGTCATCATCTTCAGTGATTTTGGAGCCCAAGAATATAAAGCTTGTCACTGTTTCCATTTTTTCCCTATCTATTTGCCATGAAGTGATGGAACCAGATGCCATGATCTTAGTTTTTTGAATGTTGAGTTTTAAGCTAATTTTTTCACTCTCTTCTTTCATTTTCATCAAGAGGTTCTTTAGTTCTTCTGTTCTTCTTCCCTTTCTGCCATAAGGGTGGTGTCAACTGTGTATCTGAGGTTATTGATATTTCTCCCAGCAATCTTGATTCTAGCTTGTGCTTCATCCAGCCTGGCATTTCACATGATGTCCTCTGCATATAAGTTAAATAAGCAGGGTGACTATATACAACCTTGAAAGTGAAAGTTGTTCAGAGTTGTGTCTGACTCTTTGGGACCCCATAGACTGTATAGTCCATGGAATTCTTGAGGCCAGAATACTAGAGTGCGTAACCGTTCCCTTCTCCAGGGGATCTACCCAGCGCAGGGATGGAACCCAGGTCTCCCACATTGCAGGCAGATTCTTTACTAACTGAACCACAAATACAGCCTTGATGAATTCCTCTCTCAGTTTGGAACCAGTCTGTTGTCCCATGTCCGGTTCTAACAGTTGCTTCTTGACTTATATACAGATTTCTTAGGAGGCAGGTCAGGTGGTCTGGTATTCCCATCTCTTGAAGAATTTTCCACAGTTTGTTGTGATTCCCACAGTCAAAGACTTTGGTGTAGTCAATAAAGCAGAAGTAGATGTGTTTCTGGAATTCTCTTGCTTTTTATATGATCCAACAGATGTTGGCAATATGATCTCTGGTTCCTCTGCCTTTTCTAAATCTAGTTGAACATCTGGAAGTTCTTGGTTCACATACTGTTGAAGCCTAGCTTGGAAGATTTTGAGCTTTACTTTGCTAGCGTGTGAGATGAGTGCAATTGTGCAGTAGTTTGAGCATTCTTTGGCATTGCCTTTCTTTGGGATTGGAATGACTGACCTTTTCCAGTCCTGTAGCAACTGCTGAGTTTTCCAAATTTGCTGGCTATAAGCTATTTTGAAATTTTACCTCTTTTATCACACAAACAACCCTTCTAGTTATCATCTCCTTTTCACAGAACAGTATCTGAAAAATGTTAAAGCACTTGCCAAAGGTCAAAGTTATCCCTTATGGCAGAACCAGCTTGGTAAATCCCAGTTGCTGTCCTCAAGGCCTTGCTCTTCTACTTAACTTTCCTTGCTCACTCCACTTCTGCCCCAGGGCTGGTGGCACACTCAGGTGCTGGACAAGAATAATTAAACTTTGCAAGGGCTGGGAACACTCCTCCAGGAAGTTCCCCCAGAAACTCTGGGAAACCATAATGTTTTCTAGAATGAAGTTTGCATAGAAACCAATTATAAGTGAAACTAAAAATCAAGGTTAAACTACCATTCCACTAAACACAAAAGACTAACACAGTAGAAGACAGTTCAGGATGCTTCTATAAAACAAAGAAGAGGAGCATTAGATGAAATTCCAAATTATTTCCAGAGGGATTAGGAACCTAACAGTGTATATTTTTAATTGTGTGTGTGCCAAGCTGTTTTAAAAATCAGCATATTAAAAAACCAGGTTAGCAATAATAGAATAACTGCTGATTCCCACTTTCCCTTCAGATCCAAACTTCACATCCTCCCTGACTCACTAGGGATTGTGATTATTGTTGTTCTTCAGTTGCTCAGTCGTGTCCGACTTTTTGCAACTCCATGGACTGCAGCACACCAGCACACCCTGTCCATCACCAACTCCCGGAGCTTGCTCAAACTCATGTCCATCGAGTCAGTGATGCCATTTAACCTTCTCATCCTCTGTTGTCCTCTTCTCTTCTTGCCTTCAATCTTTCCCAGCATCAGGGTCTTTTCCAATAAGTCAGTGCTTCACATCAGGTGGCCAAAGTATCAGCGCTTCAGCATCAGTCCTTCCAATGAATATTCAGGACTGATTGCCTTTAGGATTGATTGGTTTGATCTCTTTGCAGTCCAAGGGACTCTCAAGGGTCTTTTCCAACACCACAATTCAAAAGAGATTGTGATTAGAAGACAGAAAACAAATAGAATGCATAAGGGTACTCTATATCTCTACTTTCTCAAAGATTCTCAGGTAATTAAAGAAATGTGCATATGAATCACTTGGGAGATCTTGTTAAAATGCAGATTCTTGTTCAATAGGTCTTGGGATGAGTCCTGCCATTCTGCTTTTCTAACAAGAAACAGAGTTCAGATAATATAATGCAGATTCTTCAGTTGTGGATTGGCTCAGTTCAGCTTCTTGCAAATGTCAGCGCAGCTCTTAGAATTCAAGACATCCTGGAGGAAGCCAGGCTTCCAAGTGTTGCTCACTCGCAAACCTCGGGGACTCCAAGCTGGAGACTGTCCTTGGTGGAAACAGATTCAGTCTGCGGAGTAGAACAGGTGCTCAAGTTAGAGAAGGTAAGCAGCCACTTGTGTACATTCCTACCTCTAATCAAAAAGATCGGGAGAGGAAAGATTCGTCAGTGACCTAACAGGCCTGCTAGATAGAGACGACCCTAAATTTTCTATTCAGGTTGAATGTAAAAGGTGAACAGGTGGCTGTTGGTAGGACTTAATGGTGTCGAGACAAAGGAACTGAGTTTGCAGAAAGGCAAAACTAGATCTAATAAGTAGAGAATGGGTAAGGAGGGGTCGGGGGGGCTTCCCCTCCCCTCCCCTCACCTCAGTTTGATTTTTCTGGCCCTGGTAAAGTGAAAAGGAGTCAAATGAATGAGTTATAAAACTGGCCAAGATTAAGGACCTGATTCTGCTGGAGGGAGGAAGAGGGAATTGGAAGAAGGAGAAAATGACCAATGAGAAGTAAAGCAGGCTTCTCAGATGCTGTACCAGGGCTTTGACTGCCTGCAGGCAAGAGGGATGGGGGCTGGAACTCACTTTATTTACTTATTTAACTTTCTAACTTAATATTTTATGTTATTTATGTATTTTTTTGAGGATCTGCTAAATCCCAACAGCTGAGCCATGTGTTGTCATATATTGCATCCACTGCTCAGTAGCAGATTCAATACGATGTTGAGAATGTGATTGAAAACTCCTGGCATTTTGGTCTCATCACCCATTCCCTGGGAAGATTGAACTATATTAGATTGAAACTTACCAGACCTTTGCCACTGCATTCCCCATTCCCAGCTCAGGTCTTGAGATTTAGGTGCCTGGGAAATTTGATTGGAGAGTGCCAGTGTGGATTGGTTGCTCTTGTCTTATAGCAAAATTGTCTTTCTCTTAAGAAAAATATTTGGTTTTGGCTGCATCAGTCTTAGTTGAGATGCTCCCGCTTAGTTGCCCTGAGGCATGTGGGATCTTTGTTCCCTGACCATGGATCGAACCTTTGAACCTGCATCCCCTGCATTGGATTCTTAACCCTGAACCACCCAGAAAGAAAGATAACCACCCAAGATTATCTCTGGCATAAATATTTTTTAAGGTGCTTTGGGCCGAATGGGGGCAGGGGCGATGAGAAAGTACTATGCTTAAATGTCGTGTTAAATAACAATTCTTTTTGATTTTTGAAAAGAAAAGGAAAATCATTTCCTGTCAGCTATTAAAATACCTGCTTTCTTATGAGGCTGGCATACCTGCTTCCTGGTTTCAGGACTGGACAGAGCTGGTGGCCGGAGAGCAGGGCCATTGAAAAGCCCTCATCCACCCTATCTTGGTTGCCTATACTTTCACATTTCTAATGCCCCCTTGAATCTGTTAACACTTTTTTTTTTTTCCTGAAAACTTTCTTAGTGAAAGTGAAGCAGGGAAAAAGGGGAGGGGGATAAAGGCTTCTGTCAAATTGATTAAGTGAACGCTCATTAGAGAAAGTAACAAGAGGTGAAATCTGCATATGCATTGCAGAAATGTGTCTGATCTTGCTAAATTGTAAAAAGACAAAAAGGGCTGAAAACCCCCCTAGCTGGGTGTACTTCAGGGAGAACTGGGGGAGGGGAAAGTTCTCCAATAGTGACTGTCTTTCTTTATAAATGCACACTAGACCCGCCGTTCTGCAGCACTTGGGGATATAGATGGACCTTGCTTTTCTAGAAATTTGTACTACAGTTATAAAATTGTCCTAATATAGACTACTCCAGCCACTTCTTTTATTTCTTTTACTATGAGTTTTATTTCCTTCTTTTCCTCACTTATAAAACCCTTCACCCACCGCCTACCCCCACACAACTATTCCAAGGGCCGTAAGAATCTAAAGCAGTTGATTTGGGATCACTAGAATCTAAGATGTGTTTCTATCTAGCATAGAACAGATTTATTTCTTCCTGGGTTTTAAAAGATAAGTCAAAATCAACTATTTTTGTTTTAATTTTAGTGGTCATTGGAGGCAGGTTGGGGTCATCCTTACCAAAGTTCTCCCTGGTTTATTGGCCTGAAAAAAAATCTAGAATGAGGATCCAAATTCCAGGTAACAATATTGATCTGGAGCAGATCATGTTCCCGTGCTTCTTATAAAATGGTCAGCTAAGTAGTGTCATTCCAGTGAACTACTAAGCTGGTGTCTTGGGTAACACTTTGAAGAGGATAGCATTATGTCCAGTTGTTTTTCATCCAAGGGAGTAGCTTAATATTACTATTCAGTTCAGTTCAGTCACTCAGTTGTGTCCAACTCTTTGCGTCCCCATGGACTGCAGCATGCCAGGCTTCCCTGTCCATCACCAACTTCTGGAGCTTGCTCAAACTCATACCCATTGAATCAGTGATGCCATCCAACCATCTCATCCTCTGTCGTCCCTTCTCCTTTTGCCTTCAATCTTTCCCAGCTTGAGGGTCTTTTCCAATGAGTCAGTTCTTTGCATCAGATGGCCAAATTATTGTAGTTTCAGCTTCAATATCAGTCCTTCCAATAAATATTCAGGACTGATCTCCTTTAGGATGGACTGGTTGGATCTCCTTGCAGTCCAAGGGACTCTCAAGAGTTTTCTCCAACACCACAAATCAAAAGCATCAATTCTTCAGTGCTCAGCTTTCTTTATTGTCCAACACTCACATCCATACGTGACTACTGGAAAAACCATAGCTTTGACTAGACGGACATTTGTCAGCAGTCATGTCTGCTTTTTAATGTGCTGTCTAGGTTGGTCATAGCTTTTCTTCCAAGGAGCAAGGGTCTTTTAATTTCATGGCTGCAGTCACCATCTGCAGTGATTTTGGAGCCCACAAACATAAATCCTCTCACTGTTTCCATTGTTTCCCCATCTATTTGTGATGAAGTGATGGGACTGGATGCCATGATCTTAGTTTTTTGAATGTTGAGTCTTAAGCCAGCTTTTTCACTCTCCTCTTTCACTTTCATCAAGAGGTTCTTTAGTTCTTCTTTGCTTTCTACCATAAAGGTGGTGTCATCTGCATATCTGAGGTTATTGATATTTCTCCGGGCAATCCTGATTCCATCTTGTGCTTCATCCAGCCCGGCATTTTGCATTGATGTACTCTGTATATAAGTTAAATAAGCAGGGTGACAATATACAGTTCTGACATACTCCTTTTCCAATTTGGAACCAGTCCATGTGTTACTATAGAAGTAGAATATACTTTCTTGTTAGTGTGCATTTTTATAAACAAGCATTTCATAATATCAAATCTAATGACTCTGTTAATGGTCAATCTATTGAATGCTCTATTCAAACGTATTCCCGTGATTAGCTTTCAACTTTTCTACTAATACCTCTATCTTTCTTCCTCCCCTTCTAAAATCTGATCAGAGAATATCTTACTGAAACAGATTCTGATGTTGACTTTAACCTATAGAATGGAGGTACCGCAGGACTTAGTCTGAAAGCCTGAGGCACATCAGATGTGCCTCAATTGACCCAAACTTGTCATTTTAGAAAGCTAAACAAAGGACTTCTCTGGTGGTGTAGTGGATGAACATCTGCCTGCGAGTGCAGGGGACATGGTTCGATGGCTGGTCTCGGAAGGTTCCACACACCTTAGTAACTGAGTCCATGCAGCACAGCGACTGAGCCCACTCTCCTAGAGGCTGTGCCCCACAACTAGGAAGGCCGCTGCAGTGAGGAGCCTGTGAGCTACAATGAAGAACAGCCTCCACCCAACCACACTATAGAAAACCCACACAAAGGCATTGACGACCCAGTGCAGCCAAAAGTAAAATTAATAAACAAAGGAAAACACAAGCTTGACTTGTCTTAGGTTAAAAAAAAAAGACAGCATGCATCCTTGAGGTGTGGACCATATCGTCCTGAAGATCTGAAAGGAAATGAACAATAATAAGAATAATGCTATGGCAAAGGATGTCCTTTGAAATATCTGCAGATTGCAACAAAGCGGTTCTTCCCATATGTGGGGTCATCTAGGCTGTTTTGCACCATTATGTGCTTTGTAAATTCTTGTAATCACAAACTTAAGACTTAAATCCTCAGTTCTTCTTTTATTTCTAAACTACCCCCATAGGTATATTTACTTTCTTCTTTTGTCAAGCTTAAACATTTCCAATTACCTCAGACTCTAAAGGGAAATGCGATGGTTAAATTCCTGCACTTGTAATGACATTTATTAATCTAGGGTCTGGTGAGAAATGTTGAACCTCTTGCCTTCCCAAATCATACATTTTAATTCTGAACACACCTCCAAAGAGCACTGACATTGTTTAATTAAAATGAGGGTGCACATTAATAAGAAAGGATATCATTTTGTTATTTATATATAATTTTATTTTATTAAAAAAATGAACAGAGACTGGTAAGTTCCATAATTGCCCACCATGGTGAAGGAATAAGTGTAGGAGAGAAGAAAAGCACAGTGAGACACAGCTGTTAGTAAAACACTCCTTAATACTACACAAGCTGTAGAAAATGCTACTTTGCATTTGGTCCTCAACGTGGCTGACTGCAAGTCATTGAGGAAAAAGTGCACCTTTTAAACTAATTCCTTGGTCAGAAGATAGAGCCACATCTTCAAGCCTCCTCATTAATATACTATAATGGTCAAGTAAGAGATTAATAGCAAAGTCACCTGCTAAAGCAACCAGGAACCTGTTGATTAATAATAAGCCTCCAAAAATAAGATACCAGACTGCAAAGCAAAATCAAGTCCCAGGGCAACAAGTGCTTCTGTAATTTATTCCTTCTTTATATGAGGGCATAAAGCTCCCTTTATAAACGTGTTTTCCAGGCCCTGCTGTGAGCTGTAGGTGTGAGCTTTTCAGCTGATTTATTAATTTTAGTTTCAATCAACGTGTCACCTGCAGACACAAAAATGTAGGCCTCACCACAGAAAATACAATTTAAGAGAAAAAAAAAAAAAGAAAGAAAAAGAAAAAAACAGGGCTTTAATTCAAAAAACTCTGCCAGGATTTTTTTTTTAGATGAACACTGGAACGCCTATTCTTTGAGATCTAAAATAATTCCCAGCAACATAATTAAACAAAAATCAAAATTAAACATTTTTGTCATACTTCGAAGTCAGTCTTAGACCTGGGGAAGAGTAACATGAGGCTGCCAAAACAATCAGTTCCTCTTGTCAGTAGGGGTACATTCTCCCCAAAGAATCGAATGAACAACAAGTCCCCTGGGCAAAATGTGCAAAAAATTCTCAATTAGTTGTCTTTATTTAGTGAGCACTATGGGGTCCTCAACCACACTATAGAATTATGGCAAGAAAGCTGAGCTCTTCACTAGCTTATTAGCATTCTCAGAGGGTTGGAGTGCTGCTGATAGCAGGCTGTTGCCTCCAAGAGCTGTTGGTGGGACCCCTACACTCCCTTTGTCCTTTTGTCCTTCCAAGTCAGCAGGAAGTACTGCCCCATGTTCAGGGCATTCTGGGATACCTTCATTCCATTCACAGTTTCCATATCCGACAGGGCCCATGTCTTTGTTATTGACTATGACCATCACTGTTGCAGGTTTAAATGAAAAGCAAAAGTGATCTGTATCAGTCCATTCTAAATGCAGGTTTAGGAGGAAGTAACCCCCTTCCAAATGAACATCCTTGTGGGGCTGGAGTGGCCTTACATAGCCAAAGCCTCATAGGAAATCCAGGTCGGCAGTTACAATCTGGATGCATTCTTTTCATCTTGAAATTACAACTTTAGGCTAGAAACACAAGTAGCAGTGGGTTACTGAAATTTCAGACTGATTTCTCATCATATGTATTTTTACAGCACTCCTTTGCCTGTTGATCTCCCCCAATCCCACCGTTGTTCCTCTATAGACCCCCTTCCCAGAAAAAGAATATAAAGATGAAAACAATAAAAAGAAAATAAAAGAAAAACTGGCCGTAAATATAGAAATGCCTTTTCTAAAGAAGAGGGTATTTGCTGCTTTAGGGAAAACACTATCATTGACTAAATTAACAACTTGTCTTATCAACTGCCATAAGCCTTGGAGTCTAATTAATTTAGTACTGATCAATAGTCCTGAATGAGGCATTGATTTCTGTCTGTTTGACAGGGCTGCAGCTGAAATCGCTTTCTCCGTACACTACACACACAGAGGCACCTAAAGCTTATGCATTATCATATTAAGATTTTATTCCACTTATCCTATATGGGCATGAATTTCATGAACCAACTATTAATGAGAAAATGGGATTAAAAAGCAACTTTGGAAGTAGGAACATGTTGACTAGCAAGTGCAATCTGAACTTGAGTACTCCCTGCCAAAGTTCTGCTTTCTTAGAAAATGTCCTTTGAATGAGATGAAATATTAAAAAAGAAAAATGGAAAAAAGAATGTATTTTGCTTAAAATAGATAGTAAATGCTTTAACTGGCCCTAAAACCTGCAAAGAAGTCTTGGATTCTTTTTCTGACTCTTAGTTTTAGAATGCTGATGATACTTTATTAAAAGTATTCTGATCCAAAGTAATAATAATGGTAATACTATCTGGCTAAGAGCAGAGGCAGATGGTGAGCCTCTGATAAGCATGAAAACCTGTGATGGAGCCACCCGATTTGTCTTTTACTGCTGGGGTTGGTGGGCTGGGGTGGGGGAGGGGGTAAGGAGGACTTCCCACTTCCAAAATCAATGACAATGTATTGGGATAGTACTAGGACAAAAATAATTTAAGCTCTTGACTTTAATTTTTATCTGAACTGACATATTTATTCTCATGACATATATCCTAAGAAAGAACGAGCTTTGCATTCAGATTTTCATATCCTCCTATGACACACCCCTTGCATTTTCTTTCTGGTCCCTCCCAGTTTTTGAGGCTGTTCACTTTCACTGCGACTGCCAAGCCGCCTGACACTCCTGAAAATCATGAGGATTTTCCCCTTAGGCCTGGCCACCGGGTAGTTTTTCCTCACTTTGCTTCAACATTACTGGAAATAAGCATTAAGGCAAAACTTTTCAAATATTTCAAAGATGATGGCTTCAATTTCAAACGCACAGAGAAGCAAGATAACTAAGGAATTTGTCTATCTCAGAACAATTTTCTACTCAATAAATATCATGCAGAAAAGAAAGAAATGAAAAGGAAGGAAGGAGAACTGAGAAAAAAAAAGTGCAACTGCCTTCTTTTCCAAGGTTGGAGAAACACAAAATGGTTAAAACAAAGCAAAGAATTCATATTCTTTTCTGTACATTTATTTAATATAGTTTGGCTTTTTAAAACTTTCAATTTACATATAAATGTATATATAACGTAATTGAAAGAAAGTTCCCCCCAATATATACATATATATATATATATATGTATTTTTTTAAAGTTCCAGAAAAGTCCTCCCCTTAATCTCTTTGGGGCCTCCATGAGTTTCCATAGCACTTTACAAAAGATCTTTATTGAGGAAAGGATTGGACAAACTTTCCTTATATGTGTGGCCCACACCATTAATTGCCCCATCTCCTTCAGTAAGGCCTTATTCCTATGTAAATACCCTTGCATAATGTTACAGGCTATTGTTAGGCCAGCGCCAGTCAGTCGCCACTTATATGCATTTTTATTTCAATCCGCTGCTCTGAGAATGAAAAGATGTCTGGACTTAAGCTGTTTACCAACTGGGCTGAAGCCGCAGAGCGGCAAAACTGAAGAAAGCCCCAAGCAACTGCAGGAACAAGCTTTTACAATACGAGCAGCCATTTTCAGTTGAGTTATTAACCCACCCTGAAACTCTTCTAAGCTATGCCTTTTTTAAAGAACAAATGTGCTGAATCAAACATGAATGAGCCAGCACTATTAAGAGAGAAATCCTCTAAAGAACTATTGAACACAACATAGGTTTGTAATCATTTTGTCTCAGTTGCTGCTACCAACATTATCAAGGATGATAATGCTGGCTCAGTTGTGGATTGGCTCGTAATTAAACAATAGCGTGGTACAGTTAAAAACACACATGCAAGTAACACGCACCCAGAGTCAGAAAACAGTGTGCAAGAGATGAGAAGATTGAATTGCTAGCTCACCATCAAGACTCATGCTAATTTGGTCACTAAAACACAGTAATCTTTAGCAGGAACATTGGAAATAGGCTTCCAAATTCAAGGCTGTCTCTTCTTCAATCCTGTGTGGCCTTATTCATGCTTAAATTGAACACTGCAAAATCATTTTTACTTTACAGTTGTAAAGGTCTGCTGGAATGAGGCACCGTGAAAATAAAGGAGTGAAATTCTACCAAAGGGAACTGGCTTTTTTCTCTGTAAAATGTGCTGCAGGCAAGGAACATCGTACTTATTTAATGGCATCACAATTTGAGTACTGTGGTATTAGCCTAAAGAAACTCTTGACTATTTGCTTATTAGAATCCAATGAGTGCTTAATAAGTGCATATATATGACAGAGGAAACATCTCATGGCATAGTTAGAACTACAGGAAAACACACGCACGAGCACACACACACACACACACACACACACGAGCTGGGGAAAGCAGTCTTGAGTTAATTACCATCACAATGAAATCAAGTACAACAGTCATAGCTGAAAACCATTTCTATTAAAGCTGCTAGACTCAACCTTGCCTCCGCAGGTCAGTCATGGCACTGATAACCTTTCCAGCAGACAAATACATGTAACATTGCCTCATCTAATTAAAAGCTCAGGGAGGTGTAGAGAAATACCAGCACACTGAATCCAAGCAAATGAGTGCTGCCTTGGGCTGATGAAGCTACCATATGCTGCTGCTGTTTACTCTGGAAGGAAACTGAGTCACTTAACATTTCAATAGGTTAATCAATTGACAATTAAATGGAGAAATCGGTTAACTCCGAAAACAATTAACATGACACTCCATTAAGTACACTTTCTAATTGCCACAGCTGTGAGTGGAAATCAACGTGCATGTTAAAGCATCTAACTGGGGTGGTACTGTTTTTTTGTGTGTGTTTGAGAAAACGGAATTAGCTGAAAACTCGGGTTTTATTTTTATAGATTAGACAGTAGGAATTCTGTCACCCACTGCAGTTTTAGCAGAGGGGAGCTCTGTATATTTTTTTTATTCTTTTAAGGGCTCATTTTAAGTTGTTGAAATATTTAATTTGCAATGATTAATTAAAATAGCCCAAACCCCTCCTACCAAATTATGGGTTAGTGAACAAAATGGGAAATCTCTCCCTTTGCCCATATTGTGGGCAGAATTACTTCACAGGATCAGGTATACTTCGAGATCTCCTTTCTAATTAAACATTACAATGTGCAAGTCGTAAAATCAGGATTTTTGCTGAACATTTCTGTGAATGGTTTCTCATTGCTGGTTGTGTCCCTAACCTTGCTGTAAAATGGTAACAGTAGTGAAGGCCTTGTGTTTGGATTTTTACAGACAGTCATTAAGAAGAAAAGTATTCATTTACGGAAAAGGTGATAATTTAAGTAAATCATGTCTATTTCTCATATATATTCAGTGCTAAATAAGTATCTTTGAATGAATGAATGAATGAATATCTTTAAGAGCTGATTATCAAAAGGATAAAATTCTTCTCCCTCACTCCTTTTGGTAACTTTACTAACCCTGGATATGGAAATGTGAATAGGATAATGGTAGGTAGCAGAGTGGGAGAATGGCATTGAAGAATAAAAGCATAAAGGATGCAGGTGATATGTGACGGCAATACTAAGAAGGCAAAGTTTTCTGATTTGGGCACCTGGTGAGATCGTGAGCTAATTAGTCAAAATAGAAATAAAGAAGAATACAAGTTGAGGGTAGAATAGGGATATTAGGTAACGAGTTAAGGACATGTTGAATTTGAAGGATATCCATGTGAAGTTCATGTCTGCACCTGGATATCCTGTGGGGCTTCTCTGGTGACTCAGACAGTAAAGAATCCACCTGCAATGTGGGAGACCTGGGTTCGATCTCTGAGTTGGGAAGGTTTCCTGGAGGAAGGCATGGCAACCCACTCTAGTATTCTTGCCTGGAGAATCCCCATGGACAGAGGAACCTGGCGGGCTATACAGTTCATGGGGTTGCAGAGTCTGACATGACTGAGTGACCGTAGGATATCCACGTGCAGATGTGCACTAGATAGTTATATACATCACTCTTTGTTTTTCTTTTCAAATTTTTGGCCACACCCTGCAACCAAGGATCAAACTTGCACCTCCTAAAGTAGAAGGCAGAGTCTTAACCACTGAACTGCCAGGGAAGTCCCAACACATCCCTTTCTTGATAGATAGACAGATATGTCTGAAACTCACATACAAGAGATATTTAGGAGTTGTCAGAAGACATATGGTTGCTAAAGCATGGAAGTGGAAAAGATTCCATTTCCACTTATTTCATGTAGAATAAGAACAGAGCAGCTCATTTCACATGCTAGCAAGGTAATGCTCACAATCCATCAAGCTAGGCTTCAGCAGTATGTGAACAGAGAACTTCCAGATGTACACGCTGAGTTTAGAAAAGGCAGAGGAACCAGAGTTCAAATTGCCAGCATTTGTTGCATCATAGAGAAAGCTAGGGAATTCCAGAAAAACATGTGCTTCGTTGACTACACTAAAGCCTTTGACTGTGTGGATCACAAGAAACTATGAAAAATTCTTAAAGAGATGAGAATACCAGACCACCTTGCTTGTCTCCTGAAAAACCTGTATGTGGGTCAAGAAGCGACAGAACCTTACATGGAGCAACAGACTGGTTCCAAACTGGGAAAAAGGAGTACAACAATGCTTGTCACCAGCTTATTTAACTTATATGCAGAGTACATCATGAGAAATGCCAGGCTGTAGGACTCACAAACTGGAATCAATATTTCTGGAAGGAATATCAACAACCTCAGATATGCAGAGAACACCACAATTATGGCAGAAAGTGAAGAACTTAAGAGTCTCTTGATGAAGGTGAAAGAGGAGAGTGAAAAAGTTGACTTGAAACTCAACATTCAAAATCAACTTGGTTTGAAAATCAACATTCAAAATATGGCATCTGGTCCCATCACTTCATGGCAAATAGATGGGTTAACAATGGAAACAGTGACAGACTTTATTTTCGCGGGGCTTCAAAATCACAGACAGTGACTGCAGCCATGAAATTAAAAGATGCTTGCTCCTTGGAAGGAAAGCTATGACAAACCTAGACAGCATATTAAAAAGCAGTGACATCACTTTGCCAACAAGTGGTCCATATAGTAAAAGTTATGGCTTTTCCAGTAGTCATGTACAGATGTGAGAGTTGGACAGGAAAGAAGGCTGAGTGCCGAAGAATTGGTGCTTTCAAATTGTGGTGTTGGAGAAGACTCTTGAGAGTTCTTTGGACAGCAAGGAGATCAAACCAGTCAATCCTAAAGGAAATCAGCCCTGAATATTCACTGGAAGAACTGAGGCTGAAGTTCCAATACTTTGCCCACCTGATGAGAAGAGCTGACTCATTGGAAAAGACCCTGATGCTGGGGAAGACTGAAGGCAGTAGGAGGGGGACAGCAGAGGACGAGATGGTTGGATGGCATCACGGACTCAGTGGACATGAATTTGAGCAAACTCTGGGAGATAATGTAGGACAGGGAAGCCTGGTGTGCTGCAGCCCATGGGGTCACAATGAGTTGGACACAACTTAGCTACTGAACAACAACAGCAACAAGAACAGAACAGGGCTGAGAGTGAGACCTTGGGTAATACCAGTATGACTGGGTGGACAAAGGAAAGAGTCAGCAAAGGGGGCTGAAAAGAAAAAGTCAGAAGAAAAGAGAAATGAGGGCAGAGTGACCATGGAAGTCAAGGGAAAATAGAGTGACTAATATTCAAGAGGCCTAGTAATATCAGGGCAGTTTGGAAACCCTGGTGCCCTAGCGGTGATTGTTTGCTGCAGAAGGCTTGAGTTAGAACAGTCTAGATGTCCTTGGTGGCCCAATGGGTTAAGAATCTGCCTTTCAAAGCAGGGCACATGGTTTCGATCCCTGGTTGGGGAACTAAGATCCCACATGCTGTGGGGCAACCAAGCCTGTGAGTCACAACAAAAGATCCCACATGCAGCAACAAAGATCTCACATGCCTCAACTAAGATCTGAAACAGCCAAATAAACAGTTAAAAAAAAAAAAAAAACACAACACAGTCTCCACAGGCAATGAGTTAACGGGAGGTAAGAAAGGAGAGAAGTTGATTCTGAGCTACTTTGAGAAGCTTGGTTGAGAGGGACAGATAGAGGGCAGGAGCTTGAGGACTGGAGGATGTAAGGGCAGTTTTGCTTACATCTGAGTTGGGAAATGACCATGGATAGGGGCTATATTCGAATGATCCAGAATGGGAAGTTGAGCTGGCTCAGGATTGTTGACTTCTCTCTGTGTGTGTGTGTGTGTGTGTGTGTGTGTGTGTGTGTCTGTGTGTGTCTGTGTGTCTGTGTGTGTCTGTGTGTCTGTGTGTGTCTGTGTGTATTTTTAGTCTGGGGGATTCAAAGAGGAAAAAATGGTTTGGAATTGCTGCTGAGAGAACTAGAAGAGGAATGTGATTGAAAATGGATGAAAAGGATGACCATTGAGAGGCTAACTGGAAATGGAAACAATATCTTTGTGGTTATACCCATCTGCATTGCAATGGGATTTTCTCTATGGGAACTCCTTCAGTCATATCTTTGTTCATTTGTTCAGCAAATATTAATGGATTCTTGGCAAGTACCAAACACTATTCTAGACCTCCAAGACACAGTGATGAAAAAGACAAACAAGGTCACTGCCCTCAAGGAACTAGAGAGTTCCTGGAAAGCATCTCTTTTAAATGTGTTAGGTTTACTCCTAGGAAGTGACATTGAGCCTTTTTTTTTTTTTTTTTTTTTTTTTTGAAGAATGGGAAAGACCCAGCCATTATGGATGTGGTGCAAGAACATTCTAGGAGTTAGGGGAATGGAAGTTTCCTTGAGGTTGAAGAACAGGTATCCATATAACCAACTGTTTCCTATTCCCATCAGGTCTTATCATTGTAACACCTAGGTAAAATGAATTGTATGTTACATTGAGTTTGTCTTTAGTTTTTTATGTTTGTTTAATCATTCATGTTTAGATACAACCTTTAAGGAAAATGCTGATTATAAAGCAGCCACTTAAAATACTGTTTCTCCCTCCTTAGTCAGTGAGCAAAATGAGTTTTATGAGATACAAATTTGGTAGTTGTAACTTTCGGTTAGTTTGTGCTTGGGATCTTTGGGTGATCTTTAATTGAGAAACTCAGGCTGCGGAACAAAGGCAGTTGTTCTGTGAAATCTCGTTCTTTTATGGTAATAACTGGATTTTTACCTGGATACAAGGCTATCCAGGAAAAAAGCTACATGTGGCTATATGACTAGGTTTTGGACAATGGGCTATGAAAAGAGCAATGTGTGTAACTTCTAAGAAGTGATATTAAAGGAAGTGGGTCCCCTCCTCTCTTTCCTCCAACCATTGCTTAGAAGGTAGTTATGATGGCTGAGTTGCCTTCTCGGACTGTGCAGTCAAAAGCAACAGAAGTTGGCAGAGTGAAAAGTGAGAATAGTCTATGTTGCAGATGACCAAGGAACTGCCACACCAGCCTTGAATTGCTTGTGCCTTTACTTTTACAGGGAAAATAAATAAATTTATGTCTCGTATAAGGAAGGCATGGTCATATCACACGGACAAATCATCATCTTAACTATCCTATCCTAACCTATGTTCAAACACATGCATAGCAAGTGTCTATTCAATATCATTTTTTTAATTTTAAAATTTTATTTACATTTTTAAGCAGTTTAATAAAGTTATCATTGACATATAAGAATTGTATATACTTGTACAACTCGATGTTTGATACACATATACACTGTGAAAATGTCCCCACAGTCAACCAAATTAACATGTCCATCACTTCTATATGATACCATTTTCTGTGTGTGTGTAAGTTGAGGCAACTATTGTTTTTTGAGTTGTTAGAATTGTGTGACAGATTTCCTTCACATAGTATTTTAGAAATAAACTAGTTCTGAGTTATCAGATAAATTTCAACTACATGTAAATCCCAGTACAGTGGCTGTCATTCTATTAAAGTAAAGCTATTTCCATTTCCCAAAGGATGAGCATAATAAGCCAATTTTGTTGTATATACAGTTACTGCTGTGGCATGTCTGTGCCCATTTCCCTTATTATCATTGATAGATTGTCCATGTAAACATATGAAAATTTCTACCTTGCGTAACTTTTCTTATGGGACCGAGTCATGAAGAAATATAAATTCTTCTGTATTGTCATGTTAACAAGCATTGAGAATGGATAGATTTTAGTTCTGTTTTTGTAGCAGTACTCATTGACTACAGGTGTTTTGAATTGCTTGGCTTGTGTGTCTCCTGGGTCCTCCTCTACTTGCTCGATTGGGACCTGGCCGCCGCCATTGTCATTGTCATTGCCTCATCTTCTAAGCCTGCCAGAGCTCTAAAATTTCCTCAATTGTGCCCTGGCTTGCCCCACGTGTGGTCCAGCAGCAGCCAGAACAGTTTTAGCACCTAGACTTGACTCTACTGTACCCACATGAAGCTCTGGCTCCTCACATCGCTTGTGGATCCAGATGGATCACCATGTCCTAGAGTGGGGCTTTGGCTTCTGTAGCCAAGATCACTGGAGCTGGCAACATGTGAAAGGAGTGTATGGCTCAGGTAGCAAAAAAACTGCCTGCAATGCAGGAGACCAGTTTCAATCCCTGAATTGGGAAGATCCCCTGGAGAAGGGAATGGCTACCCACTCCAGTATTCTTGCCTGGAGAATTCCATGGACAGAGGAGCCTGGTGGGCTACTGTCCATGGAATCACAAAGAGTTGGACATGGCTGAGCAACTAAAACTTTCACTTTCATTGGTCCCTCAGGGCCAGCTTCAACCATGAGAAAGAAGTAATGACAGGGAGTTTCAGGTAGGCTGCCTGGAAGATATCCTTCATCATTAACTGACTGGCTGTGCTTTCTTATGATGCTGTGGTCAGCTCACTGTGTACCATGTTTTTATCCACTTTCTTTTCTTCTCCAGTACCCTCTCCTAATACCCTGGGGTTGTACCTACCCATGAAGCCTTAGATCATAACTTTTAACTTAGGACTATTTTCTAGAGAAACTAGTGTATCAGAAATGTGATGAAGACAAACCCAGCAATGATAGTACCATTGTTGAGATTTCAGACCCCCAGCACCCCCCCCCCCTTTTTTTTTTAAAGAGAATAGGGCAGGAATAAAAGGAGAGTCTATAGTGAGGTCCACTGCTAGCCCATGTAAACTGCTGTGAGTTTCCTTAAAGGGTATATGTAGTTCTGGGTATATGTAGTTCATAGGCACATGCCTTATTGTACAGAATCTGGACTGTATTTGAGCCCTGCTTGTCCCCTTGGTCAGATGCCCTGGTGCAAGGAACAGCCCATACAAACATAGTCAAGCATAGTAGAAGTATTGGGTTGGCTAGAAAGTTTGTTCTTTTTGGCCAATCCAATATTAAACAATTTATAAAGAAGTAAATTCAGAGAGCTTAGTTTTTTAAGCACTTCTTGTGCACTGTTGCTGTGGCTATATAAAGAAAAAAATACATGCTACATTTATTGTTTACAGTTCCCTGACTTCATATGTTGGAGAAGGAAATGGCCACCCACTCCAGAGTTCTTGCCTGGAGAATCCGAAGGACGGGGGAACCTGGTGGTCTGCCATCTATGGGGTTGCAGAGAGTCGGACACGACTGAAGCGACTTAGCAGCAGCAGCAGACTTTATATGTATGATAGCTTATCTTTCTTAGGAAAGAGATTAAATGAGTAGGTGAGTAGATGAGCTGGGCCAAGTTATAACCTATTCACATTTAAAAGTGATGTTTAAATGTGCCAGGCATCGTTCCATATGTGACATTACAATGAAGAGTCAGCACAATTATGCCTATGTTTTTAGTATCCTCTAATAACCCAGGATAAAGAGCGGAGAAAATGGATGGTTGCAGCTATCCAGGACTGGGAGTGACTTTCTTCCTTTTCTTTAGCTTCTCAAATTGTGTCTATCATTCAAACACTATATTACTCAGGTCTTTAGTATTTTTCTACCCCTCAATTCCCCACCATGCAAGCCCTTAGATTTCCTGCTTCCTTTGATGCATCAGCAACCCCCCAAAATGAAAGAACAATGACTATTCCTTCTGTTTATCTGCTGTGGGCAAACCCTCTCTTTCAATTCTTGGGATATTCAGAGCTTTCAGGATGGCAAGTGGGACCCCAGATACTTGGTGGAATGATGGAGGAGAAGAAAGAGAAGGATAGAAAAAAAAAGCCCAGCACCTGTCCCGGTGAAATGAACCAGTTGGAGATCCCCTCACTACCACCTGATAATAGAAGCCCCTCAGGTTACCTTAGTTCAGCAAACATTTATTCACTGATGCACTATGCCAGGGGGCTTCCCAGGTGGTGCTAATTGTAAAGAACCCACTTGCCAATACCGATGCAGGAGACCCAAGAGACACAGGTTCAGTCCCTGGGTCAGGAAGGTCCCTGAATGAATGAAATGAAATGGCAACCCACTCCAGTATTCTTGCCTGGGAAGTCCCATGGACAGAGGAGCCTGGAAGGCTACAGTCCATTGGGTCACAAAGAGTCCAACAGGACTGAAGCAACTTAATATTCACACATTGCATTCCAGACCAAGTGCTACTGCAAAAGTGAATAAGGGTTTCTGTCCTTGATGAGCTTATGGTTGAGTAGGAAAGTGGAAAAATGAACAGATAATTTCAATCTAATGAAGTAACTGCTGTGATAAAGATATATGGAGTGTGCTGTAGAAGCCTGGGGCATGGGTGATCAATGCCCCCCTCCCTTGGGGGCTATGGAAAGCTTCCTGGAGGAGAATACCAGTGAGTTGGCTCTCTTGAGCCTGTCATTTAGGTACTGTGTACAACCTGGATTCCTATATAATCTACCTCTCTAGCTTTACCCCTGTCAGTCTCCACTTACCTTCCTGAATTTCCTGTGCAATTCACACTCACCTCTCACTCATTTCAAACATTGCATGTTTACACAAAGTGAGATTTTCAGCTTGGATGCTCTTTCCCCATTTACGAAACTGGAGAATCTCTATATATCTTTTAACTCTGCATTGTGCATGCAAGCTTAGTCCTGTCCGACCCTTTGCAACCCTATGGACTGTAGCCCGACCCAGGGATTGAACCCAAGTCTCTTGCGTCCCCTGCACCGCAGGTGGATTCTTTACCGGTTGAGTCATCAGGGACGCCCACATGCTTCAATACCCATCCCCCAACCCACTCCTGTGAAGCTTTCTCTGAAACTCCTAGGCACAGTTGCCTTCCTCCTCCTTCCAGCTCTTAGCCAACCATTCATACTTCTATTTTTACTATGATGGCCTTTTTTTTTTTAATTGAAGTATAGTTAATTTACAATGTTTCAGATATACAGTAGAGTGGGTCCAGCTATATATATAATATTTTTCAGATTATTTTCCATTTAGGTTATTACAGGATATTGAATATACTTCCATGTGCCATATGGTAGGTCGTTGTTTATCTCTTTCGTATATAGCTATGTGTACCTGCACCACAGTGTCCTTCTAAGATAATATTCACTGATTTTTCTGTGTACATGTCTGTTTTCCCCATTAGGTTGTGAGCTCTGAAGGCAGAAGTAGTTCAGCTTTGCTTCCCTGGGGACTAGCATTGTGAATGGTCCTCAACTCTCTAACTCAATATTTGATGGATGAATGATTATATATAATATATTATGGAAATACCGATGATGGAGTCATTCACTATGCTGTTCACACTGAATAAAACATTTGAACCATCATGTTAACAAAGCAAATAGGCATCTGTGACATGTGAGAAGATTTGAAGTTGCCCAGGACAGAGCCCCTACTTAGAAGATATCTCCCAGCATCTCAGGTCAGCTGTGTTCGTTTGACTACCACATCAATATGTGTCATGGATGATTGCGTGCTTTATGCATGATTATACTGAATCAAAAATAACTTACTTTAGTTAAGGTTTTACAGATGGTAAAGAATCTGCCTGCAATGCAGGAGATCCAGGTTTGATCCCTGGGTCGGGCAGATCCATTGGAGAAGGAAATGGCAACCCACTCCAGTATTCTTGCCTGGAAAATCCCATGGACAAAGGAGCCTGGAGGGCAAAGAGTCGGATATGACTGAGCAACTAACACATACATTAACTTATTAATTCGTCAGAGATTTATTCAGTACCAACTATAGTTGAACCTTGAAAAACACAGGGGTTAGGGGTATTGACACTCCGCCACTGAAAATCTGAGTGTTTCTTTTAGTTGCCTTCCTCTTATGTGGTTCCTCCCTGTCCAGGGTTCCACATCCTGGGACTCAGCCAGTTGCAAATTGTGTAGTACTGTGGTGTTTCTTTTAAAAATCCATGTAGAAGTGGACTCACTGAGCAATTCATTTGCTGTTCATGGGTCAACTGTATGTTACTGAGCCCTCTTCTAAATGTTTGCAGGTACAGTGATTAAATCATAATGTAAGGGCAAAGAAGTCCATGGAGAACACTCTAGATGGTGATTCTCAACGTGTGCTCCTCAGATCAACAGCGTCAGCCCTGTGGGTGCATGCATGCTCAGTCATGTCTGGGTCTTTGAGACCCTGTGGACTGTAGCCTGCCAGGCTCCTCTGTCCATAGGATTCTCCAGGCAAGAATACTGGAGTGGGTTGCAATCTCCTCCTCCAGGGGATCTTCCCGACCCAGGGATTGAACCTGCATCTCCTGCATTGGCAGGTGGATTCTTTACCACTGAGCCACCGGTGAAGTCCAACCGGCATCAACAGCACCTGGGAACTTGTTAGGAACACATTCTTGAATCAGACCCACTGAATCAGAAACTCTAGGGGGAGGGACTAGCAATCAGTACTGGTGGGACTACCCACCAGTAGATTCTGAGCTGGGCTCCACCCCGAGCCCTAGTCCAAGCCCATGCTTGAAAGGCTACATGTGTCAGAGCTTCTGACTGGTCCAGCAGATCCACCCTTCCAGCATATGTGCACAGTGTCAAGGTCTCATGGCCTTGTCTTCTGGTTAGGCTCAGGCAGTGGAGGAGGGAGGAAGACAGTTATTTATAATCCTGGATTCCTCCCTGCAAGGTTACCCCAGGCTGACTGTCCCTCAAGTGAAAGCCACAGTTTCTCCTACCCACAACGCTTTATCCAGCCTCCGGTAATGGCCCCTCTCCTGCTCCCTTTGGGCCTGCGCAGCAAGGGTCTGTGTTGTTCCTAGTTCTCGGTCACCACATGACCTTGGTAGGTGCCCCCATCCCACTCCTACGCCAACCCCAGATTCCAAATAGTGCCTGTGTGAGTACGCTCTCCTTGAATTATCTTGAGTCTCCTTTTGTTTTCTTTCAGAACCCCACGTAACATTTATATACCATCTACTTCTTGTATTCGGTTGAGGTCTTACCCCTTCACATCCGGTCTTCTGCAATCCACAACTCTCTTCTCCATTAGGTACAGTGCGATGTGCCTAAGGCCATGATACTTTGGGGCCCCTGAAAATGTTTCCGTTTCTTTTAAAATCAGAAGAAAAAGGTGGAATATAATCCAGCCTAGATTGCATTTATCTTTGTATTGATGCAATTGTAAAGTAAAATTTTAACTTTTTTTTTTTTTAATAGAGGGATATTTTAAAAAGACAAAAGTGCTAAAGCCCACAAATGTCATAATCTGGCCCTACTGCAGTCCCTTGCTAATTGATTTCCTTACCTTCATATGATCCATCTCCCAAGTCCACCCACAAAACAATATGCACATGTACACACACACACATATATATTTGCCCTTCCATACTCACTTCACTTTCCTTCTTGCTTTATTTTCCTCACTTTCCTCCTCCACTTTATTCATTCCATGCCTGGGAGGGAGATGAAGGCTGGCCTCCACAGATTGCATTAATCAGGCTTCCTTGTTGGGTCATTAGAGGCATCAGCCAGAGATCAGAGGGCCAGAGAAGTCCAGTGTCCTCCCTGCTGCACAGTGGTAGGCAGGGGCTGTTCTACTCTGCCTAAGGCCACAGCTTCCGTGGATGAGACCCTCCTTTGCTACAGCTCTTTCCACATTCCCATCCCCTTGCCCCTTCAAGGGTGGTTTTGGCTTTTGACTCATGCTTGCCCAGGATGGTACCTCATCCCTTGCTAGTTTCCATTAACTCTTTGTTAATAGCCTTTGTAAATAGTATCTTCATTAATGTGCACACAGACCTAGTTTTAATTAGTAGTGGAGAGCTATAGATAAGAATTTTTTATTTGTACATCACAAACATTACCCCAGGTTTCTGCAAAGTCTGCAAAATGGTCATTTCATGACGACACAGTCTTCTAACTTATGATGTACAATAATTTCCTAGTATGTATTTCCTTTCCTTTCCTTCCTCTTTACTTGCTTTTCCCTTTCACTTCCTTTTCATCTCTCAGTCAAAATGGAGCACATGCATGAGAAAGAGGTGCCTCAACAGTGTAGATTTAGAAAGAAAAGTTGTGGCAGTAATAGTAGTGTAATAGTAACTCAGTTTCTGGTTAATAAGAGTAGAGGTCCTATTTAGAGAATGAACTTATGCTGGCCAGTGGGGAAGGTTAGAGGGAAGGGATCGGTAGTTTGGATGGACATGTATACACTGGCTATATTTAAAATGGATAACTAACAAAGACATATACAGCACATGTAACTGTATAACACAGGGAACTCTGCTCAATAGCATGTGGCGGCCTGGATGGGAGATGTTTGGCGGGAATGTATACATGTTGATGTATGACTGAGTGAGTCCCCTTGCTGTCTGCCTGAAACTATCACAACATTGTTAACTGGCTATTGTTGTTGTTTAGTTGCTAAGTGGGGTCCAACTCTCAGCGACCCCATGGACTTTATCTTGCCAGGTTCCTCTGTCCATGGGATTTTCCAGGCAAGAATACTGAAGTGGGTTGCCATTTCCTCTTCCAGTGGATTTTCTCCACCCAGGAATCAAACTGATGTCTCCTGCATTGCAGGTGATTCTTTACTGCTGAGCCAACTGGAAAGCCAGTTAATTGGGTATAATCCAATACAAAATAAAATGTTTAACAAAAGTAAAAAAGAAAAAGAAAAAAATATGGACAAGAAGGAATATCAACTTCAGACTAGTGATTACTTAGTAATGTTGCAAGGGAAATGGGATTTGGGGACAACTACCAAAGGAGTATCGAGTGTATTTGAATGTTTTATTTATTTAAATATAAATTTAAAACAAGAAAAAAAAAGAGTAGAGGTCCTGTGTCACTCTGTAACATATTGTCCTGTTTTATTTTCTTTATAGCATATGTCATCTTCAAATATATTTCTCATATATCAATGTATTATTGTGTGCAATAATAATAAAATCTTTTCTACCCCAACTAAAATATATGCAACATGAGAATGAGAACATTTTTGGTCTTATATTTTGTAGTATATTCCCATCCTAGAATAAGTCTGGCACAGAGTATGCACCCAATAAACATTTGTTGAGTAAATGAATGAATGAATGAACATTTATTTGTATTTAATGATTTTCCAGAGGGTGCCCTAAGTGCTTTGCATGACTTATTTCAACTCTCAACACACTATTATATAGGTACTAAGGAGGAATCTGAGGCTCAAAAAGTTAAAAGACTTTTATATCTATTATCTGGGGCTGCCTGGTCTGGAGACCACAGTCTTAGCACTCAGTTAAATTTTATTCAGGAAAATATTGTGAAGAACAACAACTAGTATTTGCTATGCACTTCTAGATGTATGAACTATTTTCATATATTTCCTCCTTTGACAATGTTCAGTGATCCTGAGCTAATATTATCATTATCCCTGCTTTACAAATGGGAAAACTGAGAAATAAGTGATTTGTCAAAGGTCATAGTTCCATTGGGTGGCAGTTCTGGGAATTAAACTCAGATGTTATGAGTCCAATCTCTGTCTCTCTCGCACCCCCTGCTCCTGCCATGCACTGTGCTATAGCTTAAATGGAGCCAGAGATCTCAGTTTATGGATTTAGACATATAGAAAAGAAATTTTATTTTAGTAGTCACTAATAAAATTACCATGAATCAAGGCAAATTGGAAGTGGTCAAACCGGAGATGGCAAGAGTGAATGTTGACATTCTAGGAATCAGCGAACTAAAATGGACTGGAATGGGTGAATTTAACTGAGATGACCATTATATCTACTACTGTGGGCAGGAATCCCTTAGAAGAAATGGAGTAGCCATCATGGTCAACAAAAGAGTCCGAAATGCAGTACTTGGATGCAATCTCAAAAACGAGAGAATGACCTCTGTTTGTTTCCAAGGCAAACCATTCAATATCATGGTAATCCAAGCCTATGCCTGAACCAGTAACACTGAAGAAGCTGAAGTTGAACAGTTCTATGAAGACCTACAAAACCTTTTAGAACTAACACCCCAAAAAGGTGTCCTTTTCATTATAGGGGACTGGAATGCAAAAGTAGGAAGTCAAGAAACACCTGGAGTAACAGGCAAATTTGGCCTTGGAGTACAGAATGAAGCAGGGCAAAGGGTAATAGAGTTTTGCCAAGAGAATGCACTGGTCATAGCAAGCACCCTCTTCCAACAACACAAGAGAAGACTCTACACATGGACATCACCAAATGGTCAACACCGAAATCAGATTGATTATATTCTTTGCAGTCAAAGATGGAGAAACTCCATACAGTCAGTAAAAACAAGACCAGGAGCTGACTGTGGCTCAGATCATGAACTCCTTATTGCCAAATTCAGACTTAAAATGTGAAAGTAGGGAAAACCACTAGACCATTCAGGTATGACCTAAATCAAATCCCTTATGACTATATAGTGGAAGTGAGAAATAGATTTAAGGGACTGGATCTGATAGACAGAGAGCCTGATGAACTATGGATGGAGGTTCGTGACATTGTACAGGAGACAGGGATCAAGATCATCCCCATGGAAAAGAAATGCAAAAAGGCAAAATGGTTGTCTGAGGAGGCCTTACAAATAGCTGTGAAAAGAAGAGAAGGGAAAAGCAAAGGAGAGAAGGAAAGATATTCCCATTTGAATGCAGAGTTCCAAAGAATAGCCAGGAGAGATAAGAAAGCCTTCCTCAGCGATCAATGCAAAGAAATAGAGGAAAACAACAGAATGGGAAAGACTAGCGATCTCTTCAAGAAAATTAGAGATACCAAGGGAACATTTCACACAAGGATGGGTTCGATAAAGGACAGAAATGATATGGACCTAACAGAAGCAGAAGATATTAAGAAGAGGTGGCAAGAATACACAGAAGAACTGTACAAAAAAGATCTTCACGACAGATAATCATGATGATGTGATCACTCACCTAGAGCCAGACATCCTGGAATGTGAAGTCAAGTGGGCTTTAGGGAGCATCACTATGAACAAAGCTAGTGGATGTGATGGAATTCCAGTTGAGCTATTTCAAATCTTGAAAGATGATGCTGTGAAAGTGCTGCCCTCATTATGCCAGCAAATTTGGAAAACTGAGCAGTGGCCACAGGACTGGAAAAGGTCAGTTTTCATTCCAATCCCTAAGAAAGGCAATCCCAAAGAATGCTCAAACTACCGCACAATTGCACTCATCTCCCACGCTAGTAAAGTAATGCTCAAAATTCTCCAAACAAGGCTTCAGCAATACGTGAACCGTGAACTTCCAGATGTTCAAGCTGGTTTTAGAAAAGGCAGAGGAACCAGATATCAAATTGCCAATATCCGCTGGATCATTGAAAAACCAAGAGCATTCCAGAAAAACATCTATTTCTGCTTTATTGACTACGCCAAAGTCTTCGACTGTGTGGATCACAATAAACTGTGGAAAATTCTGAAAGAGATGGAAATACCAGACCACCTGACCTGTCTCTTGAGAAACCTTTATGCAGGTCAGGAAGCAACAATTAGAACTGGACATGGAACAACAGACGACTTGTTCCAAATTGGAAAAGGAGTGTGTCAAGGCTGTATATTACCACCCTGCTTATTTAACTTATATGCAGAGTAAATCATAAGAAACGCTGGGCTGGAAGAAGCACAAGCTGGAATCAAGATTGCTGGGAGAAATATCAATAACCTCAGATATGCAGATGACACCACCCTTATGGCAGAAAATGAAGAGGAACTAAAGAGCCTCTTGATGAAAGTGAAAGATGAGAGTGAAAAAGTTGGCTTAAAGCTTAGCATTCAGAAAACTAAGATCATGGCATCTGGTCCCATCACCTCATGGGAAATAGATGGGGAAACAGTGGAAACAGTGTCAGACTTTATTTTTTTGGACTCCAAAATCACTGCGGATGGTGACTGCAGCCATGAAATTAAAAGATGCGTGCTCCTTGGAAGGAAAGTTATGACCAACCTAGATAGCATATTAAAATGCAGGGACATTACTTTGCCAACAAAGGTCCATCTGGTCAAAGCTGTTGTTTTTCCAGTGGTCATGCTTGGATATGAAAGTTGGACTGTGAAGAAAGCTGAGCGCCGAAAAATTGATGCTTTTGAACTATGGTATTGAAGAAGACTCTTGAGAGTCCCTTGGACTGCAAGGAGATGCAACCAGTCCATCCTAAAGGAGATCAGTCCTAGGTGTTCATTGGAAGGACTGATGCTGAAGCTGAAACTCCAATACTTTGGCCACCTCATGCGAAGAGTTGACTCATTGAGAAAGACCCTCATGCTGGGAGGGATTGGAGGCAGGAGGAGAAGGGGATAACAGAGGATGAGATGGCTGGATGGCATCACTGACTCGATGGGCATGGGTTTGGGTAGACTCCAGGAGTTGGTAATGGACAGGGAGGCCTGGTGTGCTGCAATTTATGGGGTCACAAAGAGTTGGACACAACTGAGCGACTGAACTGAACTGAATAAAATTACTAATAAAACCAAGTTTGAAGTCGTGGGATAATGATGGAGGCTGAATGAACAAGTCCACCATCTTCTTTAGTGTGATGGATGAAAAGGCAAGGTAAAGATGATGGAATAACTGTTCCCAGAGTGGAAAAATGCAGAATAATGAACTTTGTAACAGAAGGCCTGAAGAATAGCTGAAAATGACTTGAAAATAGTAGGGGACCAGGAACTGAATATAGTTTAACATAGAACTATTACCATTAAGGAGAAAGATATTGTATCTTGACATAATAAGGATGTATTGCTACTGTCCAAAAGTTTTACTTTTTATTACTACAAAGCTTTCATAGTTCATACAGTGCACAGGCCAGTTTAATGTTTAGTTTTACCCAAGTCTCATTTTGGAACATGTAGACTTGCTTACTTGCTCCTTCAATCTACAGAGTTCTTTTCTTTTATAAACATGTCTAGAAGTTACTTTTCCACTCACTTGGGATTTATCACACTTAGACTTTTCATGATAGTTTCATTTTGTATGCATAGGTTCATGTAATCTCACCAGCTAGATGTATATGTTTATTCACAGGAAACTGTCTTCTTGGGTACCCAAGTGATGCTAGTGGAAAAGAACTATCCTGCTAATGCAGGAGACTTCATAAGAGACCTGGGAAGATCCCCTGGAGAAGGAAATGGCAAGCCACTCCAGTATTCTTGCCTGGAGAATCCTATGGACAGAGGGATCTGGTGGGCTAAAGTCCATGGGGTCGCACGTAAGACGTCAAACATGACTTAAGCGACTTAGCACTCACTATATACTTTTTCCTAAAGTCACAATGATTAATTTGGGAACTCACGTAGTTGTTACTCAGTTATTAATTGATGAATGATTCTTTTAATTTTGGCTTAGGCTGTTGTTTTGTACACAGCCAGCATAAGTTGCAGTAAAAACCACACGGTACAACGTATGGAGACTTGTGAGTTGTAATTCATTCACATTTTTACCTCTAGGTAAAATGCTGAGTGTCCCTTTAAATGAGAAATTGATAAAGACTAGGTTTTAAGGAGGCCTCTCCTCCCCTAAGGGGCAGGCTTCCTTTCAGAGGAGATCCCCTTAGATAGCTGCTGAGGTTGCCTAGGCAAATCTTTGCATATACAAATTTCGGTCAATGTGTTGACAGGATGTCAGATTTGTGTGGCTAATGGAGCTTCAGCATGAATATTGAGCTTTCTGCCATTCCATTGATGCCCAAATGAATCTGTAGGTGCCTATTTGTGCCTCAGGCTGTGGAAAATAGAAGCCCTTCACAGGAAAACCTGCCCAAGGTCCACAACCCATCCTTGTCCTATAATTGGTTTTCAGCAACAATTGAAAAGTAAATTCAAAGTGATCTGATTGACAGAGCACTGATATCTTTCCATCAGATAGTGTGGGATCTCATGTTGCCATTACCTTGCCCCATAGACTTTGCCCATAACTGTTTTAGGAATCTCTACATGGCTTGAATCAACAAAGAACTGAGTAATAAAGAATGAATCTAATCAGCTGATTTGGAGAGACCAAGTCTTTTGTATTACAAGAATTCTAAAAATATTATTTAATTTATTAAAAACATATAAATCTCAGTGTGAATAATGATAAATGTGACAACCTTTTTTTTAAAATAAAAATTGCTCTTTAAAATTACATTTCAGGTCCATAGAAATTTTATTTGAGATTGGACACAGTAAATTGCAGATGACTGTTATATTCTTTGAGCAATGGGGATGTGAATTAAACAGCATTCACCATAAACCTTCATTTTAACTTCTTAATGTTCTATTACCTATCATCATATTTTTTCTCTTGTTTTTGCTCAGTCGCTTCAGTAGTGTCTGACTCTTTGTGACCCTATGGACCATAGACCACCAGGCTCTTCTGTCCCCAGGATTCTCCAAGGCAAGGATAGTGGAGTGGGTTGCCATGCCCTCCTCCCGGGGATCTTCCCGACCCAAGAATTGAACCCTGCGTCTCTTATGTCTTCTGCATTGGCAAGCGGATTCTTTACCACTAGCACCACTTCATCATATTACCTGATGATAATTTCTGCACAGTTATACAACAATGATAACTGATATTATCAGTGATCACAATAATAATTTTGAGTCAGTGTAAGACCTTTTCAATTATCAAAGAAGATTCATTTGTACACATTCTAGTTTTATTTGATTTTTGCTTTTAATTATCATTTTATAATAATTGACCATCTATTTAAAAACTATTTAGCTAGATTATTTGATTAAGCTGAAGACCTTATACTCCAATCATTCGGATAATATAATTCATTTTCTTTGCTTCAGTATAGCACATAGTGTATTTGATACCTGAAGCAGGTCCTTTTAAACATTTCCCATGTTTTATAGAACAAAAATTATTCTCTGTAAACATCAGGTAATGAAACATAATAATAATGTCCAGAAAAGAGATGCAGGCACTGAATATTTTCTTTTACTGTACTTTACATTTATAGTTTGTGAGTGAAGGAAAAATAACTGCAGAATAAATAGAGACTACAGTACAGAAATGAAAACAGGATTAGTAGTTTTAAACTATATTAAAGCATTTTTGACATAAGGGGAAGTATTATATCTACATAATTGTCAGTTGCAGTAATAGATGTGTGTAGCTGAGTTTGTGTGGGTCCAGAACAGTGCATCTGACAGTTTTATAAATGAACTTTTATGTAGAATATAGTGTTTATAAACCCTAAGTAATAAAAATGTGCTGACTTGAAGTGTACACTGACAGTATCAAAATTTAACAGTAACCACAGAAATTGCTTAGAACCTAGACACACAGCATTTTTTTTGCAGAGAGAAGTATTTTATTCCTGACATTGTTCAGAGCGGTCAGCGCATGGCGATTCTAAAAGGCAGATTGGATTTTAGCTGGTTTTAATATTGGATTTCCACTCTCCGTAGACAGTGCTTATGCTGGTGGTCACTGAATCCACTGCTGCTTCTCACCTCCAATCCGCCTGCTTGGGTCCACCAGTGCTTTGCTTTATAAAGTTTTGTTTCTGCTTACTACTAGCATACTCTGGAGTGTAGCTTACAAAAATATTTTTTCAATATATTTCTTTTTTCTACCATGCCTCGTCTCAGTGTATCAGAAATCTTATTTTTGTTTAGTATTTCTAAATTATTAATTGTCACTCAGAAAGCTGTATACTGTTTGATGAAAACTAGACCTACAGATAAATACTGATTTGTATTTAGCATGTATTTGTACATTGGTTGAAAAGGAATAACGCCTTTTAAAAATAAGAATGAAAGAGATTAATAGAAGAACGTGGAAACATTTCCAACCATTTTTTTTTTGTATGTGTTTATATTTGCCATCCATAGAAACCAACTTATCATATCTGATCTCTTTCATGGAGGCACAAAGTAAGAATTCTTCATAAGAAAGCTTTCCTCCTCTCATCTCTTCATCCCAGTATATAAGGAGGCATGGATATTTTTTCATACATTTGTCAGGTTTTGTTTTTTTTACCCCAGCTGGTATCCCAAACAGTGCCCAGGCAACATCATACTATGCTTGAATCTGTTTTTCTTTGACACTATTGTATTTTTCCTCTCTCTGAAATTAATTCCTCTATAGCGTCTGAATTTTTTTTTTAATCAATTAGCTTTTGCTGGGAAAATCTTTTCCTGTCTAATATAGAATAATGATTTTTTTCATTTGTCAAGGGGGTTATTAATAAGTGCCACCGGTGGGGTTAGAACGTTCTCTGGTGTTTGCTTTAGGGGAACAAGGGGATTGTCGGAAATCCTAGCCAAACTGAACCATAATTAGAGAGAAAATGTTAGCAATTAGAACTATACATTAGGCTTTAATTTACTACCATGGAAAAGTCAAGGGTGGCATTTTTATTCCATTTTTAGGTGCAGCCAGATGGATTGCTCATTACAGGATAATTTCCGCCGACCCTCTGCATTTCCCAGGGTAACAAAGCAACCGAGGGGATAGTGCAGCCAGTGGTGCGGATTTTATTTTTTGTCGGCATGACAAGTTGGAATGGGAAGTTGAGCAGTTATCAGTTTCCTATGCAGTCATTGACATTACTGGGGATCTTTCTACACGTCGAATAATTCTCGGTCAAGAAAACAGTTTGGGAACACAAACACATTAATATAATTTACTTTTTTATCCTTGCCTAAGTATGTCTATAGTCATATAGGAAAAATCAAAAGTGGAAGTGCTGAAAAGGAGAATTTTTTAATGTGAAGATGATTAAAATGTGTCAGTATGACACATTAAAGTTCGAGAATAAGGAATATTTCTCATGTATTCCACATTGTACCAGATTCTAGCTAAAGTTTTCCATGATTTTTATGGAAAACATCAATGCAAAAACCCCATACTTTTGTCATTGAAAATTCGACAGTTCTATAGCAATGTGACAGAAAGTGGTCACATTTTTTTTCCTCATAAAAATGCATAGCATGTAAACAAAATGAAATATTACCAAACTCTTAATTTCTAAATGTTTAGATGGCCGAAGCTTATTCACGCTTGTCATCTTTGATAAGCTACCTTTTACAGGGAATCTTTGTGGGAGAGGAAGAAGAATTCATGGAAGAAAATTTAGGTAAGGATTTAACAAATATCTTTTTTTTCCCCTCCCATTCATTACAAGAGACAGACTTTTAACTTTTTCTCACTACTTGAAACAGTTTCACCTTAATGACCCCCAGGGAAGTTCCAGGGTCACCAGTTTTTTTTAACTTAAACACGATAGCATTTTATGTCATCAGTTTTGAGACCCCTATTCTGACCCCAGTCTGACATTCTTTTCCTTTCTTTTTTCTTTCATTTCTGCTGAACTTGTTCTTTGTTATTCATTAAGGACTCTATTATCTCTCTCCTTTCTCCCCTTACTTCCTTCTTTCCACAATTACTATTTTTTAAATATACATTCATTTTATTTTATTATTACTTTTTAATTTGGCCATACTGCACATCTTGCAGGATCTTAGTTCCCCCACCAGGGGCTGAACCTGGGGCCCAGCCGTGAAAGTGCCAAGTTCTAACCAATGGGCACCCGGGGAATTCCCCGCAGTTACTTCTTGAGTAAGAGCTTATTTTGTGTCAGATACAGCCTTTGGAGATGCTTACTGCCTAGAAGAAGCTTGCTGTCTGGTGCAGGCATGTTCAGCAAGTTTCAAACTGTATATCCACTCTAAGCAATTGGAACTGGATCTCTGGGATACTGAATTGAGGAGGGTTCTGGGCTCATGTCTAGGTTTGGTAAGAAAGAGTGCCAGGATCAATTAATGATCTGCTAATGACAGGGACAGATGGTACATGTGTCCTGCCCTTGCCAAACCCAAATCTGAGAAAGCCAAAGCTTTTCCCAGACACATTTTTTTTCTCAGTCTAATCTCCAAGTTGAGAGCCTTAAAGAATCCTTTAATTCTGGTATACTTCATTCCCTCCTTATGTCTTCACCAAGTACTCACAAAAACATTTCCTAAGTTGTATTCAGCATTATCAGTTAATTTCTCTCTTATTTCCCTGGACTGCCCATTTTTTCTAGAGAAAAACATGAAACTATTCTGATTCAGTTCCTAAAAATTCATGCTATCGATCCTCACCTGGTTCTCATTGCTGCTCTGTACTCTTTTTCTCTGTGCTCTGAATCTCTTGGAAATTCCCTTGTGAATTTCCTACATTGGTTGTTTAAAAACTCTTTCATATTTTTGGAGCTCACGGAGCTTCCCTTTCTTCAGAAGATTCTCTTGCCTCCTGGCCTTGAGAAGTTCAAGGCCACCTGTAAATCTCCTTCAACTTAGTATTTCTTTCCTCAGTCTTTTCTAGTTTTCTTCATCCATTTCTTCTTCTGCTCTTGTCTCAGAGGAAGAGCCATTCCTCTTATTTCTAGATTGAACTCAACACTTTCAGGGACTTTTCTCTCCAGATTGTACCTTCTGTCCTGGAAACCCAAAATGTCTTGGTCATAGGTTTTTTTTTTTTGGTCATAGGTTCTTTAGTTTTGAGGAAGTGAAAAATAAAGTACAGAGATAAACGTAACAAATATGAGTTTTTCTAATACCCAGAAATCATCATTGTTAATGTTATGATATTCTAATAAAAAGAAAAATTGCATATAAAGTTGAAGTTCCCTTTGACCCACATCCTCAGTCTGATCATCATTCCCTTCCTGGAAGTAACCCTATTATGATTTTTGTACATATTTTTTAAGGTCTTTAAAATACACATTTGCATATGTGTATACATAAATAATGCATAGGATTGTTTAGGGGATAATTGAATAATTTGCATCTTTTATATTTCACGGCCTATGTATTTCCCCCCACAGGATGTTTCTGTCCTCTGCTGTCCTGGTGTATGCAGATGCAGTTGTGAGCTCCCTGAGGGCTAGGCTTTTGGCTTACTAATCCCTGAATCCCAGAACCTAGAACTGTATTTGACATAGAGTAGGGCCTCCCTGGTGGTTCAGATGGTAAAGAATCTGCCCGCAATGAAGGAGACATGGGTTCGATCCCTGGGTCAGGAAGTTCCCCTGGAGAAAGGAGTGGCTACCCGCTCTAATATTCTTGCCTGGAAAATCCCATGGCCAGAAGAGCCTGGTGGGCTGCAGTCCATGGGGTTGCAAAGAGTCGGGCACAACTGAGTGATTGACACTTAACTAGATACTCAATAGATATTGTGAATTAAGTTAATTAGGATATTAAGATAGTTCATTTTTAACTGCTATGTACTGATCAACTGTATGAATATCCAACATATCACATTTTGTGTGTTCACTCCTGTACAGTTTCTAATGTTCATGCTTCTCTGTATAAACAATGTTGTGGGACATCACTGTACAGGCAAACCTTGGAGCTAGTTTGGTTTGGTTCCAGCCCAGTGTAATCTATCAAATATCAAAATAAAATGAGTCATAGTTTTTTTGGTTTCCCAGTGGATATAAAAGCTCTTTATATTTTACTGCAGTCTTTTAGCATTACGTTTATAAAACCAATATTCATACCTTAAATTGAAAATACTTCATTGTTAAAAAATGTTAGCCATCACCTGATCCTTCAGCAAGTCATAATCTTTTTGCTGGTGGAGGATCTTGCCCTTTGTTGATGGCTGCTAACTGATCACAGTGGTGGTAGTTGAAGCTTGGAGTGGCAGTGGCAATTTCTTAAAATAAGACAAAAATGAAGTTTGCTGCATCAATCAACTCATCCTTTCATGAATGACTTTTTTCTGTAACATTGCAGTGCTGTTTGATACCATCTTCTGCCCACAGTAGAACTTCTTTCAAAATTGGAGTCAGTCCTCTCAAACCCAGCTGCTGCTTTCTTATCAACTCAGTTTGTATAATATTCCAAACCCTTTGTTGTCATTCAACAATCTTCATAGCATCTTCACTAGAAGTAGATTCCATCTCAAGAAACTACGTTCTTTGCTCATCTATAAGGATAAAGGATCAACCCTTCATCTCTGGTATTGGCAGGTGGGTTCTTAACCACTGGAGCATCAGGAAAGTCCCAGACTCCACTTCAATTCTAATTCTCTTTCTATTTCTACCACATTTGCAGTTACTTCCTCCACTGAAATCTTGAGTCTCTCAAAGTCAACTGTGAAGTTTGGAATCAACTTTTTCCAAACTCCTGTTGATGTTGATATTTTTACATCTTCCTAAAAATCATAAATGTTTTTAATGGCATCTAGAATGATGAATCTTTTTTTAAAAAATAATTTTATTCTTTTATTTTTGGCTGTGCTGGGTCTCGTTGCTTTGCACATGTTTTCTCTAGTTGCAGCAAGTGGGGGCTGCTCTTTGTTGTGGTGGCTTCTCTTCTTGCGGAGCACAGCCTCTAGGCTTGTGGGCTTCAGTAGTTGTAACACACAGGCTCAATAGTTTTGGCTCAAGGACTCTAGAGTAAGAGATCAATAGTTGTGGTGCACGAGCTTAGTTGCCCATGACATGTGGAATCTTCCCAGAACAGGGATCGAACCCGTGTCTCCTGCTTTGCAAGGCAGATTCTTATCCACTGTGCCACCAAGAAGTCCTAGAATGGTGAATCCTTTCCAGAACGTTTTCTGTTTACATTGCCCAGATCTCTCAGAGAAATTATTCAGAACATTCATAAGGCAGCTGTAGACTTACAAGACTTACAAAATGTATTTCTTAAATAATGACTTGAAAGTCAAAATTACTCTTTGATATATGGGCTGCAGAAAGGATGCTGTGTTATCAGGCATGAAAACCACATGAATCTCATTGTATATCTCCATCAGAGTTCTTGGGTGACTAGGTGCATTGGCAATGAGCAACAACATTTTGAAAGTACTTAATTTTTTTCCTGAGCAGTAGTTCACAATAGTGGGCTTAAAATAGTCAGGGAGCCATGTTGTAAACAGATATACTGTCATCCAGGCTCCATTGTTCCATTTATAGAGCACAAGGAGAATAGATTTAGTGTAATTCTTAAGGACCCCAGGATTTTTGGAATGGTAAATGAGCATTGTACTATTCAGCTTATAGTCACCAGCCACATTAGCCCCTAACATGAGAGTTAGACTGTTCTCTGATACTTTGAAGTCAGACACTGACTTATCCTCTCTAGCTCTGAAAGCTCTAGATGGCATCTTCTCAATAGAAGTCTGGTCTGTCTGCACTGAAAACCTACTGTTTGGTGTAGCCACCTTCATTAATGATCTTAGCTAGATCTTCTGGATGGCTTGCTGCAGCTCCTGTATCAGCACTGGCTGCTTCACCTTGAACTTCTGTCATGAAGCTGGCTTCTTTCCCTGAACCTCATGAACTACCTCTACTAGTTTCAAACTTTTCTCCTTCTGCCCCTTCCTTACCTCTCTCAGCCTTCATAGAACTGAAGAGAGGACTTTGCTCTGGATTCAGCTTTGGTTTTGTTGTGGCTGGTTTGGTCTTCTATCCAGACCACTAAACTTTATCCAAATCAGCAAAGAAGGCCATTTCACTTTCTTATCATCTGTGTGTTCACTGGAGTAGCACTTAAAATGTTCTCCAGGAACTTTTCTTTTGCATTCATAACTTGGCCATTTGGTTTAAGAGGTCTAGCTGTTGGCCTTTCTTTTTTTTTTTGGTTTGGCCTTTCTTGACTTTCAACATGGCTTCCTCACCAAATTTAACCACTTTTAGCTTTTGATTTAAAGTGAAAGATGTTTCATTCCAACTCGAACAATTAGAGGCCATTATAGGGTCATTAATTGGCCTAGTTTCAATATTGTGTCTCAGGAAATAAGGAATACTTATGGAGAGGGAGGGCTTCCCAGGTGGCGCTAGTGGTAAAGAGCCTACCTGCCAATGCAGGAGACATGAGAGACGCAGGTTTGATCCCTGGGTTGGGAAGAGCCCTGGGTGGGGAAAAGCCCCTGGAGCATGGCAACCCACTGTCTCAAAGAGTCGGACACGAATGAAATGACTCAGTACACGCACATGGAGAGGGAGCGAGGCTGGGGACACTGGTTAGTGGAGCAGTCAGAACACACCCAATTTTTATCGATTAAGTTCACTGTCTGATATGGATACAGTTTGTGTACCCCCAAACAGTCACAATAGTAACATCAAAAATCACTGGTAACAGATCACCCCAACAAATATAATAATAATGAAAAAGTTTGAAATATTGCAAAAATTATTGAAATGTGACCCAGAGACATGAAACGGGTAAATGGTATTGGAGAAAATGGCATCAACAGACCCGCTCAGGGCAGGGTTGTTGCAGACCTTCAATTGGTGAACAGTGCTGTCTGCAAAGCGCGATAAAGCAAAACGCAATAAAGTGAAGTATGTATGTCTGTGTCTGAGATTTTATCAGGAGTGCCTGCCTAGAGTTGGAACTGCTGGGTAGGAGGAAGTAGACTTTAAACTTTATCTGTCTAGTTACACCCAGGCCTTCCCTGGTGGCTCAGTGATAAAAGAATCCACCTGCCAATGCAGGAGACACAGATTCCACCCCTGGTCTAGGAAGATCCCACATGCTGTGGAGCAACGAAGCCCTTGTGCCAAAACTACTAAGCCTGTGCTCTAGAGCCCAACACAACTGCTGAGCTCCCGTGCCCTACAGCCCACGCTCTACAAGAAGAGAAGACATCACAATGAGAAGGCTCAGCACCTCGATGAAGAAGCCCTTGCTCACCCCAACTAGAGAAAAGTCTGAGCACCAGTGAAGACCCACTGCAGTCAAAAATAAATTATGAAAAAAATAGATACAGCCAAATTCGTCTTTAGAATTCCCTGGTTTTAAAGAATGCTCAAGAATTTCTCTCCACAGCCCCCAACCCCTCCCAAAATGTTCTATACCCTGAAGCAATAGTTTTATCTTATTGTTTCTTTCAGCATCTTAACTTTTCAGAATAATAATCTGAGGTTCAAGATCCATTCATGTCTGGTGCTTGAGAGAGCTAGCCTTTAATTTTTGAGTTGTATTACTCAATTAGACTCACTTTTTAAAGATAATTACTATATATGAATATATGAGGTTATCACTTTGATAGTTATCTAAGTTTAAAATCTGAATCCCATAATATTGTTTCTAATAAATACTAGCAGAATTAGGAAACAACAATTAGTTTCTAAGAAGCTTATTGCAAACCATCTTGTTCTATAATTATTTGAATATATATCTTTATAAATAAACTTTAAAGTCTTCAAGAGTGTGCCTTACTCAACTTCCATTATCCACAGCACCTAAAACTTGATGAATGGCATGTTTATATTAAAAATTATAAATATGAATATTATAAATATTATAATATAATGTTATAAATATAATAATTATAATATAAATTATAGACTATAAACATTATAACTATAATGTTTCTAATATAAATGTTATATTAATATATTATAAACTTATAAATATTATAAATAGAATATGATTAATATTTATAATTTCTTCTCAAACTATTCTATAGCCCAAATAAATATTTAATTTCTTCACCGATGTCTCTGGGGAAAGATTTTTTAAATGTTAATTTCATACTGTGATAATCATACTGAGATAATCTTAAGTGGATACTCTGTATCTTAAGCTCGTGGTTTTCAAATTTTTGTACATGTAATCCCTGGGAGGTGTCCCCAGGGGCACTCAGGCAGGGAGAGTTGTCCAGATCCTCGGCTTCCACATGCACCCTTTTGTATAGCTATCAGTTTTCTTTTTCTTTGAATGATTGCATTTATATAAAGCACAAAAATAAGCAGCACTAGCCTCTGGTTTACAGACTTGAATGGCGTCTACCCTCGTGGCGGCGGCAGTGACTGGAAGGGCTTCCGAGGTGCTGGTGGTGTTCTATTTCCTGGCTTAGGTGTGTCCAGTAGCACAAAATTCATCAAGCTATGAACTTATCATGTGGATATGCCTATTAAACTTCAATAAGAAGTTGAAAGTGGTCTATTACAAATCAGAAACAGAGATTTCACTGGTGGACCAGTGGTTAAGGCTACAGGCTTCCGCTGAAGGGAGTGCAAGTTTCATCCCTGGTTGGGGAACTAAGGTCCCACATGCCACATGGCACGGTAGAAAAAAAACAGTTCAGAAACAGAAAACCTGAAGAATACATACTAGCAGAACTAGGAAATAACCCACATATTCATCAATAGCTATTTAAACACTCCTTGCTTTCTCCTATTCTCTTTCTGTCTAAAGAAGGAGAGAGAGATAATAAATATGAGTTGTTTCCATTATTCAGCTATTATAAACAGTGCTGCAATAGATCACCTTAAATATATGCCACTTCTACATGCAAGCATAGCTTTAGGATACATTTCCAAAATTGAGATCACTGAGTCAAGGGTAAATGGATTTGTAGTTTTGATGGGTTTTCCAAATTTCCTCTCTAAAGGTTGTACCATTTTCAATTTATACCAGCCATGTTCATGTTTAAGAGTACTTGTTTCCTATAAAATAAAGATACCTAATACTTTTCAAGGTCTTTTGTTTCTGGTTTTTGATAGATCATTTTCAACTTTTTAATACATTTAATAGGCATATTTTTCTTTTAAGGCCTTTGACTGATAGGATGAGGCCCACCCACATTATGGAGGATGATCTGTTTTATTCAAAGTCTACTAATTTAAATGTTAATCTCATTTGAAAAATACCTTCACAGCAATATCTAGACTGGTGTTTGACCAACTATCTTGGTACCATGGCTTAGCCAGGGGTATGCATAAAAGTAACCATCACTCTAGGTGATATATCTTTAAACTTTTTTTAGTTCATAGCTTTCTCCAGCCATCTCTCTCTCTCTTTTTCCTTTTGTAATTTACTTCTTGGAGAAGTTGGAACCTTTGTACTATTTTTTTTTTTTTTTTTATGATTTCATCCTCATGGTGTAGTTTACTGTATTTCTGTCTTTGATTTTTTCCTGTAAATTAATAGGTGGATCTAAAAGCTTGATTGGATTCAGGTTTGAAATTTTTGACTAGGATGCCTCATAAGTGGATATTTGATCTTTTATTAGGGAGCACATGATATTAATACATAATGTCTGCTTGTTTCTCTTTGTGATGTTACCCATCATTTATGCTCAAGGCCTAGGTCTGTGAATTCATTAGATGATTGCAAAATGACAATGTTTAGTTCTAGTATTTCTTCTTCATTTGTTAGCTAGAATACTTTCAAAAAGAGAAATTCTCCTCATATACTATTTAGTGAACCAGTGATAAGCATATATAAGAAAGGTAGGATAAATATTTATTTCTTTCACTTTATTTACTGTTTTCAAATAATAAGTTTGGTTGTCAGTTGTGTCCAACTCTTTGCGATCCCATGGACTGTAGCCCGCCAGGCTCCTCTGTCCACTGGGATTCTCCAGGCAAGAATACTGGAGTGGGTTGCCATACACTTTTCCAGGGGATCTTCCCAACCCATGGAGTGGGTTGCCATGCTTTTCTCCAGGGGATCTTCCCAATCTGAAAAACCTCAGATTCTTTACCATCTGAGCTACCAGGGAAGCCCAAGAATACCGGAGTGGGTAGCCTATCCCTTCTCTAGGGGGTCTTCCCAACCCAGAAATTGAACCAGGTTCTCCTGCATTGCAGGCAGATTCTTTACCAGCTGAGCTACCTGGGAAGCCCTTGGTTGATCAGTATCCTTTAATAGTGATTAGTATCCTTTAATAGTGATCAGTTTATTTCAGTACCATTATGAATTCATTAATTTGAACACATGGACTTCAGACCATATCCTTATTGCTCAAATTGTTCACCTCAACAAGAGGGAGTGTCTTTGAGTTGGTTCCTGGGTCTTTCTGACATGCTTTTAATAATTTTTGGTATTTTCCTTGCTATTTGGTAGGATGACAAGATATTACAGGCCAATTTTGTACATTTTCTGCCATTTTTCTTTGAAGTTCTCCTTTCCCTTAAAGGAAATGGAATTTCAAGTTCACTACCTAAACACTAAAGGATGGTTATTATTTTCATAAGGTTATTCTCACTGGATAGAGTTAGGAAAATCTTTAAAGATATGATATACCACTGATATTTCTAATTCAAATTTAAGACTGTAAGTTTTGTTATCTTCTATCTCTATCTACTTTTTCTCACTAAGAATTCTGATTCTCAAAGACACTACAGATGATAGAATTAGACTGTCAAAAAGGTTTTCATTTTCTTCATTCTATCACTGCATTATAGAATAGTTCTGAAGGTACCACTGATAATGTAATTATTATAGAGAATTTAAAATTCTGTTTTGCCAGTCTTTTTTGTTGACCTGTTAACTACTGGATATACATCTAAATTCATTTATTTTGTTACCTTTTATTTTTTAGGAATGCTTTAAAATTTCAGTTTTGTATCTTTCCTAAGACCCTTCTGGTTATAAGCATGTATACTGTATGTGCCTCTACCCACAAAATCTGGTAGCTAATGGGATTTCCACATCCTCTGCATTTTTTAGCTTTTTTCTCATCAGTTCTCTATATAGTGAACTCTGTTTTTGGAAGTTTACTTTTCAAGGTCTTTATAATTGAAAAAAAATAGATTTCAAAATATTATCACAGGTGATTTATTTTTTTTGGTTAGACATTTTTTTCCCCCAATCAGGAAGAACTTGATAAAGAATAGTGAGTGAGTGAAGTCGCTCAGTCATGTCTGACTCTTTGCGACCCCGTGGACTGTAGCGCACCAGGCTCCTCTGTCCATGGGATTCTCTAAGTAAGAACACTGGAGTGGGTTGCCATGCCCTCCTCCAAGGTATCTCTCTTGCAGGGAGACCTGCAAACCCAGGTCTCCCGCCTTGCAGGCAGATTCTTTACCATCTGAGCCACCAGGGAAGCCCATTTAATATAAGAGAATATATTAAAAGTCATATCTATATAAAAGAATGCGACTTCATATTTTCAAATGGTCTAAACTGGTGTTGAAAATGAAACTGGCCCAAGCCATGCCTCATTTGCAAAGTTAACATTAGACTACTTAACGCAGTGATTAATGACGTATGTCCTAGTGTCAGGCAGGACTGCCTTTACCAACCTCTAACTTTCTGATATGGAGCAAATTCTTTGTCAGTGTAGCACATTATCTGTAACATGGGAATAAAAGTGGTTTTTACATTAGGCAGTTGTGGGATTAAAATGAGATAATGCAAAGAATCTGCTTGGTATCATACATGGCTTACAGTAAGCCATGTACCTCATACACTGCTACTTCTCTTACTACTATTATTATTAATGAACATGTTGCTTTGTTGCAGTTGGGATGGGATTTCAAATGGTTGGGCAGGATCTGGAGTCCCTGACCAGAGTGAGGTCAACTGGATTAATGTTATTGGGGTTCATATCTAAAACTTTATTAGTCATCTGTAAGTCCTCTTCAATAGTTAAAAAATGCTTCTTTTAAAAAAAAAAAAAAGCTTTGGAAAAATAATCTCCATACCAGTGAAATCAGAATCTTTGGGTATAGGACCAGCATCAGTACTTTTTAGAAGAGATCCTCCCAAATAATTCTAGTGTGCACTTAGGGTTGAAAGCTCTAGTGGTATGTAAGGTCTCTTGACTCTCTGGTAGAAGCCCATAAGTAAGAGTTCCTTTGGCCTCTGCTCTCCAGTGCAGATTGTCTGTTCATGGGCAGCCATCTCCCTTTTCTGAAGAGAAGGTCTCTTTTTCCTTACAAAGCTGAAGGCTTCCCTGTCCATAGTCGTTCCTGCTCCTTGATGATTAAACTCTTATCAGTTACCTTTCTTTCTACATCTTCATCCTCTCTCCTTTCTAAGGCTTTAGATGTATACAAGCTGTTTTCATCTACACACACACACACACACACACTCACACACCCCCAAAACCAAACCAAACCAAACAAAAATAATAATTTCATGGTTGTTCGTCTCCCCGTCTGACCACTGTCAGGAGAAGTTCTGACACACACCATAGGTCATAGTCCTTCAGTTCATCATTGTCCAGCTTCAAGCCACCCACACCCCACTTCTTATTTAATCTCAACCCACCACAGTCTGGCATTGCTCCTTCTCCTTGAAACTGTTCTCAACAATGTCATCAAGGGCTACTACTTTACAGTTCTTACCTAACAAGACACTGCTGATCTCACTCTCATTTTTTTATTAGGGTAAAATACTCATAGTATTTGTATTTCAACCATTTTAAAGAGTGAATGTTAGTGGCATTAAGCACATTCACAATGTTGCATAACCATAATCACTATCTAGTTCTATTACTTTTTCATCACTGCAGATGGAAATGTCACACCCATCAAAGCCATTCCCCACTTTCCATTCCCCAACAGCCCCTGGCAACCGCTAATCACTAGGGATTTTCCTATTCTGCCCATTGTCTGTAATATGTGACCTTTTGTGACCAGCTTCTTTCACTTAGCATAATGTTTTCAAAGTTCATCATGTTGCAGCATGTATCAATACTTCTTCCTTGTTATAGCTGAGTAATACTCCATTGTATGAATATACCACATTTTGTTTACCCACTTATCTATCAATGGACATTTGGGTTGTTTCCACCTTTTAACTGTTGTTAAATACAGCTGCTGTGAACATTGATGCATGAGTTTTTGTTTGAATACCTGTTTTCAATTCTTTGGGAGTATACTCCTAGGAGTGAAATAGCTGAGTCATTTGGTAATTCTATGTTCAAGTTATTGAAGAAGTGCCAAACTGTTTTGCACAGCAGATGCACCAGTTTGTTACCACCAGCCATGTATGAGGGCTCCAATTTCTCCATATCCTTGTCAACATTTACCATATTCTGTTTTCTGTCTTGTTTCAAATTATGGCCATCCTCCTAAGTGTGAAGTAGTATCTTACTGCAGGTTTGATTTGCATTTCCCTAATGTCCCATGCTGTGGAGCATCTTTTCATGTGCTTATTGGTCACTTGTATATCTTTTGGGGGAAATGTGTATTCAAGTCATTTGCCTATTTTCTAACTGGGTTTTTGTCTTTTTGTTGTTTCTCATTTTATTTAAAACCTATGTTTGTAATCTAGTATTACCATATGACAAAAGAAATACTTGATGTGCTTGCTAAAAATGTGAAACAATGCAAGGATGTAAATATCTCTCCCTGGTTTACATGACTGCATTATTTATTTATTTGTTTGGTTGGTTTTGGTTGTGATGGGTCTTCATTGCTGCACACAGCCTTTCTCTAGTTGCAGCAAGTGGGGGCTACTCTTTCATGGTGGTGCACGAACTTCTCATTGTGGTGGCTTCTGTTGTTACAGAGCACAGGCTCTGGGTGCATGGGCTTCAGTAATTTCAGCTTGTGGGCTCAGTAGTTCTGGCTTTAGTTACTCTGCAGCATGTGGAATCTTCCCAGACTAGGGATTGAACCTGTGTCCCCTGCATTGGCAGGCTGATTCTTATCCACTGTATCACCAGGGAAGTCCTTGACTGCATTCTTTATTGGTTTTCTTCCTACTTATCTGAGCAGGTTTCTTCTGACTTGTTTGTAGACTCTTGTTCCTCTTTCTGACCTTTAATTAACTAGTGGAGCATTCCAAGACTGTATGCTCTGTCCTCTTCTCTTCTGATGGTAAACACTACCTCTGTCATCACATTTGTAGCTTCAGTGGTATCTTTAGTTCAGACTTTTTTTGATTATAGAAAGAAGAGTCTAGTCAATCAGATATCACAATTGAATATCTCAAAAGGATCTCAAGCTGAAAATGTCCCCCAAATTACTAACTACCTTTCCAAACTTGCTGCTTCTTCCATTTTCCTTATTAGAATGAGTGGCACCAACATCTACTGACCCCAATGCTCAAGCAGAAATCCCAAGAGTTATTTAATAATTATTATTTAAGGATTTTCTCTTTCCCTTCTGCTCACATCTAACCAGTCAATAGCTACTGTTGATTCTATTACCTAAATATGTCTTTCCTTTCTCCTCTTTTCTAACCTCAGTACCTCTGTTATGGCTTAAATCTCCAGTAGCCATTGCCTGGACTGTTGTAGTACTCAATGATTGATCTGTTTCTAGGTGTGCCCCCTCCCCTCCCAATTTAAACTTTTTTTTTTTAAGTTTTCTTCACGCTGTTTTTATTTATTTTTCAGCATGCTATTTATTTATTTTAAATATTTTGGCTGTGCTGGGTCTTCGTTGCTATGTGCGGGCTTTCTCTGGTTGTAGTGAGTGGGGGCTGCTCTCTAGTTGTGGTGATCTGGCTCAGTAGTGTGGTACATGGCCTGAGCTGTCCCACAGCGTGTGGGATCCTTCTGGACAAGTGATCGAATCCACGTCCCCCACACTGGCAGGTAGGTTCTTAACCACGGACCACCAGGGAAGTCCTAAACTAGACATTTTCTAAATAAAAAGCTGATCACGTTACTTGAAAGCTTCAACTCATCTCTGTGGTCTATGGAATACAAATACAAACTGCATCCTTAAGATATCTTTAAACATGATATATAATGAATTTTGTGATTTTTGTGTCTACGGATTCCCAATCACCTCATCTTCTATTCTACTCTCATTATTTTATGTTTCAGCAATAATAAACTACTTGTGTTTTCTTAAGGAGATCATATAGAACCATACCTCCACATCTTGGCATGTGGCTATTCTCTCAATATCACTGCTGGAAACGCTACTTTCTTTACTTCTTTTGGTCCTTACTCTTTCTTCACGTTCCATCTCAAAAGCCACCTCTTCAATGAAGTCTTTCAGACTCCATCACAGAACCTTAATTCCCTTCTTATGTTCCCATTGTATACTGCACATACCTACAATATGTAATTTAATTATTTAAATAAATTTCTGTTTCCCCATGAGACTGAGATTCTTAAGGGTGGGAACTATATAGACCCAATGCCAGATGTAGAGTACACTGTCAAGTGAGCAGAAGCTCAATATGTTTGTTGAAGGTTGGCTAAACTTCAATACAATATTATCCTTCCATTAGGACAAATGTGAACACTGCCACAATGACCATGCAGAATCACAAAGAACACTGAAGGGAATTAGATGATGGTTGCATGTAAATCCTTCACCACCATAAAATAGTATATTTGGGTGTCATCATGAGAACAACTATTACAATTAGATATAAAGGCATCCTAAAGCTTTATTAACTTTCTATCTTTTGTAAGTAAACTCTAAGTATCAAATTACCTCTGTAGGTATAGAATTTTTTCCTTTACCATTTGTAATTGTGTCTCTATTTAGAAAAAGTTGTTCAAAACTATTTTGCTATACTTCTTTTTTTTTTTTTTTTTTTTTTTGCTTTGAAATTTTTATTTTTTTTTTTATTTTTTTATTTTTTTAAATATTATTTTATTAGTTGGAGGCCAATCACTTTACAACATTTCAGTGGGTTTTGTCATACATTGGCATGAATCAGCCATATAGTTACACGTATTCCCCATCCCGATCCCCCCTCCCACCTCCCTCCCCACCCGAATCCTCAGGGTCCTCCCAGTGCACCAGTCCCGAGCACCTGACTCATGTATCCCACCTGGGCTGGTGGTCCGTTTCACCATAGATAGTATACATGCTGTTCTTTCAAAACATCCCACCCTCACGTTCTCCCCCAGAGTTCAAAAGTCTGTTCTGTACTTCTGTGTCTCTTTTTCTGTTTTGCATATAGGGTTATCGCCACCATCTATCTAAATTCCGTATATATGTGTTAGTATACTGTATTGACAAAGGAGGCAAGGATATACAATGGAAAAAAGACAATCTCTTTAACAAGTGGTGCTGGGAAAACTGGTCAACCACTTGTAAAAGAATGAAACTAGAACACTTTCTAACACCATACACAAAAATAAACTCAAAATGGATTAAAGATCTAAATGTAAGACCAGAAACTATAAAACTCCTAGAGGAGAACATAGGCAAAACACTCTCCGACATAAATCACAGCAAGATCTTCTATGACCCACCTCCCAGAATATTGGAAATAAAAGCAAAAATAAACAAATGGGACCTAATGAAAATTAAAAGCTTTTGCACAACAAAGGAAACTATAAGTAAGGTGAAAAGACAGCCCTCAGATTGGGAGAAAATAATAACAAATGAGGAAACAGACAAAGGATTAATCTCAAAAATATACAAGCAACTCCTGAAGCTCAATTCCAGAAAAATAAACGACCCAATCAAAAAATGGGCCAAAGAACTAAACAGACATTTCTCCAAAGAAGACATACAGATGGCTAACAAACACATGAAAAGATGCTCAACATCACTCATCATCAGAGAAATGCAAATCAAAACCACAATGAGGTACCATTACACGCCAGTCAGGATGGCTGCTATCCAAAAGTCTACAAGCAATAAATGCTGGAGAGGGTGTGGAGAAAAGGGAACCCTCTTACACTGTTGGTGGGAATGCAAACTAGTACAGCCACTATGGAAAACAGTGTGGAGATTTCTTAAAAAACTGGAAATAGAACTGCCATATGACCCAGCAATACCACTTCTAGGCATACACACTGAGGAATCCAGATCTGAAAGAGACACGTGCACCCCAATGTTCATCGCAGCACTGTTTATAATAGCCAGGACATGGAAGCAACCCAGATGCCCATCAACAGATGAATGGATAAGGAAGCTGTGGTACATATACACCATGGAATATTACTCAGCCGTTAAAAAGAATTCATTTGAATCAGTTCTAATGAGATGGATGAAACTGGAGCCCATTATACAGAGTGAAGTAAGCCAGAAAGATAAAGAACATTACAGTATGCTATACTTCTTAGAAGAACTTTCATATTAATCTTCTCAGAGTTATCTCCCAAACAAAGGTATTTTTAATAACTATGAATAGCTATTTTAAAACTGTAAATAAAACCTTTTTTTATGGTATCAAGTTCTCTAAAGAAACATACAATGAACTTGTTTATTTGAGAACTGTATTTGGCTTAGATTGATCCCAAAGCATAATGCTTTTAGTTTATTAGCAAAAGTTGCTACATTGTTATTTAATGTTATTGTCTCTTGCCTATGAGCTGTCCTTGATAATGCTGATGGTTAATGAAAAAAGTTATTTGGAAAAACAATTTCATGCTGCTTGCAGGGGTGTCAGTTGGAAAAAGTCAGTCAGAAGTAAAGACAATAATACGCTAAGCCTAAAATTCTGGTCACTCTACCGCACAGTTCATGCCTATGCTTAGTTAGTTAGTTAGTTCAGTCACTCATTCGTGTCCGACTCTTTGCAACCCCATGAATTGCAGCACGCCAGGCCTCCCTGTCCATCACCAACTCCTAGAGTTTACTCAAATTCATGTCCATTGAGTCGGTGATGCCATCCAGTCATCTCATCCTCTGTTGTCCTCTTCTCCTCCTGCCCCCAATCCCTCCCAGCATCAGGGTCTTTTCCAATGGGTCAACTCTTCGCATGAGGTGGTCACAGTACTGGAGTTTCAGCTTCAGCATCAGTCCTTCCAATGAACACCCAGGACTGATCTCCTTTAGGGTGGACTGGTTGGATCTCCTTGCAGTCTAAGGGCCTCTCAAGAGTCTTCTCCAACACCATAGTTCAAAAGCATCAATTCTTTGGCACTCAGCTTTCTTCACAGTCCAACTCTCACATCCATGCATGACCACTGGTAAAACCATAGCCTTGACTAGACGAACCTTTGTTGGCAAAGTAATGTCTCTGCTTTTTAAAATGCTATCTAGGTTGGTCATAACTTTCCTTCCAAGGAGTAAGCATCTTTTAATTTCACGGCTGCAATCACCATCTGCAGTGATTTTGGAGCCCAAAAAAATAAAGTCTGACGCTGCTTCCACTGTTTCCCTATGCTTAGTGATCTTTTAAAACTCTGAAATGGGGCTGAGAAAACTAAGCTACCTTCTTCACTCTCAAGGGTGTGGAAGAATTGGGGAGAAAAGAGTTAAACCATATATCCCACTATTAAACAGTTTGGAGTTTCTTCCTTTTAATGGCTAGTGAGGAACATTTTGGTGAAACCAGCATATTTCTTACCAGATGACTGAGACTTCTGTCCTCTGAGGCAGTTCAGAGGCCACAGAGAAGTAGGAGTAGCCCACCCCAAGACAGCCCTAAATCATTGCCATCATTTCACTCTTGTTTCCATGATATTGTGAGAAAAAGAGAACTGGGTTTCTCCTACTAAATTAATCTTCATATTGGGACCCAGCTGAAGGGAGAGGATGAGAGAAAAACTTGAGTGAAAAGATAGAGAAGACAGGGAGTAAAGAGAATTCCAGCAAGGGGAGGAAAAATGAAAGGGGGTAGAGGGAGAGGAGATGAAGAGAAAGCACAGAGAAGAAAAAGTGCGTGTGTGCGTGTGTGTGTGTGCATGTGTGTGCATGTGTGTGGAGGTGGGACGGTGATGGGGGTAGATAGGTCAGGTTGGGGAGAAACAGAGGAAGAGGAAAGAAAGTGAGAAAAAGATAACAGGCCCTATCCAGTGGATTCTCTAGAAGCTTTCACTTCATCAAAATAAGTGGAGGCAAATGAACAGCTTCCATCTAAAGGTCTCTCAACATAGCTTTCCTTGAAAATGAGGCAAAATGTCAACCTTTCTACTAGGAAATTTAGTAACTTAAGACAGAGTGTATATTGTTACTTGGCCTTTATTTGTTCATCATGATTTTATTTTTTATAATTTTATTTATTTTGGCTGTGCTGGGTCTTTGTTGTTGCACGTGGACTTTCTGTAGTTTCAGTGGGCAGGGGCTACTCTTTGTTGAGGTTCAGTGGCTTCTCATTGCAGTGGCTTCTCTTGTTGCAGATCACAGGCTCTAGGCACACAGATTCAGTAGTTGCAGCATGTAGGCTTTAGTAGTTGTGGCTCACGGGGCTTAGTTGCTCTGTGGCATGTGGAATCTTCCTGGACTAGGGATCGAACCCCTGTCCCCTGCATTGACAGGCAGATTCTTAACCACTGGGGAAACGCTGTCATGATTTTTATTTTTTTCCATGATTTTTAAAATTTAGAATAGGAATAATTTTATTTAAAAGTGGTGACAGTATTAGACCACAAGACAGTCCGTAAGCAGAGCCAATACAAAAGCAAAGTTCATTCCCACCTCCCCACCCTCAAGAATATGATGCCATTTTCAGAAGAGAGAGAAGTCCATGCCTTTTCCTGTTTCTCTTTCTGCTATGAATGAATAGTCCTATCCTGAATAGGCAGACTTCACAGACCAAAGCTGACTGAGACCTTATATAGTCAAAATGTGTTAGATGCCTTGTCAACATCCATTTCCCTCTCTCCAATAGTCCCCAATTTCTTTTTGGAACGAATGTGATTTTGTGGACACTGACCTACTACCTCCTAGTTAGGGGTAGAATGGACAAAGCCAGTCATTCCATCCCATCCTCTTAACCGCAGTGATTGAAGCAAAGGTTGATGTGTGAACTGAGCAGATCACACAGTAATTATAGGGGGTTTTCTGGGAATGCTGGAAGAAAATTGCTCTCTTTGACACAAAAGAGAAAGCATATGGCCCCAAAAGCTGTGAGGAGCCATCTTGGGACTAGGAATGGAGCCAGTTTTAGGATGAAGCTGACACAGAAAGATGGAAAGAACCCAGGTCTTTGGGATATCCTTGAAGCATTGGCTCAAGCCTCATGTAAAACAGCCCTATCTCTGGATTTGTTAGTTATGTGAACTGATAAATATTCTTTACTGTATTATTTCCTTTCGACCTGGGTGTAACATCAATGTTTGCCTTTCTGTAAAGGGATTATGCTGTCAGAGAGAGCCATTAGAATGTTTTCTGTTGTAAGTAATGATTACTGTCCTTTTTGACAAGATCATGGGACAAACAGCAGCAGAATTTTATATTGGGAAGGCACTTCCAAATACTATAGAAAACAGAATGTCTTTCAATGTTGGTCAAGGGATTTCAGTCTGGTATTCTTCCAAGAATATACCTCTTGTCATGGGATTTTAAAGCTTTTTCATGATTAAAACTCTTGACTATCGTAATGTACTTTTGATTTATTCCTTTTCTATGATATGTTAAAGAAATCGATGTACGATAATTTACTAACTAAAGAGATAGTCTTACATGTAGAGATTAGAGTCATTTGAATTAGGGTAAATATTTTGTATATGATAGTCAAAGGAGATAGTACAATTTATTTCAATTCCACAAATATTGCTGGAGCTCTTAATTTGTGCCAGGAACCCTTTTAGATCTACAGGTACAGTAGAGGTGGGTAAGAATAGACTTTATTGTTGCCCTGTGGCATGTAGGATTTTAGTTTTCTGACCAGGGATTGAATCTGTGTCCCTGGAGTGGGTACCCTTTCCCACTGGAAGACAGATTCTTAACCACTGGACCACCAGGGAAGTCCCTCATTAGCTATTCTTATGAGTAAAAATAAACAAGTAAAAAAGTTATGGAAATGTAATAATAAAAGCATAATGTGATATATGGTTTGAATGAAGGAGAAGGTCTGTATAATTGGCAGAGGGTGGGAAGAGACACGGTGGGTTACATGGAGCTGTGGCCATTTGAGCTGGTTCATGAAGAGTAGCTATTTTTGCAAATCCAGGATCTTTCTCAGAGCACCCTGTCCTTTCTTCCTTAGAAGTTACTTACAGTCAATACTTATGTATGTATTGACATGTTTATGTATTTAGTGGTCTACTTCACCGAGCTGTAAATTTCAAGAGGTGGGCCCCATGGGCCATTCTGCTTTGTTCGAAAATGTATTCCCAGCATGAAGCCCAGTGTCTGTTACATAGTATTTAGTCAATAAAAAATCTGCTGTACAAATAAATGATTAGATGAGTGATGGGTAGCAATAGATACCATTTGTGAATGTCTATTAGGTAACACATATTATGGTAAGCTTACATATCGTGGGCTTCCTGGTGGCTCAGCTGGTAAAGAATCTGCCTGCAATGTGGGAGACCTGCGTTTGATCCCTGGGTTGGGAAGATCCCCTTAAGAAGGGAAATGGTACCCACTCCAGTATTCTGGCCTAGAGAATTCCATGAACTGTATAGTCCATGGGGTCGCAAAGAGTCAGACATGACTGAGTGACTTTCACCTTCACTTACTGTGATAAACACATTGGTGTTCAGCTTTACTACATTCAGCAATAATACCAGGTAAATTCCATATCAGCTTTAAAAGGAAGAAGTGGAAGACTAGAAAAGATAATGTCCAAAGTCATCCAACAGGTACCTGGCTAACGCTGTGCCCAGGTAGGTCTAACTTGAAAGTTCATGCTATGAATCACTGCACAATATTGCATCTGATTTATTGAGTAGGTACTATGGGTCAGTCTTTGGACACTCATTACTTATTTTATTTTCTCATTTATTTCTAGCAACAACTCTGTGAGTTAGATATTGTTAGCCTCATTTAATAAGTGAGAAAGATTCGGAGATGTTTATCCATTCACTCAACAAATATTTTTTATCTGTCAATTGCCAAGCACTGTGCTACTCCTACAGATAAAATGATGAGACAATTAGACTTCATCCCTGCCCATGTGGAGCTTATGGTCTAACAGGAGCCAGTGAAAGTCACTCAGTCATGTCTGACTTTTTGTGACCCGATAGACTATACAGTCCATGGAGTTCTCCAGGCCAGAATACTGGAGTGGGTAGCCGTTCCCTTCTCCAGGAATTGAACCCAGGTCTCCCGCATTGTAGGTGGATTCTTTACCAGCTGAGCCATTAGGGAAGCAATAGGAAGTCAGAGAGTGGTCAAATGTGCAGTAGCAAGCTGTGAGAAATGCTAGGAGGGAAAGTCAGAGGATGTTGTATGAGGACCCATGGCTTCCAACGGGATCCGTTTGATACGAAAGTCCTCCCTCAAATGATGCTAGTCTTTTTCACTTTAGTGACATGGTGGGTAAGACTTGCAGTGGCAGAGAGGAAGGGCAGGCATGGCCCCCAAAGTGCAATTGTCTAGCATCGTCAGAGAAGGTAGGAAGACGTGTATAGAAAGTATATGAGTAGTGGAGGCTCAGAAAATCGTGGAGTGTTGAAGTCTAGTGAGGGATTGTCCTTAGTTCAGAATGCAGTGGGGAGTGATTCAAAAGGTTGTGAAGGATTCTCAATCAGAAGTGTATGTTAGGGAAGAGTAATTATAAAAGAAAAAGAGTAATTTAAAACAGAGAGAAGAGAGACAGACTTATTTGGTAGTTTAACATGGCACAGGGAGTTCATAAGTTTCTATTCATTTTATATCTATTCTTAGTACGTTAGTTAAGATGTAGGTTTAGTTGACAACACAGGGCTTTAAGAAGCTCATTTTTCTCTCACAAAGAAGTTGAGCAGGCAACCCTATTCCAGGAAGCTGTTAAAGGCTCTTTAATTGGTGTTAAAGGCTCTTCCACTCACCTCAACTTGGCCAGAACTGAGTCTGTGGCTGCAACCAGCAGTTATGAGGATTGTGTTTTTGTTCAGTCACTCAATCATGTCTGACTCTGTGATCCCATGAAGTGCAGCATGCCAGGTTTCCCTGTCCTTCACTATCTCCCAGAGTTTGCTCAAACTCATGTCCATTGAGTCAGTGATGCCATCCAACCGTCTCATCCTCTGTCACCCTTTTCTCCTCCTGCCCTCAATCTTTTCCAGCATCAGGGTCTTTTCCAATGAGTTAGTTCTTTGCATCAGGTGGCCAAAGTATCAGAGCTTCAGCTTCAGCATCAGCCCTTCCAATGAATATTCAGGACTGATTTCCTTTAGGATTGATTGGTTTGATCTCCTTGCAGTACAAGGGACTCTCAAGAGTCTTTTCCAGCACCACAGTTCAAAAGCATCAATTCTTCAGTACTCTGCTTTCTTTATGGTCCAACTCTCACATCCATACACGACTACTGGAAAAACCAAAGCTTTGACTAGACAGACCTTTGTTGGCAAAGTGATGTCTTTGCTTTATAATATGCTGTTTAGGTTTGTCATAGCTTTCCTTCCAAGCAGTAAATGTCTTTTAATTTCATGGCTGCATTCACCATCCACAGTGATTTTGGAGCCCAGGGAAATAAAGCTGCCACTTTTTCTTCTTCTATTTTCCATGAAGTCATGGTCCCAGATGCCATGACCTTAGTTTTTTGATTTTGAGTTTTAAGTCAGCCTTTTTACTCTCTGTCATCTATATTTTTTGATGGCTCTGTGCCCTGGGGCAAAAACCTACAACTATGGGAAAAAGGGGCATGATTATTAGGGGGTGGGCAGCAGTCCCTGCCACACTCACTGTGTTTCTCTTCTGAGAGTGAGAGATTTTGGTGACTCATTTACTCCTGTTAGAAAAAACTGAATTTAAAAGTAATGTTGATAATTTTTACTACTGATCAAATTAAAAAAAAATTGTCACATACTATAGAAAGCTATACTAAATTTGACAGCTATTAACTCTATTAATACCCCCCAAAACAAAATGCCTTTGAATACTATAGTTAACTATCTAGAAAAAACTATGTTTTAAAATGTCACCTGAAAATGATAAGCTAAGTTATCCACGATACACTTTTATGTCCCCAAGACTGAAAAAGGTACTATCTGACACTCTGATATAAATGTTGGTGCAGCAACTATGAAAACAGTATGGAGGTTCCTTAGAAAACTAAAAATAGAGTTGCCATATGATCTGACAATTCCACTCCGGGGAATATATCCAGAGAAACCCATAATTCAAAAAGATACAGGCACCTTAATGTTCACGAATACTCAGAATTGTTTACTCAGAATTGTTTACAATAGCCAGGACATGGAAGCAAACTAAATGTCCATCAATAGACAAATAGATTAAGAAGATGTGGCATATATACACAATGGAAGACCACTCAGCCATAAAAAAGAAACAATGTCATTCTCAACCACATAGATGGACCTGGAGATTATCAGACTGAGTGAAGTAAGTCAGAAAGAGAAAGACAAATATTATATGATATCACTTATACTGTGGTGTTGGAGAAGACTCTTGAGAGTCCCTTGGACTGCAAGGAGATCAAACCAGTCAATCCTAAAGGAAATCAATTCTGAGTATTCATTGGTGGGACTGATGCTGAAGCTGAAGTTCTAACTTTGGCCACCTGATGCAAAGAACAGACTCATTGGAAAGGACCCTGATGCTTGGCAAGATTGAAGACAGGAGGAGAAGGGGACAACAGAGAATGAGATGGTTGGATGACATCACTGACTTGATGGACATGAGTTTGAGCAAGCTCCAGGAGTTGGTGATGGAGAGTGAAGCCTGGTGTGCTGCATGCAGTCCATGGGGTCACAAGCAGTCAGACACAACTGAGCGACTGAACTGAACTGATATGTGGAATCTAAAATATGACACAAATGAACTTGTTTGCAAAACAGAAACAGACTCAAAGACACAGAGAACAAACTCATGATTACCAAAGGGGGGAGGTGGTAGGGGAGAGATAAATTAGGACTTTGGAATTAGCAAATGCAAACTACTATATATCAAATAGATATATACTCTGGTTTCTCTTCAAATTGTATAAATCTTTTGCCTTTTACTCAAATAGATAACCACAAAGTCCTGTATAGCATAGAACTATCTTCAGTATCTTGTAATAAAACATGATGGAAAAATTATATATATGTGTGTGTAGCTGAATCACTTTCCTGTGCACCAGAAACAAACTAACCCAACACTGTAAATCAATTATCCTTCAAAAAATTGATATTATTGATACTAATATAATATCAACATTGTTATATGTTCTATTAATATGGCATATGTTTTCTGTTTCCCTTAATTTCTCATTGAAAAATGATGACTCATCACCAGATTGAAGATATATAATTGTTTTCACCAAACTTAAAGAAACAGCACTCAAGAGAAAATGCCTCTTACTGTGTATGAGATGTTACCACATCAGCAAGTTTTACTGTGTGAGTTGCTTCTGCCATGAACTCTGACCGAAAGGGGATGGATGGGCAGATGACGGAATAGATAGACTTCTTATGGTGCAGTGGACAGTAACATATAGTTCTTACTTCATCAATTAAAGCACATTTGCTGTCCTGGATAGCCCTTAATTTTAGTTCATTTTCCTGTAACTATTTATTTGATAGCTCATTAATTGCCTCTGAGCGGAGAAAATGTTTCCTTTAAGAAGGTTAAACAAAGAGTTTATTGACATAAGTGAATTGGTTGAAGAAAACATTATTAAATAAAAGACACTTATTTAAACACCAAATTAATCATTTAAAGGCAAATTAGAGGTCATATCTCCTCCTAACTAAATAATGTTAACCAGTAATGAGATATCCATTTTAGATAAAAGCACACTTGCAGGTTCTGGCTGCTGGCTTAACTGTGCTTTGGTTTTCCAAGTTTACTCAGAGTCCATAATTACATTGATGTTCTAAATCTCAGTATTTTGAAATAATGTGATGTTGTTTTTCATTATATGATTTAAAATAAAAAAATTTAAAGCTTCTCTTCATGCCAGCAGAAGAGAAGATGTGCTCTGAGAAGATTTCCGTGGTGGATACGGACTCACCCTGGGCTCTGGCTCCATTTCTGAACTTCTCACACAGACTGGTGCATGAGCGCCCTTGGCATTGCCCTTGTCTGTCAAGCTGGGCCGCAGGTAACTTTCCAACACTTTGGCTGGAACCACACCTGCACCTCTGTCAGAACTCCTCTGTGTAAGTTTCAGAGGCACAGTGATTTTGGTTTGTTAGAGGTAGTTCCGTCATGAGGTTGTCTGGTATTTTAGGTTTGTATTTTTTCCCTCCAGTTTGGGGGCGTCCCCACTGCCTGCCCACATCCAGCCCTCACACCCTCTCTCGCAGCCACAGGGGCAGTGCCCCATGCACCAATCCACCGCTGGGCTCACATTAGCTGGCCTCCCCATCACGATGACTGTGGAGTGTTGACAGGTACCATAGATTCACGCTCCAGGCTCTTCCACTGCGAATCCGACGCTGATGCCAGCGGCTTTGTTCCACACAGTGCTGAAGTTTCATTTGTAGCTAGACAGGAGTCAGGAAGTTGAAGGTTAATCAAATCTGATGTTAGCCCACCCCCGTTGGATATGACCATCAGATGGTCCAGCAGATTCCACTCTTTGTCAAAATATTTTATTGTGCATATGTGGAGATGGAGAAAAAGACTCCCAATGGGCCTATTTTTGTGTGTCAGTTCCTATCTGATTTTTTAGCACTATTTGAGTCAATTATTCTTGCTTTCATAATATTGTTTTGATTCATCAGGTTTTAGCAGTGAATACTTCTTTTCTTAACTTATGCTGACCTTTGTTTGGGGAACATGATTTTTGAAGGCATGGGACTAAATTCAGGTTTTACAGCTCTAAGATAACTCTTGGAAATATCCAACAATCTAAGCCTCTATGTTCCTACCACATACTAACTGGAATTATGATCTCTTCCAAATCCCATTCTTCTCCCCACCACATTACTCCTTTCTCTTTTCAGTGAAAACAGGAGAATCTGTTTATGACAAATTACACATCAGAAAAGACTTATCTCTATGATGTGGGTGGGCAACATAATTTAAGATTTTACAGGCTTAGGCCTAACCCATTATTTTAAGGATAAGAAACAGTAAAGGGAAAAGTTGGTTCAACCAATCCTGATACTGCTCATTAACTGGGAGACAGAAAGGAATAAATTAAGACTTTTCTGATTATTTCAGGTCCTCTCTCCCACTTCCCCACTCTACACACCCTCCCTGCTTCAGACATTTAAACTAAGGAAGAAAGGCACTTTGTGTTTAAGGTTAATCAAGTTTCAGTACAATTTTTTTTTTTTACAAACTAGAATCACACTAATCTTTTTTTCTTGCTCTAATGTGTGGCTGTTGAAATCCTCAGCTGTGATAAATTAAGCTACTTATTAATCTAATTATCGTACATTCATCCTAGAAACTTTCATGTGACTTGAAAAGGCTATTCAACCTTTTCCCTCCCCTCCTAGAAAGGGCTCAACCTTGTACCAATTAAGATCATTCTGAAGTAAGGCTTTAAAAAAGCTTTCTCTAATCACCCAATGGAACATGGACCAGTGGAAACCAAATTCAGAGCTCTGGGAAAAAGTTTAGCATTCCTTTCTGTCTGCCAACTTTTATGGTTTCATTGCACAAGGGAGGAAGACTTCATTTTCCTATTTAGTTGTTCTTTCACTGACCTCCAAATAAAGTCCATGTAATTACTGAGCAAATAAAGTTGCAGCATGTGTTTTAAAAATCAATTGCCATTCTTGGACTATAGAAATGTAACAATACACAGATTTGCCGGAAAATGCCCAGCGCCAACCATATGAACTAAACCCTGTACTGTATCTGTACAATGGAGTAGTTTTGACCCCTAAAGCACATATTTACTATGCAGATTTTTTAAAGGCTTCTTTTATGACTTATCTATTGATATTAAAATGTCCCTATACTAATATAGGTTCAATTTAGGATTAAAAATATGTTGCAAATGTATCATATCTTAAACATCCATTCATTGCCAAATACCTTACTTCTTTTTTTTTTAAGTGATGGCATAAATGGAGCTGTTTTACATTCAAATTAAACTAGCTATTAATTTGAATGCAAAGCAGCTCAATGTACAGGATGCAGTTTCAATGACAGGTTTACCCCAAGACAGAATGCAAGAGCGGGTCCACATGGGTAAGTCTAGGCGGATTGTCCCCCTACTCTGGGTGCCTGGCAAACTTGCTCACTGTGAATAGTTTTTGAAGTGAAGATTAAAAGAGTGGAATTATAAAGTATAATTACATTTTATTGAAACTCTAGAAATCAGAAAAAATTCAGCAGGAAACTTTTAGTGAAACATGATGTGTTGTCATTATCATTAAAAGATAAAAGTTCCATACTGTTTTTATCTGTTTATTTGGAAGAAATCCAGCCTTTACAGTTATGCAGGAAACAAAAAACGGGAATGCAGGAGTAATTATTAAAACTGTGTGATTTGTTATCTCAGCTACTGTCTTTCCAAATGGTAATACGATATCAGCAGCTGCAGACGGTCGCTGATTTCCTCTATTAGTAAACAAGTGCTTTGGAGACCTGTGTGAGGCACTTTAAGCTCGCTACTCCCCGAAGTGCTGTCAGGCTTAACTACTAATCCATGGTATTTCAGAGCACTGGAAATTCATCTTTATAAAACCTGAACAAAAAAGGGAAAAAAGCCTGGAGGGCATGAGCTCCCTCTGGTGAGACAAATGACATGTTCATTTATTAATGAAACAATAACCCTGGAAAGAGGATCAAAGCACATTCCATCCTCACTTTACAATCCCCAATTTTCTCAGGCCAAACCATTTAATTGAGCCATGACAATGGAATACTTAATTGTTGCCTGAAAGTTTTGAAGAAGCGACTTCTTCAGCATCAATGTACATTTCAGGATTATGATTAAAATATAATATAGCTGGATTGAAGCTGGTGGAATTTGATTCTTCCAACATTGGGGGGCCTTTGACAGACAGAAGAAGAGATTTTCTTCAACATGCTTGTGGCCTTCACCACAAACACCTCTTGTTCTATCACTGCCCTTTCCCTTGCTTGAAATAGGCCTGATGGGTTACTTCCTCATGATGAAATAACCAACCTCCTTTTGTGCATGATTGAGTAAAACTCAGGTTCTTTTTGGCATGCCCCTGGCATCTGGGACATGATGAAGAACAGGGAATGACAGTCCCAAAGTCCAGGAGCTTAAGGAGTTTAGAAGTATTTAGTGTGGTGATTGCCCTTGTTGTTTAGTTGCTAAGTCGTGTCCGACTCTTTGCGACATTATGGACTGTAGCCTGCCAGGCTCCTCTGTCCACGGGATTTCAAGGCAAGAATACTGGAGTGAATGACAATCCCAAAGTCCAGGAGCTTAAGGAGTTTAGAAGTATTTAGTGTGGTGATTGTCCTTGTTGTTTAGTTGCTAAGTCGTGTCCGACTCTTTGCGACATTATGGACTGTAGCCTGCCAGGCTCCTCTGTCCATGGGATTTCAAGGCAAGAATACTGGAGTGGGTTGACATTTCCTTCTCTAGAGGATCTTCCCGACCTAGGGATTGAACCTGCTTCTCCTGCTTGGTAGGTGGATTCTTTACCACTGAGACTGGGGAAGACCTTATTCCATTATATAATTAAATCAAAGAGATGTAACCATCTTATATAAACTGTGAAACTATTAGTCGCTCAGTCATACTCATTTAAATATACCAATTTTATACACTTTGATCTCAATTTTGTAACCTCTTATATCTTTAACTTTAGTTTTCATTAGGATCCAGTCAACAAGCTTGGTCTTAGAGGAAGAGTTTTAGAAGTTTTTCTTTTCTTTTTGTTCCCTGTCCATTTTACCTGCTTTAATGTGAAAAGCTCTAGGATCCTGAGAGTGGAGCTGAGCTGAGCCTCAGGCCCTGTGACCTAACTATTGCCCCAAATAATTGCTGATCAAATAGATGAGTGTTAATTTTTCTAGCCTTCTAATATATACATTTTAAAACTAGGGTAAATAGAACAGACTTGTTTGGCTTTTAAATTTGAGGATGAGTAGGGGGTCCCTTTTGGCCCATTTAACCTTAGGTGATGTAGTAATATCAAATCTTGTTTTAATCATGTAAATGTCAATTTTATTTATCCCATTTTAAATAACCATCTAAAGAGTTCTTTATTCATTGGAGATAATTTCTTTTTAAAAAAATTCTACCTTGTTGGAAATATGAATAGTAACTCAGCGTGGAGCCAGCATTAAGTCTGGACAGGCCCACTGCATGTGCAATGGGAAATTCAGACTCACTCTCTGTGGGTTATTCACCAATTGTATTTGCACGTGACTATCAGGATTCTGTCCTGCTGAAACTAACAAAGACACAAAATTTTAAAAAATGAAAAAGATGGTGTTTAATTTCTACCTGTTAACCCTGGATTTCACCACCACATTCTATGTTGATACTTTTGTGTGTATGTTTATATAATTTTTCTAAGGTTTATTTGACTCATATTTTTCAAATTAAACCAAAGTTTTAGAAGAGTCTTAAGGCACAGAAGTTAGGAGTTCAGAAAATCCTTGTTGCTATATTGGGCAGAAAGGGGCATGAAAACTTCATATGGTAATCTCTTGGACTCACCTGCTTTAAATTCAACCATTCTAGGCCAGTTTGATTCTAGGCCCAATTTTCAATCACATGGCATCATTTGGGGTCTATAAATAGACTTCCTTTTTCTTTGCACCTGCTCATATTTATTCCTTAGGAGATCCAGTAAGTCAATGAAAACCAATAGTCAGAAATGAAGGTTGTGAGCAATAAAAAGTCATGTTTTTATGTTCTTGAGCATCATCCATTTTATTAAGCCTTATGTAAGGTGGAGAGTGTAGTTTGAGATGATTTTTCATTATGTGTACCTAAGATCTTTCTTTCTGTTCTGGTTTTTAATATCAGCTTTATAAAAGTCTTTCTTTTTACTCTAGGTTGTTAAGCTTATGAGTAAATATTAGACTTACAAGTATATTTACATTAAATTTTAATAAAGTATCTAGAAATTTTTTTATAAAGAATTTTTTCAGAGATTTCTCTGGCAGTCCAATGGTTAACATTCCTTCAAAAAAGAAAATTTTACAATAAGGCCATCAATTTGAAAAGTTCCATTTAGTTTGAGCTCTTCTTAGCAAAAATTTCTACAGTATAATTGTTTGGACTGCACATCAGGGAGTGGTGGTGATTCAAAGTGCATAGTTCAGTTCTACGTCAGACCTCTGGGAGACTTGGAACCCTCTAGGTCAACAGTCATAGTGGGTACTGGCCCAAGAACCAAAAGCGAGTTTCAAAAGGAAGATCTGTGTCTTTAGCAGAAGCAATTATTTTTCTAATCTCCCTGTTTGATTATCTTTCATTCCTAAATACAGAGTATTTATTTCCAGAGGTATACACCTAGAAAGACTTCGTGGGCTTAATGCATGAGTTTCATGACAGAGATGGCCACATCACAGATTTCATACAAGCCAAAGATGAGACAGAGCAAACATACTTACATTTGCTGAAAAGATATGCTTCCACATCTCCACAGGCACATTCAGTTAGCTTTGTATTGTTTATTCATTCCTTTTTTTTTTTTAATTTTTAGCCTGTCAACTGGTCATACAGTGATTGTCGATTGAGATTCTACTGCATGTATATCATACACATGACAACAGATACAGCTGGGATCGTGTTTTTAAAAATATTTATTATTTACATTTGGCTGCATCAGGTCTTAGCTGCAGCACACGGGATCTTTGTTGTGGTGCACAGACTCTCGAGTTGTGGCCCAGGGGTTTAGCTACTCCACGGAATGTGGGGTCTTAGTTCCCCCACAAGGGACTGAATCCACATCCCCTGCACTACAAGTTGCGTTCTTTTTTTCCCCAATTAATTAATTTTAATTGGAGAATAATTACAGTATTGTGACGGTTTTTGACATACACCAACATGAATCGGCCATTAGGTATACATGTGTCCCCCCCATCCTGAACCCCCCCCCCACCTACTTCCCTCCCCACCCTATCGTCCCAGAGTTGTGTATATGTATGTAAGATATGTCAGAACTGAAACTGTATCTGGGGGCTTCCCTGGTGGCTCAGAGGTTAAAGCATCTGCCTGCAATGCGGGAGACCTGGGTTCAAACCCTGGGTTGGGAAGATCCCCTGGAGAAGGAAATGGCAACCCACTCCAGTATACTTGCCTGGAGAATCCCATGGACGGAGGAACCTGGTGAGCTAAAGTCCACGGGGTCACAAATACAGTTGAGGGAAGCAAAAAGTAGGGTAGAGATGAATAGTATGGAGACAGAAGCAGAGTTCTCCTTCAACATTATTTTGAAAAGGGACAAAGACCTTTGGTGCGTGTCTTTTGAGTATATGATGGAAATATTCACGCAATAATGTTGTTCAAGCAACTGCCACATCTCATGCACCATCTCATGTACTTAAACAAGAAAGGTCATTGTTGCTTTCTCCCGGGATTTTCCATTCCATAGCCTGACTGCGAGTGCATAATATATACACATAAAATAGTTGAGTCATGGTGGATGAGAAGGCTCCATTGAAAGGTACAAATAACAACTTCAAGGTGAACTGTAAATTTTGAATAATTGGGCTTGGGCTTCCTATCTTCCAATTTGCTGAGAAATGTGCACTCTGGGAAGGAAGATAGCAAGAGGTGCATGAACAGGTGCATGCATTCACCAATTCCCACATTTATGAACTTTATTCCTTGAAAAGAGAAGCAAATTTATTACTAAGGGTGTAATGTTTGACTGTTTTTACTCTCTGTCATAGCAGATACAAAAACTGACATTCCTATTATAATGGTGAAGAACCCCACTATTCTTTAAACCATCAAAATAGAAGATTACTGACATTCTGGAGTAAGGATTTAAATTAGATGAAATATAGATGTATATATAGTTAAATGAGCACCTTTAATAAGCACTAAGAATAGAAAAAACTATGGTGTTCCTTGCCTCTTCCATTACCCAAGTAGCTAAAATTTAAAACCTATGTCAAACAAAAAACAAATGTAAGAAGAAATAAATATATGATTTTCTTCCCCATGATGCTGCTGCTAAGTCGCTTCAGTCGTGTCCGACCCTGTGTGACCCCATAGACGGCAGCCCACGAAACTCCGCCATCCATGATGACTACTTAAAATTGTTTTGGGATCACTGGGACTCCTTAAAAAATAAACTATAAAGTCTAATATGTATATATATTTATTTACTTTTCCTGATGCCTCTGGTATACTGGTAATGGGTAATCCTGCACTGTTTTTGCATTAGAGTTTAAGATATGACTACATTGTTTTTCTTTTCTATTTTTCACTGATGAAGTAGCTGTCGGAATGCCCTGTTATAATTTTAAGTTCTGTTTTCTTTCTATTCCCAAATTCTGTTGGTAGTATTCAGGAGCTCTAGCAAAACGCTTCACCAGTCTCATTTAAGGGCAACTATTTCTTCTTAGCATTCTAAGTTATGGTTAAGTTCTCCTAAATGTAACACAGAAACAAGGAGCATCTATTATCTCTATAGACTCTCCTTGGTCTATATATCCATTTTACTATAAGCCAAATAAGCTTATAGTATAGAATATTTAGAAAATATCTAAATAGTTCAGGATAAAATGTTCAAAATAAACTCATGGCTCTTAAATTAAACAAAACAAGATGCTATGCTTACTGTTTGCTATCTCTTTCTTGATCTCAATCAATTAATGAATGATAGCTAAGTAACTGCTGAAATAGTTTCAAATATATTGATAAAGTCTATTCACAAAATCTAAACCAAACCATTTATTTTCTTATTCTCTGAGGTTGATGTTTACATTTAATATTATTTAAAATTATGTAATAAATATAATAAAAAGGATATTTTAAATAAGAAAATTTTAATTAATAATTCGATACATTTTTTCCTACTTAAGATTTACCTTTCTTTGATATCAAAGATACTATAAACAATAATTTTAAAAGTTGTTATTACATTTTCTAAAAATCAATAACTGATAATTAACAGACACTGCCCTCTCCAAATCCTCTTGCGTTCTCTACTCTCACTGGACACATGATTTTATTACATAAAATAAGTTAATTTTGTTGACTATACACATGACAACATAGTAGCATCAACATATAAGAATGACATACCAAACAGTCACAAAATAATTTATATCTCTTACTTGAATGATTTCTGATTGCATTACACAGGTACTGTACTTACGTAAAGAATGAATAGTCAGTGATATACCTGGTTAGTAATAGAACATAGAGATGTTCTCAGCTTTGGGGAAACAAAATGGCTCCCTCAATCTATTTGTAGAGGATACAGAGAACACTCTCTATCACATTAATCAGACTAACTTCCAGATATATTAACCATTTTGAATTGTGCCTATTTCTAAAATGCAGGTGGTTTATCTGGCATGATACACTGGATGCTAATACTTAATACATTGTTTAAAGTCTCAGGTTATCATTTAGTTTTCTCTTAGTGATTAAAAGCTGAATGTCCTGGAATATTTTCAGAAAAGAAAATATATTCTTTCAGAGAAGCAGTCATAGCACATTTGTATCGCAGAGAGAGACAGGCCTCGAGTTGGTTCCCGAAGCCCTCTGGAGCTCAGGATGGCCTCCAGGGGGACCAGGCTTAGCAAAGTGAAAAGTGGCCCGGGAGCATCCCTGCTCAATTCAACAGCAAGGCGAAGACAAGAGCTGACGAACAAAACGGAAAACAACTTTCCCAGACCTCAGAGGGAACACTTGGCATTCCTGAGGGACAGCTGCTTGCTGGTAGAAGTTATGATAATAAACTAAACTGGGTGAGCATTTCCTAAGAAGAAATATTTAATTATCCTGCTCACCATTATGAGGAACTTCTGCCACTCTTCATGTTATTATACAGTAAATAACCATTTTTCTAAAGGACAGAGCTGTTTTAATTATATGACAATGAATGCATAATTATTATGTTTGTTAGGAATGAATCGCAAGACAACAGACTTGATATTGCTGCTCTGGTTAGTGCATCTTAATTACTTTTTCATTTATTTTGCATATAAAAGCTATTTGCTAATTGTCTTTGCTGTAAATATGCAAAATATAATTAGTCATTCATAATTCTTTATGTGTTATCTAACTGTACATTTGTTTCTGAGGAACATATATTAAAGTATGGGTATTTAATGGGCTTTTTTTTTGGTGTGCGTATTCTGCCTTTTTTTTTTTAAAAAAACATAGTTTTAAGTAAAAATTAGGCACATAACAGTATTAACCCTATTCTTAACGAAACTTGCTGTAAAAAAAATGGAGAATGAAAAATATGGTTTTATGGAGGAAATACCAAAGTATGTGGAGTTTTAAGAATCTTCCATGTGAAGACGCTGGTGACGACATGAAATATCTCTTAGTAAGCCTTTAAATTAACCTTTTAGATAATCTCCAAAACTACTCAGATAAATCTTTAAGCATTACCAATTTCAATTTAAGTTTTTATGTATTTGTGTGAATACTTACCAGAAGGAGGAAAGAAATCCATGCGTGTGCTTAAGCATGCATTTTAAAATATCCCCAATAGATTGCTTATATCTGTTTAAAACTTGAGGTAAACACTCAAGATTTTCAAGTCATAACTCTTGAGTATTTTATAACATCTATATAAGTGGCAGCATGAAGGATTTTTTGGAATAAGTTAATTCTTTAGTGAATAATGTGGATGTTAGGACGTGAACATACAGTGGGGTTTTGGCATCTCCAAAGAGAACCATATCAGCTAGTTTTTCAGCCTGAGGAACATTTTTCTTTTTTTTAGTAGCTGGAAACAGAACTTGGGCTAGTTTCTTCTCTGGTTATCATTTCAACATGAACTAACATTGCAGAGAGTGTCTCTTTGCACTCAGATCCATTACAATGACTGGTGAAATGAGCCACATGCTTTCAAATAGTACAGATATCAGGAGCATCGACCAATGATTCAAATTTTTCTTTTCACTTGTCTCCATAAAATCCTGCCAGTCCATCCTGCTGATGCATGTCACATTCTACTTTCTTCACCTCAAACATTTGATTTACTAACCGGTTGTACTGTTAATCCCATGTCATGACACTTCTATTCACTTCTGCTTTTCAACTGAAAACAGCTTCCTATGAAGATAAAGCTAGGTAAAATCTATTGTAAAGAGGAGAATAACTTGAATGCAGCTATCATATCAAAATGAAAACACACTTCTGCTCTCTTCACCCACTAGACATCCTGAATACTTTTCTTAATGATGAAGTCAAATAGGATAGCTGATGAGAATATGACTGATGATAATTTTTTTTTCAGAAGTAATCCTACTCTGTAATTCTGTAATTGTTCTTATTTATGTTCAGTAAATCTTTTTAAATGAATATATATAAAAACAGGATAATGGCAGAGTGTGAATTAGGAAAAAAACTCAAATGTGCTTTAGAAAATTGTGATATGAATAAACTATGTTGATTCTTGTTTATCATAAAGCATTTAAAACCAGCACTTGCAAAAACCATAACTGTTATATTGGTTTTGTTGTTTTTATTGTGGAATTTTCTTTTCAGCTCCTTGAATGCTTTTTCTTTTGCCTTCAGAAGAGCCGAAAAACAAAAGTGAAATGTGTATTTCAAATAGCATTCCACTTACATCGGAAAGCTGTACAGATAACACTCTCACTACCAAAATCACAATCTTAAAAATTTCATGTCCTATACTGAAAGGGTTTAGTTGGATGAAGTTGCAAAATGGAAAATATTGTATTGTGTAAAAAGATAATCATTTCACTTTACAATCTGAAAGCATTGGTGAATCCTTGTAAAGAGACTGTTTCATACCTCTTACGCATGTGTTGACGGCATGAAGTAGATTTGAAAATTAAATTTTCATTTATATTTCCAAAGACTTTCACTATTACAGGAAGAAGTATAAGAATGACTTTGTTCTTAATTTTTGCAAACCTATAGCATTCTAAAGTGCTATACTGAAAGTTTAGTTGGACGAAGTTGCAAAATGGAGAATACTGTATTCAGTATATAGGAATGACAGAAAATTTGCTGTTTTTTGAAATGTGACTAAATGTTCGACAGAGGCAACAGCCTCAGGAAGAAAAAATTCTAGACTTTCACCTTAGTAAACAAAACCCCCAAACCCTTCGATTATATTGTATGATATCCAAGTATGTAAAACATTGGAAAATTCTAGATTTGCCTTTGGTAACAATGAGGATCACTATCTGTCCTCCTTTACAAGAAGTTTGAGAGGGTAATCACTTGAGGAGCTTTTAGTCTTTTAAAAATAATCCTTATCAAGCACCTATTTTACAAAGAACCAAGTCAGAATAATAAACACGGTCTTCCCAGTAGCATTAGGCAGGATAAAATTCAGAAGAATGTAAATGTGAAGAGTGACTAACGTTGAATAGATGACAGGAGAGTAAGAACTATAAAAGCTTCCTATCAGTACGTTGATTGAAACATTCTTAGTTTTGTTTTTTTTTTTAATCTTTCAAGATCCTAGATATTTTTACATAAAATTTTCCAAAATATACTTTAATCAAAAACCTTCTTTACAAGATCTAAGAAAGGAACTATCCCAACCTTGTGGGTTCTAAATTACACATTTTAGAAAGAAACCATTGGCCTTAGTCAATTAACTGTAGGATTTCAGAGGTCATACTTAATGTTAAAATACTCAAGGGAGGAGTGGGAAATGGCCCGTGGGGATATTTTAATCATGTTTATAAACTTGAGCAAATAATATATAGCAATTCTTGCACACACAAATTTTATGTGTACACATTATTTATATTTACACGTTGTATGTATGTGTATATGTCTGTATACAACTTTATTTATTCTAACCTTCCTTGTGAGGAGACAGAGTTTGAGCTAAACCAAATAATGAAATATCCCAATGGTGATCAATATGACCTCCATGAATTCTACGCCTTTATTTTCACATTATCTGTTAAGTAGAATTTAAAGTCAAAAGATAAGATTAGTTCATTTATCATTTATTTATTTTTTTATGCCCAAGCACCACTTCTTTTCTCTTTCTCTTGAAAAATTTTGCGACCTTTTACAGATTAATCAGTTTCTGTCACATGGCGCCTTTATTCATCCCTTGAAAAATGGTCTCAGATGGTCATCTGAAGAGCCAAACCTAAAACATCCTACTTTCTAGAAATAAAAACCACATCTTCTCTGGCTTTCGATAATGTCTTCGGGCTGGGGGAAAATTATCTGCCTAAGAAAAACAAACACTCCTTCTACTGTGTGTTTGTGTTTGCATGGATCAATTGTGAGACAAACAACATTCATTGACAGTTGCTGGCCATGAGTCTGCCTGTTTGAAATACCTTAGTCAGGAGAAGTACCACAAACTGAACCGAACAATCTCTCACAAAACATCTGCAACCATCTGACCCTGGCCTTAACCTTTAAATCTATCTTTTCATATTCATCTCAAAAGACCTTGTCAATGGCCAAGGAGACTCAAGAAAAGGATTCTTCAACAAACAAAAAAGATACAGAGGAAATTCAACCCAGATTAGGTGGCAGAAGATAATACAGTTTGCTCATTTTTATTCTGCTGCTCAAACTGGAGTTGAATTCATTTTCACTTTATCTTTATTCATGTTATTTAAACATAACATTCATTAGGATTGTGAACTGCAACAGATAGAAGAGAACAAAACTACTCGCCAAATTTGTTGGGCATCTGTTCCCACTAGAGGCGGCCCTTTGCCAGCTCCACATCATGTCGTTTTTTTTTCCCCTGAATTCATTTCAAAGTCAATCCATCAGTTTATGAACTGTTTGATCAAACTTGTCATTAACCAAGTGAAACATTTAATTTGTATTAACAAAAATGGGACAAATAATTAGTATAGGGATTAACCATTTTACTTTTTTTTTCATTGTTATTTATTAAACGTGTTCATTGTTGATATAATTTTTTTTCTGCGACACTATCTGGTTTCACCGGAAATAATGGGAAACCTTTTTTTTTTTTTTTTTTATGAAAATACTTACAAACTGATGGCCACTTAAAAAATACATACAAATATCTGGATCTCACAGCTTCCACTAGTAACTGCTCATTTCTAGTCACCATCTTCATTAAGATAGAGGTACAGATTCCCCTAGAGCTGTTTTATGAGAAACAGCGAGAGTTTTATGAGAAAATAACCAGAGCTATATCAAATATCAAAGGACATTTTATTTTCATTTTTGAATAAACTTAACATTTCATTTTAGCATCTCACCATACTCTCTCTAACCATGCCACTCTAACACATGGCACAGGTAACTTACCACAAAGAGCTCTCCTCTTTCCCATACTTGCCTACAATATTTATTTCCATTTTGCCGCCATGAAATTGCTATTTATATAACACATGCAGTAGATATGGAGCCAATGCTGTTGGTTGGGATTTTTACTTTCAGAAAGACTTAGTCATCATCTTGTGCAATTGCCGTGACCGTGACCTCTTTGGGCACTTGTCGGCCTAGCTATGACAATTTGTTAATGAACTAGTTTTGTTTTTAATTGCTTACTTAATTATGGAGCACCAACATAATAGCATTTCTAATTTGTGTCATAATTGCGTGCAGAGATGAAATGTTGGTGTCTATCATATGCTTGCTTCTAATCATCTCTTGTTCATGGAAAATTTTCCAAAGAGATATCTTCTTTAATATGGTGATGTGGTACCAGTTATATGACTGTTTTCTTAAATGCAATTGTTTCTGTAAAATAATTTCAATGTCTCTCTCTCCAAGTGCATATAAACATGTATATATATATATATGTTATTTAAAATTTTATATTTTCAGTAAAAGTACATGCAAAAAATACCTATCAATGCATAAATAACAAACATTAATTGGCATTTTGACAATAATATCTATGACCATAACAATTTTAAGGAATAGTTTATAAAAATGTTTCATTTAACCTATAGGATATTCTCCTCACTATTGCCTTAGTGTTATTGCTGCTGTATGGAATGTTTGATTCACCACTGGTGTGTGTTGTGTGAACCAGTTTTCAGCATTCTTCAAATCCATTGGGGAAAAAAAAGAGGCCCATCATTCTTTAAAATCAAATCACTAATCTAATAGCATTTCTTTCTTGTCATGATCTAAATTTGAAAAAGTCAGAGAATTAAGCCAAGTCTCTTTTCAGATAAAGAACAAGTGGAAAGTAGGTTTCAGAAACAAAGTCATGGTAGAGTCCATTGAGGTCACCATCAACCTATGTCCTTCTCAATGAATTTTCTTCTTTACAGTTAGTTTCCCCGTGGAAAATATATATTGAATGAAAAACATTAGTTATGGGCCCAACAGCACAGTTCAAAACATGTGTAGTTGACGTATGTTTCCCCCCCAAAAATACAAGTATTGGCCTGTTCATTGTCATCTACACAAAGAACTGAGTCCTAAAATCCTTTACTCAACTAAATTCTTAATAAGTAAACTGAGACTAACCCTCTAATACCAGATTTGTTAAACAACATGATTTAGGTCCTTGCTATTCATGCACCTTGTACAACTAAAATGACTGGTAAAGCTAGAATCATGAAAGAGTCATTTTATGTAGCTGCTAAATTCCTCTCAAATCTCCTTGCAACTTAACGAGTAAAGAAAGCTCAATGTGTAATGCCAGCTAATGTGGTTTATGCTAGAAAATAGTATCAACCTATCTTTGTAGCTTATCTAAGCCAGGATAATACTTTTAGCCTTTATAGTAGACCCAACTCCATTTTTTCAACTCTTGACTATGTATTTCCTGAAATCCTTTTCCAAAGAGTTAAATTGGATGTGAAATCTGTACTAGGCTATGGAGCTGTCTTTGTTCTAAGTCTCGCCAGCAAAGCCTCGTCTCTGTATCACTTTCATTGCGTTCTGATTGAGCTTGACAGTGTGACAGGAAAGCAAAGGGAGGCAATTCCAAACTGAATGAGAGCCTTTTTCAGCCACACAGCAGCCTCCTCCTTAGCCCCTAAGAAAAAGAGGTAACAGATGCCGATAGCAAAGCATCCCTAACAAAGTCCTAACTTTGATGCAGGCAAAAGAAGAAAAAAATGTAAAAGATTGTCTCAGTGCAGGAAAACCTTGAATGGAACACAAAGGAAGCAAAATGAGAAAAATTGTGGTGCAGAAAACGGCTGGGAGAGTTATGTAGCGGCAGTGCATTTAAGAAATCATTTTCCTCTTCAAGTGGTTAGGGTCTTCAGAATCTGCTCTGCCATGTATGGTGCAAGGAGAATCCTTACATTAGATGGGGACTGAGCAAAAGGTGATTAATGATGCTGTGATTGCTTGGACATTGTTCATGGGACAAATGCACAGTTCCTTGGGTGGAAAGAAAAACTCCATTAAAAAAGACAAATCTACCATATAGTTCTTACCTTTGTACTCTGGGAAGTATACTTTTTTTCTGATTAAAAAAATGACAAGTTATCACTTTTTACGTTCTATAATTAAATGAGTTGGAGCATCACTTACTTTGTATTTCTTTATCCTATCTGAGGACCAGTATCTTGGCCTTGTCAAAGAGTGGCTTCCGAGAGTACTAAAATCTCTGAAAGGAAGTTATTTAGTTGCCTTGAAAAAAATTATTATAAGAGACAAACATTAAAATATGTATACTAGTCTCTCTTACTTATTCAGGAACTAATTTAAAATATCATTATTTGTGGTGAGAACATGAACCAAAGTGGACAAGATCTATCCAGTTGGACCAAAGCATTGCTAATGTCCATGTAGTACTGCTGCTGCTGCTGCTAAGTCGCTTCAGTCGTGTCCGACTCTGTGCGACCCCATAGACGGCAGCCCACCAGGCTCCTCTGTCTCTGGGATTCTCCAGGCAAGAACACTGGGGTGGGTTGCCATTTCCTTCTCCAATATATGCATGCATGCTTAGTCGCTTCAGTCGTGTCTGACTCTGTGCGACCCTATGGACAGCAGCCCACCAGGCTCCTCTGTCCACGGGATTCTCTAGGCATTGCTTAGATAAAGACGGGGAAATGTGTGTAGTCCTCTCCCATCCACATACAAGCCCTGGGATCAGAACGGGTCCTGAAAGTTTGCAGAAACAACTCACTCTTTTGCTGGTGGGAGTGGGAGATATAGGGGGAGAGCAGAGTCTCATGGTGCTCTTGTCTCTACTTGTCTTCATTTATTTTCAGAGACTAAAATAAATCAATATGATACAGAGATTGCTATACTCTATCATGTAAAATAGTGGGGAGCATTTAAATGAAGACTCCCTTCCTTGATAATCTTCAGTGGCTGATGTGCTTGGTAGAGCCTTGTGAATTCAAAGCTCAGTGACATGAGAAACATCCCCTAAGGAGTCGCTATTGGCTACTGTGATATCTCTATGCCGGTGGCATGGCAGTATAAACAGTACAAGCGTTAGTCCTTATTACAGGCCAAACTTACACAGGACCCTGGTTTACTACGCGAACACTTTGTTTTAATTGGAGTATAATAGTTTTAGAATGTTGCGTTAGTTTCTGCTGTACAACAAAGTCAGTCAGCTCCATGTATACATACATCCCTTCCCCCTTGAGCCTCCTTCCCACTCCCCCATCCCACCCCTCTAGGCCAGCACAGAACCCTCAGCTGAGCTCCCCGTGCTATCCAGCAGCTTCCCACCAACTATATATTTTACATATGGTAGTGTATATATGTCAATGCTGTTTTCTCAACTTGTCTCACACTCCCCTTCCTCATCTGTGTCCACAAGTGCATTCTCTACATCTGCGTCTCTATTCCTGCCACATTTGTATTTTGATACTAATATCACAAGAGAAGTTTTTCTTTTAAGCAGACTCGTTTTTAGACCAGTTTCAGGTTCACAGCAAAACTGAACAGGAAGTCCAGAGAGTTCCTGTAGGCCCCCTTCTCCGCACAGGCACAGCCTTTGCCAGCTCTTTGCGACCCCATGGACTGCAGCACGCCAGGCTTCCTTGTCCTTCACTGTCTCCCAGAGTGCTCAAACTCATGCCCATTGAATAAGTGATGCCATCCAGCCATCTCATCCTCTGTCATCCCCTTCGCCTCCTGCCTTTACTCTTTCCCAGCATCAGGGTCTTTTCTAATAAGTCAGCTCTTCGCATCAGGTGGCCAAAGGATTGGAACTTCAGCTTCAGCACCAGTCCTTCCAATGACTACTCAGTGTTGATTTCCTTTAGGATTGACTGGTTTAATCTCCTTGCAGTACAAGGGACTCTCAAGAGTCTTCTCCAACACCACAGTTCAAAAGCATCAATTCTTTGGTGCTTAGCCTTCTTTCTGGTCCAATTCTCACATCTATATGTGACTACTGAAAAAAACCATAGCTTTGATTAGATGGACCTTTGTCAGCAAAGTAATGTTTCTGCTTTTTTAATATGCTGTCTAGGTTTGTCATAGCTTTTCTTCCAAGGAGCAAGAGTCTTGTAATTTCATGGCTGCAGTCACCATCTGCAGTGATTTTGGAGCCCAAAAAATAAAGTCTCTCACTGTTTCCCCATCTATTTGCCATGAAGTGATGGGACCAGATGCCATGATCTTAGTTTTTTGAATGCTGAGTTTTAAGCCAACTTTTTAAAGTACAGATTTTGTGCGATCTTTTTCCTCTGGAAATTTTGTGACTGTTTTCCTTCCCTCAGATATGTTAATGCTGCTTTGTCTCAGGTTGAAATGTTTCAGTTGCATAATTAGACTAGAATAAAGGTTAGTTAGAGTCTATGAAAATAAAGCTTAGACCAGGAGCATGGTTGGAGCAACATTAAAGCTATCTGCACATTTTGCTAAAACTGTAGTCTAAAAATGTGCTAAAGATAAAAGAGGTGAGTAAAGCACCAGATAACCTGGAGCTCTAGAATGCCTAGCTTAGTTTATAAATGACTATCTATCTGTGCTAAAATAAAACCTGTGTATATTTAGTTGATGATTGTGTGTTGAATGCATATGTCATAATTGACATGCACAGATACCTAATTCATATATGTGACGGTCCTGCAGGTTAACATGTTCATCTATATATGAGTTCTCATATACTTAAGATGCTAGAAAATTCACAGAGACTTAAATCATCTCTCTTATATACTCATATACAGATTATACTATTATGTTTTCCAGATAATTAATGTCCTCTGTCTATATTTGACATGATTTGATTTCCTTTAAAGATAGCTAATGAGATAAAACAGGCACTATGAACCAGTTAAATCAACCACCTAATCTTGCACATGAAACATTAAACAGAAAGGAAGCATCTGCAATTAGCAAATTGCTTTGATGTGGCTAAATATCTGGCTCCCTGCATCATCAACATTGTGGGTCTAAGTCCCAGATGAAGCTGCTGATCTAGACGTGCTGAATGTAAATAATGAGCACACATTTTCTCATGGAGCTTGCTTCTTGGGGATGGTGGTTGTATTTGATTCATCAGGGCTCAGGGGCTATGGACAGGGTGTGGAGAGGGAAGGGGGACAGGGAGATGTGACCCCACTGACCATCTGAAAGATCTGTGTTTCCTTCTTGAAAGACAGAACACAGAGCACATTTCTGACTGCAGAAGGGTGTTGCATTACTGAATAAGATGCTGAAAATACAGATCTGGTAAGGGGATGGTTATTACCTGTCTATGTCCTCAACAGATAGTTACCAATTATCTGTTAAATATACACATGCTTTATTTTAAAATAGATAGATAATCACTTATTAATTAAACTAGGAGTTCTAGAGCTCCAAGTTATCCTCATGTTTTCCTCATCCAGATCTTATCCTAACAGTGGATCTGGCCATTAGGTCAGTCTAACATGGATCTGAAAAACTCACATACTGAATTCTTCACTGTCTACTTGATGAAATTCCAAGGTTTACCCAGGAAGTGGATGGAAGAACACACCTTCTCATTCCCAATAACACAAGCATGAATGTGGGAAAAGCCATATGGAGAGAACCAATGGACATAAAGACAAAAATCTTTGATATGTAAATGCTCATTTAGGAAAATAGCATTAATTTTTTATTATATGCTAGTCACTGTTTTAAGTGCTTTCCATGGGTCATCTTATTTAATCATCTCAAAAAAACGTGCAGGAGGTATGTATCACTCTAATTAACAGATTTTTAAAAATAATTAACAGATGAGGAGGCAGAGGCAGAGAAAGTTCCGATGACTTGCACAAGGTTGCCATGTCCTTGGTAGATGGTGTGTGTTTAGTTGCAAAGTCATGTCTGACTCTTTTGCAACCCCATGGACTGCAAAACCCCCCTGGACTGCCTCCAGGTTCCTCTGTCCATGGGATTTCTCAGGCAAGAGTACTGGAGTGGGTGGCCATGCCCTCCTCTAAGGGATCTTCCTGACCCAGGGATTGAACCCTGTATGCGGTACAGCTGGGATGTAAGTGCCACTGTTTCCGGCATTTGTGCTCTTCACTGCTACACCACAGCTGCCAGGAAGACTAAAGTCGGGAGCCTGACCTTAGCTAAAAATAAACAAGATTGATGTAATGGGAAAAAATCACAACTAGAACATGAGCTTTTGGAAAAGTAGCTGTATTTACGGGGGACATGGTCATGATGTCCAGTCATTGAAAGTGAAGAGTCCTAGGTGTGATCACTACGAGGACAGCCACCGCCCCCCACCTTAAGTGATAAGGAAGGAGAAGGGGGACAGCTGGAGCCATGGGCATCTCAGTGATGCTCAACAGGCTGAACACGGCAGTGTAGTTGCTAGGTGCCAGGCCTGCTCCGGAGCATCTTTAGTCCTCTTGACAAAATTGGGAGGCATATGTTAAAGCCTCATTTTAAAAAATTGAGTAGATTTTGTTTATTAGAAAAGTTTCCTGTGTACAGAAAAATTGTGCAGACAGTATAGAATTCCCATAGTTCCCATATACCCCTCCCCAAGTTTCCTTCATGATTAATATCTTACATGAGTGTAGTACCTTTCTTACAATTGATGAGTGGATATGATACAGTCTTAATAACTGAAGCCCACCATTTACACTAGGCTCAATCTTTGTATTGCACCATTTTGCAAGTCTTAACAAATGCATAGTGTCATGTATCTACAAAAGCAGTATCATACAGAATAATTTGCTGCCCTGAAAAATCCTCTGTGATCTACTCATTCATCCTTTTCTTTCTTCCTTCCCCCACCAACTGACCTTTTTTTTTTAAAAGCTATCTCTATAGTTTTGCCTTTTCCAGAATACCATGTAGTTGGAATCACACTGTATGTAGCCTTTTCAGATTGACTACTTTCGCTTAGCAATGTGCAACTCAGGTTCCCCCATGTCTGCTTAAAGCCTAAAAGCTCATTTATTTTCATCACAGAATAGTATTCCATTGTATGGGTATACAACAGTTTGTTTAGCCATTTCCCCGCTGAAGAACATCTTGGTTGTAAAGCGTTATGTTTTGAATATGGAAATGAAAACTTAGAAAAGTTATCATTGGGACTTCTCTCTTTGGTGGTCCAGAGGTTAAGAATCCACCTTGCAATGCAGGGGACGCAGGTCCGATCCCTGGTTAGAGAACTAAGATCCCGTGTGCTGCAGAGCAATTGAGCCTGTGTGCCGCAACTACTGAGCCCACCCGCCGGAACTAGAGAGTCTGTGTGCTGCAACGAAAGATCACGCATGGTGCAACAAAGATCCTGTGTGCCGCAACTGAGACTCTGTGCAGCCAAATAAATGCATTGGTTTTTTTTGTTTTTATTTAAAAAAAAAATTGTTTTTTATTAGTTGGAGGCTAATTACTTCACAACATTTCAGTGGGTTTTGTCATACATTGACATGAATCAGCCATGGAGTTACATGTATACATTGTTTTTAAAAAAGAAAAGTTATCCTGTGTCTGAGTTCTCAAAGCTAGAAAGGGATAGAGCCAGACCTTCTGGTCCAAGTCTAGAGATTTCCTCCTCCATGACAGCTGCTTGCAGAGCATTAGGGAAAAACTGGGGTGGCCAGCAGGTAACAGTGCACACTGAGGGACTTATTTAGTCAGACTACTTGTCTTCTTTTCCTTCAGCTGCATTTTCACTGTGCAAAATGTATGCTTCTAGAGGAGCTAGCCCCAGCAGAGTCATACATTTCCCTAAAAGTGAGAGTTCTGCTATGCCAGCAAAGTTACTTCAGGGAAGACAAATAATCTATACCCCAGACCCCTGGTTGACAAAGTGAAATATCTTGGGAGCATTGGCCAGCAGATTACCACCCAAGGGAGTGTTGTTTTCAGAAGCCCGGCAAAGGATTTATTGACAGCACAGATTATCACCCCAACTCCCATGGGGCCTTCATTCCTCTCATTTAAGGGATCTGAATTCCTGTGAAGGGTCCAGCCCCATGGGGAAGAAAGCAGTTCTGTGAATAAGGCACCAAGAGCCAAGTGAGGAGGTGAGAGGCAGAGGGAGAGGAGATGAAAGAGGGAACAAGATGGTGTGGATGCGAGTTGAAGTCACTACCCCTAAACTAAGCCTGCTGTTTCCTTACTCAGAGGAACTCACAGTGGTGTCACTTTTTGGGTCTCCTGGGCTCTCACTCATGGAATCAGCGATGGTTGATTTGTGAATCTGTGAAACTCATCCTTCCTCTCCTTTTCTTGTAGGAGTCAGCCACCAGACAGAGCACTCTTCTATCCTTCTGTCCGCAAGATTTGTCCCAGGAGGCCTGTCCCACGCAGAAGGCCTCTGGCCATCTAGTGCAGCCCACGCCTGTGGGTGGCTGTAGGTGGAGGTCTGATTATCTCTATGTTCAGAACTAGAGAGCATTGTCTGCCAATAAAAGCCACATTCTCCAACATCTGCTTTGCCAGTGATAAAGGTGGCAATTTGCTCTATATCTGCTTTACTACTTTATCTATTTCAGTTGGTTCAGAATGAATGAGGAGAAGGAAAGTGATATTTTCAGGGAGCTCATCAACCAAGTTCATGGGAAGTCAGAGATTACCTTTATCCTTTTACAAATTTCCTTATTTATGACTTTTTTCCCAAGGATGCTTTGAACTTTGACAACAAAAGATGGAGGAAGGAGATAGAGGGTGACAGGTTTGAGGAGAGTCATCAATAATAATTATAACTACTACCAGCTCCCTGAATTCTTATGAAAGTGATACCTGTGATGTTCAAATTGATATACCCATTTATTGACCAAAGGCAGAGAGACTTGTCCAAGGTCACATAACTAGGAAGTGACACATCAGATTCTAGTTGATTCCAAACCTTCCGCTTTTTCATTGCATTTCTCCCAGAAGAGTTAGGTCTTCTTTCTCAATGTTATTTTCATCTCCACTTCCCTTTCATCCCTGGTGCCACTTTCCCCACACCTGGCTCACATCTGACTTGTCACCCTAGGCCCCCTCAACCTCAGCTTTCCGCTGAGTCCATTATGCACACTACTGCAAGGCTAGCCCTCCTAAAACTTGATTTCATATACGCCATTCCAGATCCACGATCATGCTCATTTGTTCCATCAGCTCCTAAAATATGACTTCCCTGTGAAGAAATAGAATACTCAATAGCTCTAATTCAGAGCTGAAAATCTGACCTGGTATGAACTATTTACACTGAACTCTGTATAAGTCATTTCACCCTTCTTTGAATAATAGCACTCATTTTTCCCTTCCCATGATAGTTGTTATAATCCACTCAATGACCCTATTTCTTAATGTGGAATTACAAACTCTCCCCTTGAGGGAGCACTACACACCCGCCAATATTTACTTGTCCTTGAATTTCTCTGTAAACTCTTCCAGGAAGAAGATCACAGATGTATTCCCCGAGCCCATCCAAGGGCAGAGGAGATAGAAATTGCCCCATAAATACCTGTTAAATGAATTAAACAAGTTCTCTTTTGTATTTCTTACAGTATTAGGCATGCTGCTGCTGCTGATGCCGCGTCGCATCAGTCGTGTTCGACTCTGTGCGACCCCATAGATGGCAGCCCACCAGGCTCCCCCATCCCTGGGATTCTCCAGGCAAGAACACTGGAGTGGGTTGCCATTTCCTTCTCCAATGCATGAAAGTGAAAAGTGAAAGTGAAGTTGCTCAATTGTGTCCGACTCTTAGTGACCCCATGGACTGCAGCCCACCAGGCTCCTCTGTCCATGGGATTTTCCAGGCAAGAGTACTGGAGTGGGGTGCCATTGCCTCCTTCGATTAGGCATGATAGTTCCAACTTAACATGCAGTCCTTAAATGCTTTTGAATAAATGAAAAAATACTTGTTTTAAATACTGCAAATAGATAAAATATTGATCTTACCTCTTTCCTAAATGCTTCAACCAAACTAGGCAAATATGATTTGAAATTATATTAATATAACTTTTTTGGGGGGACCTTCATTTTCAGTCTAGCACTATTACTTGCTAGCTGTAGGTTCTAGGGGAAATTATTGAAACTGTCTATAACATTTTTCCCACCTGGAAACAATAATAGTAAGGGGTTTTTGTTTGTTTTAAGTGAAGATAGAATTATTGTATTAAAATGCTTAGAATAATGCTTAGCTCACAAAACTTCCCTAACATGGGAAGGGAGATAGTCAGCCAAGTTCAGGAAACACAGAGAGTCCCAGGCAGGGTTAACACAAGGAGGAATACACTGAGACACACAGTAATCAAACTGACAAAAATTAAAGACAAAAATAAAATATTAAAAACAACAAGGGAAGAATGACAAATAACATACAAGGGAACCCCCATAAGGTTATCAGCTGATTTCTCAATAGAAAGTCTACAAGTCAGAAGGGAATGGCACAATATATTTAAAGTGATGAAAGGGAGGAACCTACAATCAAGAATAATCTAGCCAGCAAGACTCGTTCAGATTTGATGGAGAAATCAAAAGCTTTCCAGACAAGCAAAAGTTAAGAGAATTCAGCACCACCAAACCAACTTTACAACAAATGCTAGGAAATACAAAAGAAAGAAAAGATCTACACAAAATAAACCCCCCAAAATTAAGAAAATGGTAATAGGATCATACATATCGATAAGTACCTTAAATGTAAATGGATTAAATGCACCAACCAAAAGACATAGACTGGCTGGGCAGATGAAAACATGTGCATGCATGAATGTCCACTTACTACATCACTCTACTTAACCCCCAAATTGTATGTCATTATTTTATATTATTAGGTTAATCATGTTTCCATTGTGGGCTTGCAATTATAGTTATCTTTTACTTCCTGCCTGGCTATTGATTGTGAAAATGGATAAACATCTTTTACTATTGTGATTATGTAACTATTATTCACTTAGTATTATTGTATCACGATTGGTCAAGAGAAAATAATAGAATTCTATGTCACCAAAACTACCATTTAATAGAAAAACCTGTAATTACTTTTTAAACTGCAGATGCATGTCAGAATTATCTTGGAATGTTTTGAAAAATAGAAACACCCGGTGTTGCTCTTCTTCTCCAAAGCTCCAGATATGTTTCTAATGAGCAACCATGTTTAAAAACAACTGGACTATATGTTGATCTTTTACTTTTATCTAGTTTGTTTAGCTTTTTCTATTTCATATTCAGTTCTCCCGTTTCATTTAGTTTATGTTCTCCAATTTCTCCATCCCTTCTTTTTTTTTTTTTTTGATGTTCTTTCTCAAGCCTTTATCAAGCAGAGTAGAAAGTGTATATATACACATATATAGTATATATATATATATAAAGTATAAATATACACACACACATACTTTGTGTGTATGTATGTATAACATATGTATAGTATGTATAACATATATATGTATACTCAAAATAGTATGTATAATATATATATGCATGCTCAAAAATGACAGAATGATCTCTTCATTTCCAAGGCAAACCATTCAATATCACAGTAATCCAAGTCTATGCCCCAACCACTAATGCCAAAGAAGCTGAAGTTGAACAGATCTTTAATGACCTACAGGACCTTTTAGAACTAACACCAAAAGATGTCCTTTTCATCACAGGGGACTAGAATGCAAAAGTAGGAAGTCAAGAGATACCTGTGGTGATAGGCAAGTTTGGCCTTGGAGTACAAAATAAAGGAGGGCAAAGGCTAACAGAATTTTGCCAAGAGAACACACGGGTCATAGCAAACACCCTCTTCCAACAACACAAGAAACGAATCTACACATGGACATTATCAGATGGTCAATACTGAAATCAGACTGATTATATTCTTTGCAGCTGAAGATGGAGAAGCTCTACACAGTCAGTAAAAACAAGGCCAGGAGCTGACTGTGGCTCAGGTCATGAACTCCTTATTGCCAAATTCAGACTTAAATTGAAGAAAGTCTAGACCATACCACTAGACCATTCAGGTATGACCTAAATGAAATCCCTTACAATTATGCAGTAGAAGTGACAAGTAGATTCAAGGGATTAGATCTGATAGACAGAGTGCCTGAAGAACTATGGACAGAGGTTCATGACATTGTACAGGAGGCAGTGATCAAGACCATCCCCAACAAAAAGAAATGCAAAAAGGCCAAGTGGTTGTCTGAGGAGGCCTTACAAATAGATGAGAAAAGAAGAGGTAAAGGAGAAAAGGAAAGATAAATCCATCTGAATGCAGAGTTCCAAAGAATACCAAGGAGAGATAAGAAAGCCTTCTTCAGTGATCAATGCAAAGAAATAGAGGAAAACAATAGAATGGGAAAGACTAGAGACCTGTTCAAGAAAACTAGAGATACCAAGGGAAAGTGCAAAGATGGGCACAATAAAGGACAGAAATGTTATGGACCTAATAGAAGCAGAAGATACTAAGAAAAGGTGGCAAGAATACACAGAAGAACTATACAAAAAAGATCTTTATGACCCACACAACCATGATGGTGTGATCACTTACCTAGAGCCACACATCCTGGAGTGCAAAATCAGGTGGTCCTTAGAAAGCATCACTATGAACAAATCTAGTGGAGGTGATGGAATTCCAGTTGAGCTATTTCAAATCCTAATAGATGATGCTGTGAAAGTGTTGCATTCAATATGCCAGCAAATTTGGAAAACTCAGCAGTGGCCACAGGACTGGAAAAGGTCAGTTGTCATTCCAACCCCAAAGAAAGGCAATGCCAAAGAATGTTCAAACTACTGCACAATTGCACTGATCTCACACACTAGCAAAGTATTGCTCAAAATTCTTCAAGCAAGGCTTCAACAGTGTGTTAACCAAGAACTTGCCGATGTTCAAGCTGGATTTAGAAAAGGCAGAGGAACCAGAGATCAAATTGCCAACATCTGTTGGATCATAGAAAAAGCAAGAGAATTTCAGAAAAACATCAATTTCTGCTTTATTGATTACATCAAATCCTTTGACTGTGTAGATCACAACAAACTATGGAAAATTCTTCAAGAGATGGGAATATCAGACCACCTTACCTGCCTCCTGAGAAATCTGTATGCATGTAAAAGAACAACAGTTAGAACCAGACATAGAACAATGGATTGGTTCCAAATTGGGAAAGGAGTATATCAAGGCTGTACATTGTCACCCTGCTTATTTAACTTATATGCAGAGGACACCATGCAGAATGCCAGGCTGGATGAAGCATGAGCTAGAATCAAGATTGCTGGGAGAAATATCAATAACCTCAGATACCCAGATGACACCACCCTTATGGCAGAAAGCAAAGAGGAACTGAAGAGCCTCTTGATGAAGGTGAATGAGAAGAGTGAAAAATCTGGCTTCAAACTCAACATTCAAAAAACTAAGATCATGGCATCTGGTCCCATCACTTTATGGCAAATAGATGGGGAAACAATGGAAACAGTGAGAGACTTTATTTTCTTGGGCTTCAAAATCACTGCAGATGGTGACTGCAGCCATGAAGTTAAAAGCCGCTTCCTCCTTGAAAGAAAAGCTATGACCAACCCAGACAGCATATTAAAAAGCAGAGACATTACTCTGCAGACAAAGGTCCATCTAGTCAAAGCTGTGGTATTTTCAGTAGTCGTGTGTAGATGTGAGAGTTGGACTCCAAAGAAAGCTGAGGGCAGAAGAATTGATGCTTTCGAACTGTGATGTTGCAGAAGACTTTTGAGAGTCCCTTGGACTGCCAGGAAATCCAACCAGTCCATCCTAAAGCAAATCAGTCCTGAATATTCATAGGAAAGACTGATGCTGAAGCTGAAACTGCAATACTTTGGCCACCTGATGTGAAGAGCTGACTCATTGGAAAAGACCCTGATGCTGGATAAGATTGAAGGCAAGAGCAAAAGGGGACAACAGAGGACAAGATGGTTGGATGGCATCATCGACTTGATGGACATGAGTTTGAGCAAGCTCTGGGATCTGGTGACAGACAGAGAAGCCTGGTGTGCTGCAGTCCATGTTGTCACAAAAAGTCGGACATGACTCTTAACTGACTGAACTGACTGATTATCATTTTTGATAGAATAATCACAATGAAAGATATAGGTACTTCAGATTTAGCATATTTTAAAACTATAAGGGATAGGAAGAATTGTTCCTGAGTGTATGTGTTACAGCCTGTCACCCTTTGAGATCTTTCTACCTTCTTCTTTAATTTAACCATTGTCTTTATCCAGAGATTTTTGGAGACTTACTAAGGTTTCTGCTCTGACAAGAATGTTTCAGTTTGGGGAATCAGTTTTCTTTGGACAGGATCACCTGAAAGTGATTTTTTAAGCCCATGCTAAGCAGATAGCATTCCCTGTATTAGCAGTGGGAGTAGCAATGATGGTATAATAGACTAACAATATAACAGCAATGATGGAAAATAATAGACTAGTAATCAGTCACTGAGGGACTTCCCAGGTGGCGCTAGTAGTAAAGAACCTGCCGGCCAATACAGGTTAGACATAAGAGACATGAGTTCAATCCCTGGGTCGGGTAGGTCCCCTGGAGTAGGGAATGGCTACCCACTCCAGTATTCTTGCCTGGACAAGAATACTGGAGGATCCCATGGACAGAGGAGCCTGGCGGGCTATGGTTCACAGCGTCACAGAGAGTCGGACACTACTGGAGGGGCTTGGCACCCACACAGGCAGGCACGCATGCAGCCACTGGGATTTAGAGTTAGCTGGAGAAATACAGTAAACAAGAATTCTGGTTAAACAGCATTTAGTTCTTCAAATAGGAGATGGGACATTGGAGAAATGAGGAGAGAAATTTTTATCTAGGAGAAAAAAAAATGAACACCTTGGAAGGATACTGACATTATCCTTCCATTTCCTAAAAGATCTTTAAAAAGAAAATCTTTGCTGATTAACTCCTAGGCATTCATTGTTTGACCTAAGATGCATGCATATCTATTGTTTTGCCTAAGATGCATGCATATCTATTGTTTTAGGTGAATCATACCATTGGCAGAGAAACTAGAGTGAAGCCCACAGACATGCCTGACAGAACCAAGATCATAAAGAGTAGTTAAGAACTCAGTAAGTGTACTGTGGCAATACAGAGAAAAAGCCTTAAAATGTGTGTCTTCTTTAACCCACACTTTCACACCTAAGACTTCTCTTTGAGAATAAATTTGTGTAAGTGGCAAAACTCAATGTAAAAGGAAATTTACCACAGTGAATCATGTCACAGCAAATCTACTAGCAAATTATATGAATTTAATATCCAGTAATAGAGGATTCATTCAATAAATTTTGGGACATCTATCAGTTGAATGCTATTGCCATTTAAAATAATATAAATGTGTATTTACTGTCATAGGGAGATGCTTGCGCTATATTGTTAAGGAATAAATTAATATGTAAATTATCTGGATTTGTATTTGCCAAAATGTTATTAATGATGACCTCTGAATGTATTCAGATAAATTTTAAAATATTTGTCTGTATTACATTTTTTTCTACAGAGTATTACCTGTATGATAAAAGTAAAAAACAAAAGCAAACAGGTAATCTGGTGAGCAGCTGAGACAGAATGTCTGGGTTCCCACTGAGCAGCTGATGGAGGATTGAAGAAGCAGATGCTCTGGTGAGGTGAGTACATACCTCATCTGAGATAACTCCCCTTTACCAAGAGCAGTTAGGGTCTTTTACTAAAACTATACTTCATGCACCATGAGCTTCATCAAACTGGTAAAGAATTAGTCATTTAAAATATCTGCCATGAACAAACAGGCAAAATGGTCAAAACGACATCTTCACTTACTTTCCCCACTGGATGTTTGGCATCATGAAGAGCAGGGCTGGTATTTAGTAGTTTGCATCTATCAGGCACACTTACACAGGTGATCAGCCCTCGGTGGACGCCTTTGTCTACTATTGAAAGAGAAAAGCAAGATGAATTAGTTATTCAACAGATGCTCTTTGATCACTCAACTGAACATATCCTTTATTAAATTTAGAGTTCTAACATTTGGCATTTCATTTCTTCATTAGGATACATCATTGGGCTGTTTATAGTTAAGAGAATTCATCTTATTTACAGCTGATGGTCATCTCAGTTATCCATGGCAGGAGCACATTTGCCTCTGTGTCAAAACAGTGCAATTAATTTAAGAAATTCACTCTTGATGGTATCTTTACCCAGTGTTTTTGTTTTGTTTTTTGTAAATCTTTCCTTTCTTCTCTTTTCAGTTCAGTTCAGTTGAGTTGCTCAGTTGTGTCCGACTCTTTGCGACCCCATGGAGTGCAGCACACCAGGCCTCCCTTTCCATCACCAACTCCTGGAGTTTACTCAAACTCGTGTCCATTGAGTCAGTGACGCCATTGAACCATCTCATCCTCCATCGTCCCCTTCTCCTCCTGCCCTCAATCCCTCCTAGCATCAGGGTCTTTTTCAATGAGTCAACTCTTCTCATGAGGTGGCCAAAGTACTGGAGTTTCAGCTTCAGCATCAGTCCTTCCAGTGAACACCCAGGACTGATCTGCTTTAGGATGGACTGGTTGGATCTCCTTGCAGTCCAAGGGACTCTCAAGAGTCTTCTCCAACACCATAGTTCAAAAGCATCAATTCTTCGGCGCTCAGCTTTCTTTATAGTCCAACTCTCACATCCATACATGACTACTGGAAAAATCATAGCCTTGACTAGACAGACCTTTGCTGACAAAGCAATATCTCTGCTTTTTAATATGCTGTCTAGATTGGTCATAACTTTCCTTCCAAGGAGTAAGCGTCTTTTAATTTCATGGCTGCAATCACCATCTGCAGTGATTTTGGAGCCCCCCAAAAATAAAGTCAGCCACTGTTTCCACTGTTTCTTCATCTATTTGCCGTGAAATGATGGAACCGGATGCCGTGATCTTAGTTTTCTGAATGTTGAGCTTTAAGCCAACTTTTTCACCCTCCTCTTTCACTCTCCTCAAGAGTTCTTTAGTTCTTCTTCACTTTCTGCTATAAGGGTAGTGTTATCTGCATATCTGAGATTATTGATATTTCTCCCTGCAATCTTGATTCCAGCTTGTACCTCTTCCACCCAGCGTTTCTCATGATGTACTCTGCATATAAGTTAAACAAGCAGGGTGACAATATACAGCCTTGATGTACTTACTCCTTTTCCTATTTGAAACCAGTCTGTTGTTCCATGTCCGGTTCTAACTGTTGCTTCCTGACCTGCATACAGATTTCTCAAGAGGCAGGTCAGGTGGCCTGGTATTCCCATCTCTTTCATTCATTAAAATAGTGATGAACCCTACTTTTCTGAACTGTGGACTAAACTGAACTCAACATATTCCCAAGGAATGCAGTTTCTCATCCTCAAATTTTTAGTATACAAATGGTGCAATATCGCTTCAATTCTCTGGTCCAGAAGTTTAGAATCATCCTAAGTCTCTCAGGCTTCCACTATTAAATTAATCAGTTGAATAACTCATCTAATCAGTCTAACTGCTAAATAACCCAGTTCTGTCCTGTTTTCTTTATTCCCCCTCCAATTCATTAATTGAACAAATACTTTTAAGCAGCTACCACTGGGGTTTTACAGTGGTGAGCAAAACAGTCTCTGCCCTCATAGAGCCTATAATGTAGCAGGAGAGACAGATGATTAAAAGGCTATCTTATTGGGGAGTGATAAATTCAGTGATGATAAAGTAGAGGGTTATGGGATGGGGAGTATGTTAGACTGGATGGTAAGGCATGGCCTGTTTGTGGAGTGGACATTGTGCAGGAAAAGTTGAAGGATGTGAAGGGTGAGCCATCACCTTCAGAGTGGGGAAGAGCCACTCTGGCAGAGAGAAAAGAAAATGCAAAGATGTGAGGCGGGAAAACATTTAGTGTGTTCTAGAAGGCCAGTGTGTCTCAAATGGAGTGAGTGAGAGGGAAGTGAAGACAGCCAGGCAGGGACCAGGCATGCAGGGGATGTCTACCATTTGGAAGGAGTTGAGATTTTTCTTTAGTATGATAGGAAGCTATTCAAAGTCTTGAGGAAGGGAATGACATTTGATTTACGTTTTTGAAAGACCACCCTGACTACAGTGTGGGGAAGATTCTACAAGAAAGAAACCAGAAGGTCAATTAGGAAACTATAGACATCCAGGTAAGAGATGAGGGAGCTGGTAACTGTGGAGTTAGTGAGAAGTGATCAGATTCAGGTGTGTTTTGAAGGAAGAGCCAGTAGTACTCCCAATGGATGGAGGGGATGCTGGGAAGGGAAAGAGAACAATCAAAATGACATCGAGGTGTTTAGCCTGAGCCTGTATACCTAAATATAATTTGTTAAACAATTTATCTTTTTGCCTATCAGGAGAAAATTGTCTTTCTGGTGTATTCACTTCCTTTGTAAGTGTGGATTGATTTCTTGGTTTTCTGTTCTGTTTCTTTGCTCAGTACCAATTAGGAATTCTTCTAATTCCTAATTTAAAATTAAAATTATTAATGTATTATCAATTTATATATTATGTAGTATGTTATAAGGGATTCCCTTGTGGCTCAGAAGTAAAGAATCTGCCTGCAACGCAGAAGATGCGAGAGACATGGGTTTGATCCGTAGGTTTGGGAAGATCCCCTGGAGAAAGAAATGGCAACCCACTCCAGTATTCTTGCCTGGAAAGTCCCATGGATAAAGGAGCCTGGTAGGCTACAGTCCATGGGGTCACAAAGAGTCAGACATGACTTAGTGACTAAATAACAACAACAAACAATATATTATAAACAAAATTATCAATATAAACTAAAAAGTAATTTTCTAATCATTCTTATTTTCAGCTCTGTTTTGGTTATTCTCACATACTAGTTTTACCAATAAATTTTAGTGTCCCTTTTATCTAGTTTGTTGAAAAATGATCTGCTAGGAATTTTTATTTTTTAATTGTATTTATCAGTTAGTTTTGTGTATAATAGGACTCTAAAATATTCTTTTTCTTTCCTTTTACAATGTCCTCTGTAAAGTTTTATAATTTCTTTAATACAAAGTGTACACATTTCTTGTTATTTTTTCTTTTGTGAATGGAAAACTATTTTACTTTCTAATTAATTATTGCAGGCAACTAAAAAAGTTATTACTCTGTATATTTGTATTTTAAACCAGGTAATCTATTAAATTCTCTCATGTTTCTAGGAGTTTTTAAGATGATTCACTTGGGTTTTTCAAGACTATAATCTTTATAATCTGCAAATAAGGGTACTTCTGCCTCTTCCTACCCAATATTTGTGCTTATCTCATTCTCTCATCTAATTATATTGGTGAGCACTTTAAGAACAATCATTAAATAATTGTGGTGATAACAAGTACCCTTATCTTGTACCTGGCTTTTATGAGACTATTTCTAGGTTCTCCCAGTAAGTGTTAAAACTAGCTGTTACAACATATGTATGAAATATCTTTTTAAATATATGTTTTAAAAAGCTTTACTCTATTATCACAATAATAAGATCTTTTAAAAAGCCATTTTGTGGGGGAGGGATGGCAAATATTGAACTAATCATGGAAGATTTCTTTTAAATTATTTTTTAAAATTTTAAATTGAAATCCAGCTGAGTCACAATGTTTCAAGTATACAGCAAAGTGATTCAGTTTTATGTATACATTTATATACCTCTTTTTTTCAGATTCTTTTCCATTATAGGTTATTGCAAGATATTAAACATAGCTCCCTGTAAGAGAAGATCCTTGTTATTGAATCATGTGCTTTTAATTCTCTGATCTGTTTATGATAATGTCTCTGAATAGATTTTCATATGACTGAACTAGCTTCAGAAATTTGGAATTACCCCCAATTGGTTATAATATATTCTTACTTCATTCTACTATTCTCATAGTTAAATATGCTAGTATTTTATTTGATGTTTTGTGTCTTATTCATAACTGAGATCAGTGTGTTTCTTATTTACACCTGGTGGGCCCAAAATTGCACATTCCAGCAAAATGTGGGGTTAAAATGGTCGTTGTTCCCGCACCCACCTAGCCGATGCGCTCCCGGCAGCCGTGGCAACGCCCGCATAGCCTGGCTGCCACACCGCCAGCCTAGTGGGCGCTATGTTTCTCAGCACCTTCTGTGAACAAGCGAGTGTTGGGCCTGGTGGCCCCCGGTTATTTTAGCTCTCCTCTCCTTTCAGGAACCAGCAAGCCAGACTCCTTCAAGCAATAAAGAGAACATGCACTATTTATTAAGTTCTTATCTACTGCTGACCATATAATTGTAAATAAGGAACCAGTTCCTGCCCTCACAGGGCAGCTTGTAAAACCAAATGTGACACCTCCTCATATGGGAGCAAGTATCAAGGATCGGGAGCTGCCCTGCTGGCTCAGACAGGAAAGACTCTGCCTGCAATGCAGGAGACCCAGCTTCGATCCCTGGGTCAGGAAGATCCCCTGGAGAATGGAAATGGCAACCCACTCCAGTATTCTTGTCTGGGAAATCCCATGGATAAAGGAACCTGGCTAGCCACAGTCTATGGGGTTGTAAAGAGTCGGACTAGGGATCTGAATTCTATCTGTCCAACTTCATCTTTGCTCTTCAGGCATAAACTTCCCTCCTTTAAAAAAAAAAAAAGTGAATTTGAAATGTATTTTCTGAAGTTAATTTATGTAAGAGAAATTTCCAGAAGCACTGCCTGGGCCTGCAGGGCCAGTTAAGCATTAGCATCCTTCCTTGAGTCTTTATTTCGATACTCTGCAGGTTCATCTGCAACCTGTACTTTGAATCTGATTAGTTGCATAATAACTCTTTACATTTTTATACAGTGTGGCACCTTTCTTTGGATTAGCTTAAAGTGTTTTACAGCCATTATTCTATTAACCCTCACCCTAGGGAGTGTTGAGGGTGGCATAGAATATGTTATTATCTTTCTTTTCTCGAAGGGACATGATGGCACAAGAAAGTCAAGAAACTTGAGCAATAGCACACATGAAGTTGGATGGAACCGGTTATAGAAACAGGTTTTTGCTGCTGGGGCATAACCCTGTCTGCTTCCCTCTATCAGACAGTCCCAAATTGGCTGAACGGTGATAGTGAAGGTTTTTCTTTTGTCAAAAAGAATGAGTTAAATATATGCTGGAGGAAGCAGCAGCTGAGTTAAGCGAAATCATCCAGGGCAATAGAGAGCTGTTGAATACACGTCCTCAAACAACGCGCACACGTACTCCAAGTCTACTTTACTACGTGATAAATGCTGCCACATGCAGTGGGAGGAAATCAGGAAGTGGCCTGCTTGACACTCAGTCATGTCTGACTCTTTGTGACCCCATGGCCAGGCTCCTCTGTCCATGGGATTCTCCAGGTAAGAATAATGGAGTGGATTTCTATTTCCTCCTCCAGGGGATCTTCCTGACCCAAGGATTGAACCCAAGTCTCCTGCATTAGCAAGAGGATTCTTTCACCGCTGAGCCACCAGGTAGGAACTAGATATTATGTATTTGTTGAAGAAAAGAAGGAAAGTAGGGAGAAATGAAGATAAGGCATTGTTCTCATCATGGAGAAGCTTACAGCTGGGGAGGGAGAAACACTGCAAACTAACATAATAATGTGCTGCACTAGAGAGCATCGCCCCGGGATGCAGTGGTGTGCAGAGGAGGAAGAAGCCACTGTGGGCTGGCGCCATCACGGAAGCCTTGCAGTAGATGCAGTCTGAATTAGCTCCAGAGAATGGATGGGTTCCAGAGAGGTGAAGAGCAGGAGGGAGATTATCTTTGGAAGTGGGAGGGTCTGACAAGGCTGGTGGTAGAGGGTGTAGAGAGGAGGGAGTGCTTCCTTAAAACTGTATTTTTAAAGGAAGCAGTGGGTTTTGTGAGATTGGCAAGACAGATTGTTTCTTTCAATAGATATTATGAAGTGCCTGCAATCTGCTATAAGACGGAGGAAACCATCGAAGCAAACTCCTACATGCTCAGGTTGAGAGAGTGCTGCTGTTGAGAAGGAACGCTTGCATTTTGGAGCACTGTTAAGATCAGAGTGTGTCATAACTTCAGTGCATCTGGCTCAGCATATTTATTTTGAGATTTTATGACTGCTCCGAGTGTGTGTTTCTTTCTTTAAGACTGAGCTCACATTTGTTTTCTGTTACCACTGAAATTTCTTTCTTTCATTCTTTTATTTTTACTGTTTTTGTATTTTTTTTGCTCAGTTTCAGTTAGCGAAATATATAAAGATATATTTATCACTATTAATGTTATTATAATCATTATTTTTTTTACTGTCATTCAGTTCTAATTAAAGATACTGCTGCATCCATTACTGTCCCATCTCCATTCCATGTGTATCCCTTACTGGGGATCCATCACTGGCAGATATTTTCCTAGCACTGTCTTCTTCTGACCTGGGTTGAACAAATTAGAATTTTACATTATGGAAATAATTATTATTGTCTTTTGGAAATTTCAGCCTCTTCAGGAATCAAAACTCCCGTTTTACAGAGTTTTGATTCCTTCTCACCCACAAACCAGGGAAGGTGGGAAGGTTCAGAAGCTGAAATCTCTATTCCTAAGTCCTGTTGTCTTTAAACTAGAAGTAGACAATCAAAATAAGAAAAAAAAAATTTATTCAACATTGTAGAAAATGTATATCAACCCGAACAGGAGATTTCAGGTTGTTAAAAGATGATACCGATTATTCAGGGTCTGAAGAAGGGAGAAGAGGGTCTAGGCCCAGCTTTGGAGGCATTCAGACTTTGAAGAGTCTTATCAGGGCAGTGAAGCTGGAAATATTAATACGGTGTGCACCAGTGCAGAAAAGTAGAACCTATAGCCTTGCAGCTCAGTCCCAGGTAGGATTGGGGGGAAGAGGAGCACACAGGCATGACCCTCAGTTTTCTGCATTTCAAGCTTGCAGGTTTACAGGGCTTCTCAGGTGGCGCTAGTAGTAAAGAACATGGCTGCCAATGCAGGAGAGCTAAGAGACTCGGGTTCTACCCCTGGGTCAGGAAGATCCTCTGGAGGAAGAAATAGCAACCTACTCCAGTATTCTTGCCTGGAAAATCCCATCGACAGAGGACCTTGGCAGCCAACAGTCCCTAGGGTCACAGAGACTCAGACACAAATGAAGCGACTTAGCACGCATGCAAGCTTACAGCTGCAGGGGGGTGGGGGTAAGAATATTTAGAAGAGAGACTGTAAGAATTTTTCTGAAGTTCATTTCCCATTTACTACTTTTCCATCTAATGGAGAGCCTGACTGAGAATGAGGTTCATATCAAATTCCTATTTCTCTTTTCTCTCTTTGAATGTTCCCAGTTTAATTCGGGCGCATGCATTATCAAACATCTGTTTTAATTACAGCCATTGTTAAGGTAGTTAATCAGTTGTCGTCTCTCACCAGCCAAAATCCTATACTGCTGAATTTTCGTACAATCAAAGATACAATAAATATAAAAGGAATTCTTGTATATCAGCACGAAAAAAAATGCATACAACTTCTTTGCTCACTGATGCAACCAAAACACCCAGGAGTTATTATAATGTGCATTCCCCTGACACAGACTTTTATTTCATGCAAATGACTGTGATTAAGATTCAAATACTTTTTTTTTCCATTTTCACACATTACTTAATCAATGTGAAGTACTGTGTAAAAATTGCATCTCTTCATAACAGTGATTTTGACCAAGTCAAGTGTTGCTCCTAGAATTATAATCCAGACTTGTGATTCAATTATCATTTAGAGACTTTCTAAATTCAAATTAAGTTCACTCTTCCCTCCTTCTCCCAAGACTGTAAACTTAATATCAGTATGGATCATTTGTGAGGTGTGATCAAAATAACTTTCCACCGCAAGGACATACACAATGTGATGTGTGAATTTTCCCTTGCTTGCAAAAAAAGCACAACAATCAATAGTACCTGGCCATTAAAATGTATGAAATGCACGAAGTACAGTCTATTTTTCCATTTATGTTACACTTAGCTTTTAGGTTGAATAATACTGACACTCCCCAGAATACTTATCTATTTAAAGTTACCTGGAGCAGTTGTAGAAACTGCCATTTAAAAAGTTAAATAAGAACTTATGGAATACTTAAAGTTTGGCATCTCCATTTAATGATTTAACTATTGGGCATTCAAAAGCACATTCTTATAGGAACCGACGAGGAATGCATAAAATAAAGTAGGGTTCCAGAAGCATCTCATACAACTATAAAACACTGATCTATTTACCGTTTACTGCACCCAAACTAGAGGCTGAATCTTGTTTTGTTACTGTTTGTGACTCTTTCTTGCTCATATTGCATTTTATTTATACTAGAGGAAAAATTAGATTTTACCAATGACTAGGTTTGAGTTATTACCAAACACTATCTACATTCGTTTTCTTAAAATATGTTTTTTTAGCCTCCAAGTTGAAAATAAAATCCAATTTTAGATTGTTTTTCTTTTTTCAACACTCATCCCAAATTCCTCTTTTTGTGTCCAATTGCAATAAGCAGGGGAAAATACTCATCTTCTATTTTCCATGCTTCCTGGAACACAATGCTATTTCTATACCAGAGCTGAATTTGTTGAATTTGAATAATTTTTTTTTTGAGAGAAGAATAATTTGCATTCGATGGAGTTTGATAAATTCAAACAGATAATGTTTGAATCTGGATGTTCATTTTTGAAAGTTGTTTCTTGAACATTCTTATGAAGATGTTCCATCTCTTCTGTCAGGAAAGGTTGGAAAGACATGGGCAGTTAGTCCAAATGAGAGTCCCAACAAATAGGGACCCTGACCAGTCGGAACCAAAGGTATTGTCTTGAATTTACCAGAAGACTGGGAAATATCTGTGAGACTGAGGTAGTTCTGTGAGAGGAAGATTTATGAACTGTAGATCCGTGTGAGAAGTCAGGGTAGCATTCTGTAGGAGTGCAAGAAGCCAGCCACGCCTGGGTCATCTGAAGTCAGTCCAGGCTGCTTACAGAGAACCAAAGGGATAATTCCTACCTATTCTGATCTTATTTAGGAAGTTCTGGGGGAAGGGTGCTTTAGGATAAAGCTTTAGGAGAAAAACGAAATTGTGTCAGAGACTATTGACTGGGTACTAATGTGCAGTTTTCCCTATTCCATAGTAATAGAATTTTTGTTGGATTTTTACGGTTGCCTGGAATAAAGGCTGTTTCCCAGGCACCTTTGCAGCTAATAGTGGACCCATCACTAAGTCCTGGACAATGGAATATAAGCAGAGTAGTGGTCCAGAATTAATTATCCCATGCCTGGGGCCAGATATGGCTTGGAGTTCAGATTTTTCCAGATTTTGAAGGTGCTATGGTGCACGTACTGCTTATTGTGGAATATGTCAATTGGAGTCAGGGACAGCTTATCACCATCGACTGCAGCAAAGCATAGTATTTACTCTAAGTGGGATAAATAAAGGTCATAGTCTCATGTCAGCTCAGGTCAAATTTTACCTCCAAATGAGTTTTTGTTGAGCATGGGATGAATGGAGAAAGAATCGGCATATATACACTACCATGTGTAAAATAGATAGCTGGTGAGAAGTTGCTACATAACACAGAGCCCAGCGTGGTGCTCTGATGGCCTAGAGGGGTGTGATGGGGGGAGGGGAGGGAGGCTAAGAGGGAGGGGATATATGTATAATTACGGCTGATTCTCATTATTGTACGGCAGAAACCCACACAACATTGTAAAGCAATTTCCCTCCAATTAAAAAATACCTGAAAATTATATAGATGATGAGGAAATGGCTGGAGAGAGAGGAACAGGCATTAACACAATATAATGCTTTGTAAGTATAACCTTGATTTCAGCAGACTTAATGGAGCCTAAATGAAAGATGGAACCCATTTCTCAGAAAGTTAATTCTGTGATCTCCCTCTTGTAAGAGGGAAGGGGCCATAAGGGCACCCGGTGCAGGAAGAATTGTGTTCGGCCCTCGGCTATGTGAGGGGGATCACAGCCCCCCAGAGAGTGTCTCCAGGAGGAGTGTGAAAGCAGCTGCCACCCAGTAAGGGTCCCACTTTGACAGCACAGAGATGTCAGCTCAGGGTTACACAGTTGCAGTCCTAGGAAGGAGCTTTTCAGACACAGCATTCGCCTTCTGCTCAGATAGGGAATGCGTCACTCTGCCGGAGTAGGACTTTTTACAGATGACGAAATAAAGCTGTATATGTCTCATTATTTAAAAAATAAATAAAATGTATTAAAAAGTTTAATTTTTCAGATCTTTTTGGATTTTAGAATTATGTATTACGTGGTAACTTCTAGAAAACCCTAGAGACAGTTGACAAATATCCTTCGTCCTTTCCCTGTTCTTTCCTACATCCAGCCTCCTGGAGTACGATGCTTCTTTAGACCATGAGGACTGTGGTTAAAGAGACAACCTCTACTGCCCTTACTACTTTCCTCAAAGACCTATTATCTTTTTTTTAAATCTCATTTATTTTTTTCGTATACTGACTGTTACAATTTTTGTTTTTTTTTAATTAAATGGAAGATTCTTTAAATTCTATGGTGTTTTACAACTTTCAAATGTTTCACACACACGATTGTATATAATTTCATAATAACACTTTTTTTCTCCCTCTCCTTTCTTCCCTCTGCACACTTTCTTCTCTCCTCTGGCAACCACTAGTTTATTCTCTATATCTGTGAGGTTGCTTCTTTTTCTTTTCTTTCTTTTTTGTTTTATTCCCTAATTGTTGTATTTTTTAGATTCCACATATAAGTGACATCATACAGTATTTGTTTTTCTCTGTCTGGCTGACTTCACTTAGCACTCTTTTTTTTTTTTTTTTTCACTTAGCACTCTTGTTGATCAGTTGCCAAGTCTTGTCCAACTCTCTGTGACTCCATGAACTGTAGCATGCCCGGCTGCCCTGTTCTTCACTATCTCCCTGAGTTTGCTCAGACTTATGTCCATTGATGCCATCCAACCATCTTATCCACTGTTGCCCCCTTCTCTTCTTGCGTTCAATTTTCCCCAACATCAGGATCTTTTCCAGTGAAATCTGCTCTTCCCATCAGGTGGCCAAAGTATTGGAGTTTCAGCGTCAGCACTGCTCATTTTTAAAAAATAAAATATTTACTTACTTGGCTGTGTTGGGTCTTAGTTGCAGCATGCCGGATCTGCACACATTTCGGTGTGCAGGCTCCAGAGCACACATGCTTTTCTCTAGCTGCTTCTCTCTCAGGTTTAGTTGCCTTTCTGCAGTCGGGATCTTAGTTCCCTGACCAGGGATCAAACCTGAGTCCCCTGCATTGAAAGGCAGATCCTCAACTACTGGACCACCAGGGAAGCCCCAGAAGCCTACTGCTCTTGAAGACCACTCTAATCCTTCTAACCACAACATCATCATGATGGAAAACATTGGTCAGAATGGCTTATAGGTCTCATCACTTCATAGCCACCCTTCCAGCCCAATTTTTAAATTCACTTTTGTGAATTTAAATTTTGGAAAGCCAATTAAGCTGTCATCTTGGCCATACTTGTTGGGACACTTCTGTCTCATTGAGGTGTCACACACTCAGTGGTTGGTGGCTTTTTACTATTAATACCTAAGTACCAAAAGAAGTCATGATTTAATAACAAAGCAGTCCTAGCTCAAATCTGAGACAACTTAGAAGTTATAGTTTTATCATACTCACAAATAACTGTCATTACATTCCTGCAATTTCTGGCACAATTACCCTAGAAACTATGGGGGGGAAATGTAACTGGTTAGCAAAAGGGAAGGCAGGGCTAATGGAATTGGTTTTGATCCTGGAGAAGTGTGTGTGGGAATGAACCCTTTTCAGTCCCATAGCTTTCCAACTCTCATTACCATAGTTGGAGCTCAAGTATCATTGTGGCAAATACAGTAAAACATTAACAATTGTAATCAATGTGATGAACATATTGATATGCATTATACTATTATCCCTACTTTTGTGTATTTGATAATTTCATAATGAAAATCTGAAAACAAGGGGAAAATCCACCCAAATAATACTTTTAAAAATTAGCTCCCAAATGGTATTATTTAAGTGAAGTCGTCCAAGCATTTAGCCCTGTACTGTCCAACACAGTATCCAGCAGGCATATGTGAAAGTCGCTCAGTCCTGTCTGACTCTTTGCGACCCTATGTACTAAACAGTCCATGGAATTCTCCAGGCCAGAAAACTGAATGGATAGCCTTTCCCTTCTCCAGGGGATCTTCCCAACCCAGGAACCAAACCAATCTCCTGCATTGCAGGTGGATTCTTTACCAGCTGAACCACAAAGGAAATTCAACAGGCAAATATGACTCTTTAACTTTAAATGTAAGTCAATTTGAAATAAATAAAAAATACAGTTCCTCAGTTGCACTAGCCACATTTCAAGTACTCACGAGTCACTGGCTGTATATTTTGAAAACCATATTTCAATTGTGGTAAAATATGCATTAAAAATTTTACAGTTTTTAAGTGTATAGTTCATTGTCATTAAGTGCATCCATTAAGTTGTTATGTAATCATCACCAACGTCCAGCTCCAGAGTGTTTACAATACATATGTATATAATCATATTTAATCATATTTATTTAATCATATTTTAATCATATTTATTGTGGTAAAACATATATACAAATATATTAAGAGCCTGTTCAATTTAGTGCTATTATCTGTTTCCAAATTTCTCTGAAAATATTAGCTTGTTACTTGCTTACCATTATGTTGATTGCAAAGAGATGACGTAGCAAAAACATAAGGCATGAGAAATTTAAAAGAGAAAATTGTAAATTGTGAAACATTATTCATTACCCATTTTGTTTGTCTGGAAATGGAGAAGTAGGACTGTTCAACAGTAGCAACAAAACAAATCTCACTCTGTTGCTGAAATCCCCATGCTCTGGTCCTCTTGAGCATGCTTTAAGATACATGGCTGTAGTGAGCGCAGCCCGTGATTCCATCAAGGAGCATCTGGAGAGGGCCCACTTTGAGCCAGGCACTCATGGAGATACAAGGATGAGGAAGATAGGCAAGTCTCTTGTTTTTCATGGCACTTCCTTTCTAGTGTGGGTAGACAGACAATAAACCAACCAATAAATCAAAAAGAATCAGATGGTGTTAAATGCTGTAAAGAATGTGAAACAGGATGGGGTAATAGATATCACCATGAATTTATATCTTATGTGTTAGAAACTTCCACTGACCCTAAGTTACATGTCATCTTCAGAAGCCAATTTCAAATTAGATGTAAATTATCTAAAAACAATGAAAAGTGAAATTCACCAAAAAGAAGTTGGAGTTTTATTACCTTGCTGTTCCTGCCTCCTGATTTGCATTTCTTGGTTGGTTCTACTCAATTACTTACTTAATAAGCTTGGCTAAGTGTGGATCGTATAAATTTAGTAATTGTTCAGGCAACTCACACCTTATTCTTTTGTTTAAAAAAGAAGACACCTGTAATTTTTGCAAATGAGATTCATGCAGATTGATGCTTTGCTGCAAGTTGAATGAATTTGCTGCAAATTTAAATGAATAAAGGAAAAGTCTGAAAATATTTAGAGAAGAACAGCTCAGATATGTTGGGTAGCTTTGCATAGTGCCTGTAATCATCTCCTCAAGTCCAGCCAAGGTGCAGTTAACATTTCCACCAACATTTTCTCTATTGCATTGAGACAGTGATGTTTCTCAAGTTTCACCTATAATCCAGGGGCATACACTGACTTGCAGAGCCAGCAGTGGTATGAACAAGAGGAAGGTAATATGATTCAGCATAACTTTCCTTCTCTCAACAAGAAATAAAACCAAGCGTTTCCTATGTTCCCATAAAGTTCATCATCTTAGAACTTCTGTACACCTAAATCTATTACTTTAAGGGGAAAAAACACATGTATGAGAAGAAATATTTGGTTTTCATTGAGTAAAAGTTTAAATTTGTGAAGTGAGCAGCATTATAACTGTCCACATAAACAGAAATGAACCAGTTTGTCAGTGTTGAAGATAGAAGTGCACAATGCTCAAAGTTCTCTTCTTGACTGCAAAGCCTTAATCATTTTCAAGCTTCTGATTATCCTATCTCTTGTCTTCACCTCAGTCAATGTTTCCTCTGTAGCATCTGTTTACAGCCTTGAAAATAGCCTGGGGCAAATAGCAATTTATACAAGGCCAGCTTGGGAATGCGGTTTTCAGTTACTCTTCTTTTTGGGTAACTCTAATGGAGGTGATGATTTTGAGTGAATTTTAAATGGCAGGGCTGGTAGAGTGAAGGTCAATATTTATTTGTAAGTTTTCTTAATTAGTTGGCATGATATTTCAATTTGTACATGCCCTTTAGATTTTAGAGAACTGAATTCCCAAACTCAACTTCTTAGCATTAGAAAATTGACCGTAATACAAACATCCTACAGAAGCTCATAAGAATTTGTCAGCATTAATGATAATGACACTAAGAACAAAACCTCACATCGATTGTGTACGTATTATGTGCCTAGAACTGTGCTTAGAGCTTGCTGTTGCTGTTTAGTCACTGAGTCCGACTCTTGTGAGCCTGCCAGGCTCTTTTGCCCATGGGATTTCTCAGGAAAGAATACTGAAGTGGGTTGCCATTTCCTTCTCCAGGGGATCTTCCCAACAAAGGTTTGAACCCATGTCTCCTGCACTGGCAACCTGATTCTGTGCTAAGAGCTAACCCTGTATTATCTGACAACATTCTCATGACAATCTCCATGTTAGTAATGAGAAAACCTTTTCTGAAGGCCATCCAGTCTGGAATTGCCATTATATATACACATGACTGTTGCCATCAAATATCCATTTATCCAATACCCATCATGTTTGGAACACTAAATTCAGATGCTTACATGATGAAAGAGATGGAAGAGACATGGAAGGAACCCATGGAAGGGTGGTAGTGTAGAATGGCGGGACAAGACCAACCCTGGTAATCAGGCACACCTGCCTCCTAGTTTTGGGTTTTAGTCATTATTTCTTTGGCCTCAGACAACCTATCTAGCTTCTCTTAGCTTGAGTTTATTGAACATAAGTTGAAAGGGTCCACGTGTGTGTGTGTGTGTGTGTGTGTGTGTGTGTGTGTGTGTGTGTGTGTGTTTGTGTTAGTCACTCAGTCATGTCTGACTCTATGCCATCCCATGGACTGAAGCCCTACAGGCTCCTCTGCCCATGGGATTTTCAGGCAAGAATAGTGGAGTGGGTTGTCATTTCCTTCTCCAGGAGATCTTCCTGACCCAGGAATCGAACTGGGTCTCCAGCATTCCAGGCAGATTCTTTAATGCCTGAGTCACCCGGGAAGTTGAGATGACCCTTTAAGTCTCATTTAGCTATAAAATATGATGTCATGTCTTCCAACAGTTTACAATCCTTTAGGATGATGAGACAGACTCAGTACTTAGTTAAACCCTATATTGTAATTGATTTCATGTGTTTTTTCTCCACTAAATCTTGAAACTGGAGGCTGTGGATGTGTTTTTTGTATCCTCTCTGCAGCTTGACACTAGGTATATATGTTAGGAGCCTCTTAAATATTTCTTACATAAGTGAATGAAGAACATAATGGGTGAGTATATGAATTGTTGTTCAGTTGCTAAGTGATGTCCAACTCTTTGCAACCCCATGGACTGTAGCACGCCAGGCTCCTCTATCTCCTGGAAATTGCTCAAATTGATGTCCATTGAATTGGTGATGCTATCTAACCATCTCATTCTCTGCCACCCCCTTCTCCTCTTGCCTTCAATCTTTCCCAGCATCAAGGTCTTTTCCAATGAGTCAGTTCTTTGCATCAGGTGGCCAAAGTACTGGAGCTTCAGTTTCAGCATCAGTCTTTTTTTTTTTTTTTTAATGTTCTTATGAAGGTTTTATTTATTTATTTTTTAATTTTTATTAGTTGAAGGCTAATTACTTTACAATATTGTAGTGGTTTTTGCCATACATTGACATGAATCAGCCATGGATTTACATGTGTTCCCTATCTCGATCCCCTCTCCCACCTCCCTCCCCATCAGCATCAGTCTTTCTGAACCCTGAACAAACCCTGAATAAATATTCAGGGTTGATCTCCTTAAGGATAAACTGGTTTGGTCTCCTTGCTGTCCAAGGGATTCTCAAGAGTCTTCTCCAACACCACAATTTGAAATCATCAATTGTTCGGTGCTCAACTTTCTTTATAGTCCAACTCTCACATCCATACATGACTATTGGAAAAACCAGAGCTTTGACTATACAGACCTTTGTCAGCAAAGTGATATCTCTGCTTTTTAATATGCTGTCTAGGTTGGCCATGGCTTCCCTTCCAGGGAGCAAGCGTTTTTTACTTTCATGGCTGCAGTCACTATCTGCAGTGATTTTGGGAACCAAGAAAATAAAATCTGTCATTGCCTCCATTTTTTCCCTTCTATTTGCCATGAAGTGATGGGACTGGGTGCCATGATCTTCATTTTTTGAATGCTGAGTTTCAAGCCAGATTTTTCACTCTCCTCTTCACCTTCATCAAGAGGTTCTTCAGTTCCTCTTCACTTTGTGTCAATAGGGTGGTGTCATCTGCATATCTGAGGTTGTTAATATTTTGCACATAAATTTAATTTCCCAAGCACCAACATTTAAATGATGATACCCAGGATCTTCTAATGTTCATGTTCATTTTTACATCATTTATTCCCAAGAGCAGATCCAGGTTTTGTGGATTATTAGATAAAGCACTCTTACTCAGTGCTTTAGTAAGTGCTCCTCCAATCCACATCAGTCATTCTCTGTCACAGCTCTCTGGTTATTTTTCTAAATTGTGGTAAAATATACATACTGTGGATCATTTGACGATTCATAAGTGTACAGTTTGCTGGCACTGAATAGTAACACATTCACAATGTTGTGCAGTCATCAGTGCTACCTATATCCAAAACTTTTTTAGCAACATAGTTTGTACCCATTAAACAATAATTCCCTCAACTCCTCTCTCCTTCCAGTTCTGGGTAATCTCTATTTTATCTTCTGTCTCTATGAATTCACCGATTTTGAGTACCTCAAATAAATGGAAGCACATAATATTTTCCCCTCTGTGTCTAGCTTATTTCACTAAGCATGATGTTTTCTAGGTCTGTTCATGTTATAGCATATATCAAAGTGTCATTCTTTTTTTATGGCTGAATAATATTCCACTGTAGGCATATACCATATTTTGTTTATCCATTCATTTGATTTGAGTTGTTTCCATCTTTCAGATACTGTAATGTTGTTGTGAATGTTGGTGTACAGTTATTTACTTAAGTCTTTTGGGTATAAACCTGGGTGTGGAATTTCTGCATCATATTCTAGTTTTATGTTTAACTCTTTGGGAAACTACTAAACTGTTTCCTACAGCAGTTGTACCACTTTATATTCTCACTAGCAATGTATGAGGGTTCTAATTTCTCCACATACTTGCCAACACTTGTTATTTTCTTTTTTTTTAAAAAAATTGTAACCATCCAGGGAATTTCTTCGCTATCCAGTGGTTAGATCCACTGCTAGAGCATGGGCTCAATCCCCGGTTGGGGAACTAAGATCTCACAAGCCACATGGCATGACCAAAAAAAAAAAAAAAAAGAAATTTTGCTTTAAAAAATATTATAGCCATTCTAATAGGTGTGAAATAGTAGCTCATTGTGATATTACCTGATTTTTTAATAGTTTTACCATTATATAAATGAACTTGTGTATTTCTTTTTCACTTGGTTGCTAGTCTGGAAATCCATGAAGGCAGGGCCACTTCTAATATGTTCATTTCTATATTTTCCAGCATCCAAAACTGTTCCTGTCTCATGTAGGCATCTGTTGAATAAGTGAATGCACAAATGTTTTCCTCGAAGCACTATATGACTATCACTCTTAATCCGTTTGTCCTAAGATCAGTGCTTAAACAACAGCACATGAACTAGATAACGAGTCTACAGTTATTTGTATCAGGCATCAGAGAAATCCTTGAACCAATGGATACCATTACCTTAGGACTTCTGTAAGTGAAGACCAAACACAATTTAAATTAAAAGATGTGTCATAAGAGAAATAATTTCCATAATTAGGCAACTTCAGTATAGACAACTTCAGAAAGTTATATAAAGTTAAATAGATAACTTCAGAAATAACTTCAGTAATTAGAATTGGAATTCAAAGTGAATCATAAAAAATTTTCACAAACCCTGCATGGAAAACTGCACTCTGCCCCATTTTCAAGCTGCCCAACACTAAGGTTACTTTGTATCAAGAGTAAATGGAGTGAAAATATTGCACTGGGGGTTGGAGAGGAGCTCTGTCAGAGAAACCCAAGTCCTAAATTGCTAACTTACTGACTCAACTTGGGTTGATAAGAAAGTCATGGTGCTGCCCAACACTCCGTTTAAAACTAGGGAAAACAAAATTTCATCTCTTAAACTGAAGCCTGAAAATTACTGAGTCATTCAGAACAATATGTGATCTTAACTCAGCACCTAGCTTCTGCGCATTTTATAAACACACAATTTCACAACTGAAAGCTTTCAACGATTCCATTCCGTCTGCTGCGAGCCGGTCCCTGATCCTGGAAATGCCTGAGGAGCTCCAGCCATCAGGAAGTGTGGGCGACATTGCCCCGTGGCGAATTGCAAGGCACACAGTCACGTCTATCATAGCTGCCCTCCTGGGCACCACCCAGTTTCATATGATCTGTTTGCTAATGCTGCAAACATAAACCAAATCATGTCAATTATGCAGTCCACACTTGTTCCTGATCACGCGCTGAGTTACCAAGCCAACTTGCCTAATATGCGTATCTTGAAATTATGAAGCTTGTGTCTGTGAAGGCCCCACAGGGCATTTTAGTAAATGGTCAACATAATTTCTGTAAGGGAAATGGAGGAAGGAATTGGATGGGCTCCTGAGTTTGAAAAGAGGACAGCGGACACATCTGAAGGCAGCTGTCCTAGGGAGAGCAGATCTGCCCTGAAGCTACTGAAGGGGGAGCTTTAGAACACTCAACCTGCACCGTGCCTTCCAAGGGGGGCAATGTTTTTGTCATTGCATATTCTTTTTCCAAAAGAAGCTTCCCAAATTGTGTATGCTTAGGTGCTCCAACACCTGAATCCACCCAACTTCTGTTATCTCTAGCCTTTCTCTGAAATTTTTGAAGATGCTTTTACTAGCTATTTTCTACAGAAAAACCTTGACAGACACCAGGGAGGATTTGGGCATCCCTGCAGGGCCTAGCACAGAGGCTTCCATACTGCAGGGCTCAGTATGCATGGGATATAGCAAATAAAATAGATCAAACAAAACACATGCTGTGTGTTTCTCCCATCCAAGTACTAACCAGGCCCGACCCTGCTTAGCTTCTGAGATCAGGCGCGTTCAGGGTGGTATGGCCGCAGACTCTGTGTGTGTTTCTAATACTCATCTTGAACACTTAGCTCTAGATGTTCACTTGTTGTTCCCTATTCACTTGCTCAGTGGTGTCTGACTCTTTGTGACCCCCACGAACTGCAGCACACCAGGCTTCCCTGTCCTTCACTATTACCCTGAGCTTGCTCAAACTCATGTCCATTGAGTGATGCCATCCAACCATCTCATTCTTGTCACCCCCTTCTCCTCCTGCCTTCGATCTTTCCCAGCATCAGAGTCTTTTCCAAGATGTTCAGAGTTTACCAAGAAATGAAAAAACAAAAACAAAAACAAAAATGTCATTGTACCCCAAAGGCTTGTGTAGGAGTAACTGGAAGTTTATCTATGAGGATCAATGATAAGGGGCTGAGGGAGAACCCTGTGCTTTTGTTGGATGACTGTGAACAATGGCTCATAAAATAATTTCCTGTTGTCTTTTTTTTCTTATAAACTTATTTATTTTTCATTGGAGGATAATTGCTTTACAGTATTGTGTTGGTTTCTGCCGCACATCAACATGAATCAGTCATAAGTATACATATGTCCCCTCCCTCTTGAACCTCCCTTCACCTCCCACCCCATCCCACTCCTCTCGGTTGTCACAGAAAGCAGGATTTAAGTTCCCTGTGTCACACGGCAAATTCCCACTGACTATCTATTTTACATATGGTAATGCATATGTTTCAGTGTTGAGTAGCAGTCATTTCTTAATTAATTTTTTACTGAAGGATAATTGCTTTACAGAATTTTGCTGTTTTCTGTCAAACCTCAACATGAACCAGACATAGGTATACATATACCCCCCCCCCTTTTTGAACCTCCCTCCCATCTCCCTCCCCATCCCACCCCCTAGGTTGATACAGAGCTCCTGTTTGAGTTTCCTGAGCCATACAGCAAATTCCCGATGGCTGCCTATTTTACATATGGTAATATAAGTTTCCATGTTACTTTCCATACATCTCACCCTCTCCTCCCCTCTCCCCATGTCCAATAAGACATAGAGAATAGATATTCTCTAATATTCTCTATGTCTATTTCTCCATTGCTGCCCTATAAATAAATTCTTCAGTACCAATTTTCTAGATTCCGTATATGTGCGTTAGAATACAACATTTACCTTTCTCTTTCTGACTCACTTCACTTGGTATAATAGGTTCTAGGTTCATCCATCTCATTAGAACTGACCCAAATGTGTTCCTTTTTATGACTGAGTAATATTCCATTGTGTATATGTACCACGACTTCATTATCCATTCATCTGTCAATAGACATCTAAGTTGTTCCATGTTACAGCTGTTGTAAATAGTGCTGCAATGAACATTGGGGCACATGTGTCTTTTTCAATTTTGGTTTCCTCAGGGTATATGCCTAGGAGTGGGATTGCTGGGTCATATGGTGGTTTTATTCCTAGATTTTTAAGGAATCTCCATACTATCTTCCATAGTGGTTGCATCAATTTACATTCCCACCAACAGTGCAAAAGCGTTCCCTTTTCTCCACACCCTCTCCAGCATTTATTGTTTGTAGACTTTTTGATGATGGCCATTCTGACTGGTGTGAGGTGATACTCATTGTGGTTTCGGTTCGCATTTCTCTAATAATGAGCGATGTTGAATATCTTTTCATGTATTTGTTAGCCATCTGTATGTCTTCTTTGGAAAAATGTCTGTTTAGGTCCTATTGGTTTTATTATTCATCATATATACAATTATGTTTTGTTCTATTCATTGGCAAAATTAAAATCTGTGGCTTTGAGATCAAGATATTATTTATTTCTACCCAAATACTGACTTTAATTTATTTCTGTGCAAACTACTTTGAATGTGCTGCAAAGCTCTTTGCAGAAAGTTGATTAATTGGGGTCAAAAGGGAAAATTTTTAGCTTGCAGTAACTTGCATGCACACACACACAGAAACGCTCCTGGCATCTGGACTTTGAAATTTAATCTGAGAAGAAACGAGTCTGCTGTGCGAAGGCCTGCCTAGTTCACCTCAAGTTGAAGAGTCAATGTGAGTGCTCTCAGGTGAGACCTGTAAGTGACATGTGGAAAATTCTCGAGATAATCAATTTCTTGCAGATGCTTTGTAAACTTCCTCACCACACAGGACAAGTGACAGTGTCCACCACTCCCTACAGGTTGTGCCCATCGGCCATTTGTATTCCCTGAAAGGGGCTCACTTTTTAAGGTCTTAACAACAAAGCCTGACCTTCCAGTTTTAGATTCAGTCATTTGTCTGTTAGATAGGAAGTTAGTGGGCATTTCATACTTCTTTTCTCTCAGCCCTGAAAGAATCATTAGCAGGGAAAGTCCAAAGCAAGCAGAAAACTGGCATAGCTAATTTAGGCTAATTAGGATGGTGGAAGCCAAGCTCCGTTACTTCAGAGCTTCCCATGCCCTCCTCTGTGTCTACCTGATTGCTTTGTCCAGCAGCAAACCCAGGAGGCACTTCCAATTACATCATATCCTCTTCAAACACCAAACCACTCAAGTTAATTTTTATCCTATTAAACAGACTGAAGGATCCAGAAGAAAGGTTCTCTTCCCCTCCCCAAAAGCTTCAATTACCAGGGTCCCTGATTATCATCGCTTCAATCCTATATGCACTGCTAAATACTTTTTTTTTGCTTAGCGTTGCCTTCTTGATTCAGATGAAAAGCAAATATTATGAGCATGTCTTTGCAGCTCTGGTAAGTGACATTAGAAGTAAAACTAAAAAGAAGCACTCTGGTTATTAGCATGGTTAATCAAAGTCAAGTTTGAAGTTTCCAAAGACACAGGATGATAGAAATTGTAGCACCTCTCTGAATATGAGCATTTAGAGGGAGCACTGAAGATTCCTGTTCTTTCTTCTCTTTTCTCTTCCCTTTTCCTCTCTTCTCTCTCCTTCCCCATCTCCCTGCCATCCTTATTTTCTCTCTTTTAATGACTATTGAAAAAGTTACTAGCAAAGAGAAATTTGTTACTCATGATAATAAATATGGAATAAGCAACTTGGCCATGGAAGAAAATGTAAGGAAATGTGAGGGAGATGAACAATGTCATCATTCATCATCCGGTCTACTTCTTCCTCAAACACAAATGTAAATAGTGTATTTTCATGATGTGTGTACACAAAAACTTATTGTAATAGAACATGAACTTTTAATTTCCAAACTCAAAATCAATTTTGCATTCAATTTTGACCCTTGAAGTCTTCATCTGAAAGATTTTGATATATATATTTTTCTGATTACAGCAAGAATGGGACAGTGTTCTAATTCTGAATATTAAGTACTTTCCCAACTGTAGGTTTAAGACCTGGAATCAAAATGGAACATTTAATTGTTCTCGCTTCTTTCTTGAAAGAAGATTTATAAAAGCCACCTAAAAAAAATCCTTATTTAAGAAGACATGTCAAGTAAAGATATGAATTTACATGAAGGGGGTTATGGAGTCTGAAAGACTTGAAAAACTATTTTTGAAGTTTAATACATTTAGTGTGCAAGCGCTGCCCCTCTTCTCCACAAGAAAAATAGGTTTGATAAATCTTAAAAGGTTCAAGTGTAACAAAGAAAAGTTTTCCCACCTTCAGTATCATCCAGCTGCCTGGAGGATCCTTTTACAATGAAAGAAAATAGCGATTTTTTTCATTTCTCTTAGAAGTTAATTATAACTTAAAAAAACACAACACTCTTTTTAAGACTTTTGGTGGGCCTCAAAGTATTTGCCAGTTTTAGTTTCAGAAAAATCTCATTTATATTCTGTGTAGTCAGTCCAAACAATTGAAATTAAATGTTTGCTTTTTTTTTTTTTTTTAACAATCACTTTCCCATAGTAGAAAATCTACCCAGTGGCTCTCACCAATTGCCACTGTTTCACAGGTACCAAAAAACCATTGTCTTGGGACAGTCACCCTCCCTCCCCACCTCCCCGAAAATAAAAGAAACAAACACTAAACAACAGTCCATCCCAACTCTGTTTGGGCCAGTTTTCTTAATGTTTCAGCAAGGCTTAATCTGTTGGCAGAAGTGTTTAGTCCCATTAACAGCTAAAGTCACAGAGTCCACAACTCACTGTGCTGACAGTAAACAAGGAATTTGAGGAATGACTTTAAACAATGACTAAGCCTCAAGCCATTTTGTCTTCAGATGCTGTGAAACTGGTCCAGGCCAGAGTTGCCTCCTTTCTGCAGCCCCATTTCTACTTAAAATGCATCTCCCGCCCACCATCCTGTGATATGCTGATTAGATTTGTCTTGCTAACTTCACTCTCTTCTGACTGGCTATGGAGGACCCACGTGATCATGAAGATAAACCACACATTATTATTTCTTGTAGGATCAAGCTTTGGTAAAAACTGGAAAGTGGTGTTTGCCCACACTGGATTTCTTTCTCGAGGACCCCACTTGGTGTCTTGTGGGACACATCCTTTGGGTAAGAGCAGGGATGTCCTGACTTCTAGTTTCATCTGTTGTGCTTGGAGAGAAGAGCAGGATGTGCATAAACAGACCTCCTCACGGTCAGAAATGATTCCACAAATCTCATCAGAGCATATTCACCACAAGTGGTTAATTCTGCTCTTGAAGTATCTAACTTCACTTTGAAGGCATTCTGCGGTGCTTTAATCCGTAGATACATCCTTGTGTATAATCTTCCCAGCTAATGTTTCTATATTTGTCAATTATGCTACAAGAAAGAGCCAACAACTTGCTGCTTCTCCATCCTCTTGCTCTCTCCACCACTCCCATTGCCCACCCACGACTTACAAACAATAACAAAGAAGAGTATTCTTTCCCTCAAGATCTTCATATGATTCCAGGATTAAAGAGATTCCCCAAGGGATCCAGGCTCCTCTTTAGGGGCTTTTTCACATAGTGATCTTTTTAAATGTGAGCTCAAATCTCCTACTTTGCAAACAACAAACACCAATTGTTTCCCTGAACCTACCACATCCCCCTGAAACATCACACACATGATATTCAGACTCTCTCATGCATGCTGTCCAGCATTGCTGAATAGAATGGGGTTGCATTAGGAGTGTGGTATTCTGGCCAACTGAGGTTGGGCTTGTAAACAAAGGGAGTAAGAAGGAAGGCTGTAAGTGGAGAAGTTGATATAGCTAGCAGGAAATTTTGAAACTCCTTTCTCAATCTCTATCACATTAAAAGGTATACACATTAAGAGGCAGAAAGAGAGCAAGGAAGGTGAGAGAGTGATAGATTCCTTTCACATCTCAACAATATTTAGCAAATGCTATTCTGTGTCAGACATTGTGCTTTATAGCACTAAGAGCTGGTGGGTGTGGCAGGATATATTTTTCCTATCCAAGTCTCAGAGGGCAAACAGACCAGAAACATCAATCATGTCTACCCAGAGTGTTAAGCTGCTTTGGGACAGAGGGGAAGCCCAGAGGAGAGGCACCTAAGTCATCTGGGAGCGGGCAGGCTGGGTGTTAAGGATGAAGGCTGCTCAAAGGAGATGGTGATTTAGATGGATGTTGATGGGTGGGGACCTTCAGGGAGGAAAGGTGTGATGAGGAGAGGAACATCTCAGGATAACAACAATAATGACAACACAAGGAAAAACCCAGAGAAACAGGATAGGATTTGGAAACTAAATAAGCATCTTGGTGTGGCTAGAGATTAGGGGAACCAAGAGCAAGTATAGTCCTAACTCTTAAAGAAGTCTATAAATCTATGAATTGTGGCTCTAACATTTCCATATTTCATCTTTTTCCATTTTTGGAAAATATTTAACATTCTAAGTTCTGTGCCGCTATCCAGATAACACTACAGAGGTAAGTCTGTGGCTGTCTATGACGCAAGTCTTATAGCTGGAATCACATTATCTTCATGATTATAGTTGTCTTCAGTCCCTGCAGACTCCAACTCTAAGATGAAGCTGCTCCTTCTCAGAAGTCACCCATTAAACACTGGTGTTGTCCAGGGTTCTGTCTCTACACTAAAGTTATGGACTCTATCCACTCTTCCTGGACAATTTTAACTACTTACAAGACTTCAACCAACACTATAAACAATATAGAAATCTCTTAAAGGAGTACTCTTTAGTCTGAGTTCCAAGTCCCTTTGCTTACCTTTAGAGCCATGTGTCACTCATTGGTCCATCATCTTTGGGATGGCTGGGATTATACTTCTCATGTCCACAGTAGTATTCTCAGTATTTAGCATAGTGTTAGTCACTATTTTGATACAAAGAAATAGAGGAAAACAATAGAATGAGAAAGACTAGAGATCTCTTGAAGAAAACTAGAGATACCAAGGGACTATTTCATGCAAAGATGGGCACAATAAAGGACAGAAACAGTATGGGCCTAACAGAAGCAGAAGATATTAAGAAAAGGTATTACAGAAGACATTAAGAAGATATTACAGAAAAACTGTACAAAAAAAGATCTTAATAATCCAAAAAACTACAATGGTGTGATAACTCACCTAGAGCCAGATATCCTGGAGTGCGAAGCCCAAGTGTGTCTTAGGAAGCATCACCACAAACAAAGCTACTGGAGGTGATGCAATTCCAGCTGAGCTATTTCAAATCTTAGTAGATGATGCTGTGAAAGTGCTGCATTCAATATGCCAGCAAATTTTGAAAACTTCACAGTGACCACAGGACTGGAAAAGGTTAGTTTTCAATCCAATCCCAAAGAAAGGCAATGCCAAAGAATGTTCAAACTACCACACAATTGCACTCATCCCACACACTAGCAAAGTAATGCTCAAAATTCTCCAAGCCAGGCTTCAATGGTATATGAACTGTGAACTTCCAAATGTTCAAGCTGGAAGTTAGAGAAGGCAGAGGAACCAGAGATCAAATTGCCAACATCTGTTGGATCATAGAAAAAGCAAGAGAATAACAGAAAAACATCTACTTCTGCTTTATTGATGAAGCCAAAGCTTTTGACTGTGTAGATCACAACAAACTGTGGAAAATTCTTCAAAAGATGGGAATACCAGACCACCTGACATGCCTCTTGAGAAATCAGTATGCAGGTCAAGAAGGAACAGTTAGAACTGGACATGGAAAAACCGAATGGTTCCAAATTGGGAAAGGAATACGTCAAGGCTGTATATTGTCACCCTGCTTATTTAACTTATATGCAGAGTACATCATGAGAAATGCTGGGCTGGATGAAGCACAAGCTGGAATCAAGATTGCTGGGAGAAATATCAATAAGCTCAGATATGGAGATGACACCACCTTTATGGCAGAAAGCAAAGAGAATTTAAAGGGTCTCTTGATGGAAGTGAAAAAGGAGAGTGAAAAAGCTGGCTTAAAACTCAACATTCAAAAACTAAGATCATGACATCCAGTCCCATCATTTCATGGCAAATAGATGGGGAAACAATGGAAACAGTGATAGACTTTATTTTGGGGGGTTCCAAGATCACTGCAGATGGTGACTGCAGCCATGAAATTAAAAGACGCTTGCTCCTTGGAAGAAAGGAAGAAAAGCTATGACCAACCTAGATAGCATATTAGGAAGCAGAGACATCATTTTGGCTGACAAAAGTCCGTCTAGTAAAAGCTATGGTTTTTACAGTAGTCGTGTATAGATGTGAAATTTGGACCATAAAGAAAGCTAAGAGCCGAAGAATTGATGCTTTTGAACTGTTGGAGAAGACTCCTGAGAGGCCCCTGGACTGCAAGGAGATCCAACCAGTCCATCCTAAAGGAAATCAGTCCTGAATATTCTTTGGAAGGACTGGTGCTAAAGCTCCAATACTTTGGCCACCTGAACCAAAGAACTGACTTGCTGGAAAAGACCCTGATGCTTGGAAAGGTTGAAGGCAGGAGGAGAAGGAGACGACAGAGGATGGTGGAGATGGAGTCATGGTGCGACTCAAACCCTCCCCAACTCACTTTTCTTTGCTCATTGGTAAAGGGCACCCCACTCCTCCTGACACTCCATGTATGTCCATTCCCCAACCTCTTACTGTTTAGGCAAAGGCGGTGGGCTGAGGTACGTCCTAGTGCTATAGTCCTAGAATAGATTCCCTATCTTAGAGTGTGTCCTACTCTTCATAGACTCAACCATAGGTGCCCTTTGTCCAAGGAGCTTCGAGAAGAGTGGATCATTTGTCTGCGTTGGGGGGTGGGGAGGCTGGACCCTTTTTCAGTTGGAAGGTCGTTTCAAGACGAGGAAGCAATTTTTTTTTCTTTTCAATTTTTAAGGTTATTTAAATTGTGTAGTCAGTCTACCCTGTTCATCATTCTTCACAAGGTTAGATTCCTTTTCCTAGCTTAGCAGTAAGCCTCCAAACTTCACACACACAATTTTCACTCCAAATGGGAAAAAAACAGGCCATATTCAACTCTGAAAATGAAAATTTATCACAAAACCTTTCCAAGAGCTCTATTATTAAAGTTACCATCATTCGGTTGGATATTATCAAGGCAAAAAAAATTAAGGTAGAGATTGTGAACACTGCTGCTCTCTTTTCCTCCCTTGTGTGTAAATGAATGTTTTCAGCTTTCCCCATCCATCTTCATTAACATTGTGAGCAATTTGTATTGGCCTGCATGGCAGCATCTTTACATTGTGCAAATGTATGTGATGTTCTGGAAATGGGCAATTTAATATGAAAAGCACACCATGTCTCAGATTTTTTTAATTTTCTAAATAGTAATTTCTGCTAGGAATTATTCCGTGATTTGTGCATAATTTCGTGCAGATGGTTATTTAAATATAAATAGAGAAATGTGTTGCTTAATACCGTGCTTGCCTCTACTTTGCTTGGCATTCCCACATTTTAAAACATTGCCATAAGTAAATGATAAAAACATCCCTAAGCCACACACTAGTCAGAAGATAATTGTGCCTGTTTGTTAATTGTCATTTGAGTGCCCTCCAATTAACTTTCTTAATATTTTCCAGTTTCTTTAAAAAGAAACTTAAATGAGTCTTTTTGTGAAATGTGTTTACTGTGTAATGAAAAACCTCTTTGTTTACCTAATTAAGACTACATTCTCCCCACAGTGAAAACAGAACTCCTTCTTTGGTGACCAAACCACTTTCCTCCTCTGCAAACGCAAACTTTTGTCACTAAACTAATGTGGGAATGGGTGGGATAGGAAGTCACAGACACAGGCCTGATCTAACCATTTTATAATTCAGCTATATCTTTTGCAAAAAATTGCCACACAGTTGTTTGTCTTGACAAGCTTTGTAATAATTAAAACAGACAACATGGGGAACAAATGTGTACTGCAATTAACCTTCTTTATTTGAACAAGATCTAATTTAGTGGCAGCAGATTTAGAGTTAAAGGTTCTGTGAATGCCAGTCCAGAACACTGCTTAAATAAATATCCTGTGACACTCATTAACCCCAAAATATGACCTTGAGAAATGGTGATGAGAACTTATAAAAGGGAAAAAGAAAATGTCTGACTCATCTCCAAAGCTCTGCCTTCTGCTTTGTCACGCAGTATACCATTTCTTCACTCATTCTAGTGGGAGGGTTATAAAGATTTTTCCAGACCAAATTTACTCCTGTGAGTGTGAACCTCACTGAGAACAAAGGTGGTATTTTCCCATCCCTAAAAGATATCTTTCAACAAGAATTAAAAAAAAAAAAAAGATAAAGGGGTGAAGACCTAGATGTGTAGGTGTATGAAGATGAACTGGACTTCCTGATGCCCCTTTCTGTGTCCCACTTACCTTCAACTCTGCATTTCTGGTCCAGATCTTTTCTCCCTTTCTGTTTCCTGACTTTTAATGGCAACAGGGCATCTCCACTTGGGGATCCAGTTTCTTAAAAGCAAGTATGTTGGGACTTCTCTGGTGGTTCAGTGGTTAAGACTCTGCCTTCCAATGCAGGGGACGCAAGTCTGATCCCTGGTCAGGGAAAACGAAGATCCCACATGTGCAATGCAACGAAGAGCCTGCACGCTGCAACAAAGACGTGATGCAGCCAAATAAATAAGTAAAAATAAAACATTTTCTAAAAAGCAACTTCTTTAATATTTAAAATTTTGTTTTCTGTCCTTGTCTTCCTTCCCAGTTTCACCATTGCCTTAAAATTGAATTTGAAGTCTTCTTTTCCCTCTATTGTTCATATCAACTGTTTGGCAGTTCAGTCCTACAGGCACTTCCTTTTACATCTTTAGACACTCCAGTGATTTTTATGCCTACCAGCAGAAGCAGGCATCATCTTCATACATATGTTTCTGCCTGTTTTGCTCTTCCCCTAAGAACTCTGAGGTAGCTTATTGACTCTGGACACTGGGAAGAGCTCTAGTTTGGGACTTCGGAGAACTGGGCATTCTTGTTCTTCTTTTGTCTCTGACAGTGTAAAGTCATTTCACCTGTCTGGGCCTCGGTTTCCTAATTTGTAAAATAAAAGGATTAGACTTTAGTGAGCTATTAACTCCTCTCCAGAGTCTCACACCCTGTGCATCCACAGGTCTGGAAGAAAATTCCTAAACAGGAATTTAGAGTCTCATGAGAAGTGCTGTCTATTGCTAGTCTTGTTGACTCCATCTATACCTTCCTCTGTTTTCCTAGGCAGATGTTTCTTACTGGAATAACCCTGTAAGTCGAGGGGTAACTTGATATTTTCAATTCTATTGAATATGTGAAAGGCTAGTGTAGTGTAGTGTGATTAAGACAAATTTGAATCAGATTACCTGCTTTTGAATCCAGCTTCACCGTTTATCAGCTATTTAACCAGGAGCATGTTATTTGACCTCCCTGATCTCAGTTTCCTCATCCATAAAAAGGGTACAATAATAATAGCATTTCATAGAGTTACAAGGGCTATTGTAAGCTCTCAGAAAGTGCAGAGACCTTGGTTAGGACTTAGCAAATAGTAGCCATTGAAATGAAATAGCTTCTTTTTCCAGATTCTAGATCAATAAGTAAAATGTACAAGAATGTATTAGACACAAATGGCTCATAATTTTTCTTCTTCTTCTTTTTTTTTAACATTACCTATAACACCTGGAAGGCCTGGCGTGCTGCAGTCAATGGGGTCGCAAAGAGTCAGATATGACCAAGCAGCTGAACAACAACAAATCACACCTGCCTTTAGAGCTATGTCTGATAAGGAACTATGCTTTCATCATATCATAGAAAATTTGCACTTGCTTATCTTTGTCATAACAATTTCTTCCTTTAAGAGTGGAGGGTCTCCTCTTGATAGCTGTGTTCATATACGGTGTCCAAAAAGTCAGTTGATTTAGTTACATAAAGTATTTTTTAATTTTTAAAAAATTTTTATTTATTTTTAATTGGAGGATCATTGCTTTACATATTGCATTGGTTTCTGCCATATATCACTATGAATCAGCCATAGGTATACATGTGTCCCTTCCCTCTTGAACCTCCCTCCCACCTCCCACCCCATCCCACCTCTCTATGTTGTCACAGAGCACCGGATTTGAGCTCCCTGCATCATACAGCAAATTCCCACTTGTTATCTAATTTTCCATATGGTAATATATATGTCTTAGTGCTACTCTCTCAACTCATCCACCCTCTTCTTCCTGCCCTGTGTCCACAAGTCTGTTCTCTATGTCTGCATCTCCACTGCCACCCTGCAGATAGCTTCATCAGTCCCATGTTTCTAGATTCCATATACATGCATTAATATACAATATGTCTTTCTCTTTCTGACTCACTTTACTCTATAATAGGTTCTAGGTTCATTGAGTAAATGATCCATTTAGAAAAATGAAAGATAATTTATATTGGGTCTAGCTTCAAAAGCAATTAAAATATTCTAATTATATATATATTTTTACTTATTAAAATGAACAAATTTTTTTAAATGGGAAGTGTGGCATTATTATAAGTTTAAAATGCTAAGGCTCTTTGGTCCTCTTTAATAGGAGGCATGAGATTTGTTAGGCTAGAGTTGTATTCAACATACTCGTATTTTGGAGAATCTTATATATGTCTTTGAAAGTCTACATCACCATAGTAATCCAAAATTATTTAGTTAATGATATTTAATGAATGTATGGTGCTGACTTGATGATATGTTATATTAAATGGCTCCTGCCATTAAGGATGTTAAACTTTAGAAGGGACATTATTAGTATGTCACAGAAAGGTCTAGTAGGTCCTTCTGAATAACATGCTAACACTGTGTATGCAATGAAAAACACTATATGTTCGCTAGTAATATACTGATGAGCTAAAAATATTAAAGACTTTGTTAATATTAGCAATCAATATATTTTGATTAATCACAAAGTACTTTTTTAAAAAAGGCTCAAACTTGATATTTAGAGATTCTGGTTGTTTCTCTGTTTTTGGTGTTCACAAAACTTAAACCAGAAAGCTTGTCATCACCTTCCTTTCCCTTCCCTTCATTACCTTTGTGAATTCTCTGTCCAGCACTGAGATTTAACTATGGGTCACACTGTTTCTTTCCCTGCCCACTGCTTGAGCTATTCCAGAATCCAGAGTAACCAAATGTTGCTTTACTCAGAGTCCTTCACACCCCGATGCCTTTGCTCTCAAGTGCTTTAAAAAAAAAAAAAAAAAACTCTTGAATTCACTTTTAGGTTACCCAACAGTGGATATTCTGCGTTTGCTTGACATCACATTTGAACTTTTTAGATGTAAATATCCTTCTCTTATTGTCTAAATTGCCAAGAGTCCTGTTTCTGGGGTTGATCCTTTGAAAGGACATCTAAGTTTTCAATCTGTGAGGGTTTGAGTGTGTGTGCACACAAGAAGATCCAAGGTTGTGTGCCCTAAGCTGGTAGAGGATCAGGAAATTTCTGTGAATAATTAAATAGTCAATGATTTGATGACAATATATCACAAGTTTCATTAAACCATGTCTTTAGAAAATTACCAAAAGTATTAGTGAGTTAAGACTGTCTTAAATCACAAGCAGCCATGTATATAGCCAGTTTCTTGTAGGCACTGACATTTCCAACCACAAGTAAATGGCGTAGAACAACATGGATATTATAAATTAAAAAAAAAATTAAAATTATTGAAATAGCAAAGAATGGCTTTTTAAAAGTATCATTAGGATAAGTGAAGAAAATAATTGAAGAATGATATCTCTAGTTAACACTTTCACAACAGTTTTATTTTACTCTTTCTTCCTTGTCATGTTGTTAATTCCACACAAAATTTTCCATGGAAACATAACCCATGCAAACTAAAATGATTTTCTTTAAATGAAGGCAACACAATTGGGTCCTTGATCCATGGTTTGTTTCTCACCAAGAGAGAGCCATTTGACCTCAAATTCCAAGCCAGAAGAAATATGAAAATAAAGAGTCAGGGTTAAGTTATCTAATTCCAAAGAGAAGCTCAAAGGACACTTCCCCCCTTATCTTAGGAGTTGTGCATATTGAAATAACTGCTTTCTATGCACCAAAGTGCCATTGACTCTTAATAGTTAAAAACATTTTTTTAATTAAATTAAAAAAAAAAAATTCTTACCACAAAGATGAGCTAAAGGTGTCCTCAGAAAATATGCAGTAAAATTGAACCAGAATCAAGACTGGGAGGGTGTATTTTGTGAGTGTTTTGTCTGGAGAACGGCTGTGGGACAGAGTGATACAATCCACAGGAGAGTGAAAAATATGCAGTATACACTATTCAAAACCAAGAAACCTGGAAGAAGACAAACTGACAGAGGGACACCTCATCTGTTAAACAAAAACACCAGCTATCTCAAGAAATTTAAACTGAGATACATGCAGATGAATATTCCATTAATTCCTTAAAATGTACTTCTAGGAAAAAGGTTCTTGCCTACCTCACTTCATAAGGGCTTCTCTAAAAAGCCTGCATATTTGGAAATATAAATAGATATCCATCCAGTGAAATATGACTTAATTAGACCAATCTGTTTTCCCCTGTATGCTCAGTGTAAACTGCTTAAATGCACAAAGCAGAGAGAAGATAAAAGGGAGCAATCCCAGACTTCCATTTTCTTACTCTCAGATAAACCTATTCAACGCCCACGAATTATAAGGGAAGTTTTACACAGCTTTAAGCAAGTCCCACAGAATTATGGACTAATAGACCCAGAATGTACATTTTACTGCCTTCTATTTCCTAATGGCATTTTTAATTACAAAGTAGCTTCTGCAGAGTTAAAAAGTCTTCGTGTGAAAACCATACATTTCTTTTTTAGTTGCCCCCACTCGGAAAAAGTTCTCCTTTCACTGACTCCTGAATCTGATTTCATCAGCCTAAAATTTTGAACGTATGTTCAACGACACTGTATTTCCCTCTTAGAAAACCTGAGACAATGGCAGAAATTCATAGTAAGTTTTCCCA